>NC_040104.1:43745178-44064285 GCF_003369695.1 Bos indicus x Bos taurus
TCATGATAGTAATGTTTAATACATGTGGTGTCCAGGAAGGTTGCCACATGTGGCTGTGGAGCCTTTGAAATATGACTAGAACAACTGAGAAATGGAATTTTTATTTAATTAATTTATATTTAAATAGCCACTTATGGCTAATGGTCACCCTTTTGAACAGTGCATTTCTAGAATGTATACGAAACAACATCACAAAATGTGTTGCCACAGTCTGTACTGTAATTATTGTTACATACCTTCCCAGAGTTAAAAATATATTCACCCACCCAAAGAGAACAGAATTACCATCTCAAGTCACCTAGGTGTGACTCAGCTGAAAACTGCAGTCAAAACACAGACTGCCAGTGAAAGCAAATTGAGACCGTAGGGTGGCTCAGTGGTCAAAATCCCCATGCTGATGCAGGAGACACGGGTTCAATCCCTGGGTCAGGAAGATACCCGTGGAGGAGGACGGGTATTCTTGCCTCTTCTGTATTCTTGCCTGGAAAATTCCTTGGACAGGGGAGCCTGGCGGGGTTCAGTCCATGGAGCTGTAAAGAGCTGGACACGACTGAGGGACTGAGCACGCACCCCAGGTACACAGGACCTGAGTTTGGGCTGAGTTTTGAAGGCTGGGTAGGAATTGAGCACAGAGATAGGAAGGAGAGAGTGACTCCAGGAAAAGAGACCTATATATGAGACAGCTTATTTTCCAGGGACCACAGAGGACTCTGCATCACCAGAAAATCAAAGGGCCGGGGGTCTTAGAAGTGCAAGCCTTGAAGTTGGAGAGCTCAGCCAAGGCCTGAACTCCAGATGGAGACCTCCGAAGGTCTGGCAGGCCAGAGTCAACTCGAGTTTGTCACAGGATTGCTAAAAGCTTCAAGGGGATGATAAACAAGAAATCCTTGATGCAGCGATACCTGGCACACAGTTTGCAAGCCCAAAAAAGGAGCAGCACAAAGCTTTTTAATAGGCCAGAGAACTGCTCAGGTTTCCATTATAGTAAGATACCATGCCCTTCAGCCTGGAGAAGAGTCCCTTTCCTGAGACCCGGGGGCTGGGGGAAGGACTGAAGTCCCTACTTTCTTGTTTTTTTCTTAGCAACTCTTACTGCCACTGGAGAGAAATCTGCTGGGTCTGATCTAAGACCAAGTCTCAGATTTCTGACCTTAACTCAAAGGGGAGATGTGAATAGAAACCCAGCCAGAGGCAGGGGAACACCGCTGTCTAGAGCTCGGTCCTCCCGCTGTCCTCTCGGCCTTGCTCCAGTGGCCAGAGGCATCAGGCTGCTCCTAGGGGGTGCTGGACAGTGGAGATGGGACAGAGGACAGACAGGGGTCACGCTGGTGATGAGTCCTGGCCTGAAGACTGCAGCGGCCTCCCACTGGGCTCCCAATGGCCACTCGTGACTCCCCCAGAGGGCATTATTATTGATCCCCAAGGGATACGTAAGAGTCCCTTGGCTAGCAAGATGAAACTAGTTCATCCTAAAAGAAATCAACCCTGAAGATTCATTGGAAGGATTGATGCTGAAGCTGAAGCTCCAATACTTTGACCACCTGATGCGAAGTGCTGATCCACTGGAAGACTCTGATGCTGGGAAAGACTGAGGTCAGGAGGAGAAAGGGGCGACAGAGGATGAGATGGTTGGATGGGATTACCGACTCAAGGGACATGAGTTTGAGCAAACTCCAGGAGCTGGTGATAGACAGGGAAGCCTGGCGTGCTGCAGTCCATGTGGTTGCAAAGAGTCAAACATGACTTGGCGACAGAACAAGAGCAAAGGGATGTGACCCCTCAATGGGTCCTTTGCTGGAAGTCGTAAATACCAATCAAACAAAACCGGGCTCCATATGGCAGAGCAGAAATGTCATCATTGAACTAGGATTGGAGAAGGGAGAGCTCTGCTCTGAAAACACCTTGTTCCCAAAGGGAGGGGAGAAAGGGAATTTTAAAGGTGTAGGAGGCAGGGCTCAAGCAAAGGGGCAGAGATTTTCAGGGGCAGCCTGGGGCAGCTGGGGCATGCACAGTCTTCCAGGCTTCTTTGCACACAGCATGGATTGTGCCTAACAAAATACAAAAACCACCTTGAGGGGAGATCCTAGCATGGTAGTCAGCAAAAGTAACTTGCAGACACCTCCAGGCCTTGCTTGTGCAGGCAGTTCTGTGATCACTGCATGTCTTTTTAAGAACAGCTGCAAAACATATCTGTCAAATCCCAGGTGGTTTCGGAACAAACACAGAGGTACATCAAGGCAAAGATCCTTTAGGTCAAAGAGGCTGATGCAGATGACAACATCTACATGGATATTCTTCTTAAGGAAAAAAAATAAAAACCTTCTATTTTGTAGGTTAACAAACAACGTTGTGATAGTTTCAGGTGAACAGCAAAAGGACTCAGCCGAAGGCAATGGCAGCCCACTCCAGTTCTCTTGCCTGGACAATCCATGGACGGAGGAGCCTGGTGGGCTGCAGTCCATGGGGTCGCTAGGAGTCGGACACGACTAGGCGACTTCACTTTCACTTTTCACTTTCATGCATTGGAGGAGGAAATGGCAACCCACTCCAGTGTTCTTGCCTGGAGAATCCCAGGGACGGGGGAGCCTGGTGGGCTGCCGTCTATGGGGTCGCACAGAGTCGGACACGACTGAAGCGACTTAGCAGCAGCAGCAGCAGCAGCAGCCTACATATACATGTATCCATTCTCCCCCAAACTCCCCTCCCATCCAGGCTGCCAAATAACAATGAGCAGAGTTCCCTGTGCTATACAGTAGGTCCTTGTTGGTTATCCATTTTAAACATAGCATACACTGATATTCTTTAAAACAAACAAACCAAAAATATATTACATAGGAACACACACACAGCCAAAAGGGAAAGATACATTACATGGTTAACTGTAGTCATTTCTAAATAGTAAAAATGGATATTTTTTACTTTCCATATTTCTATCACTTCCAAAATGTTCTTTGATGATAGTCTGTTTAATTTCACAATAGAAAAATAATTTTTTTTAAATAAGGAAAAATGGGAGAGAGAAAGAGGAAGCAAGTAAGTAGAAAAAGGCAGATATAGCAGCGTTGCACACATTTCAGAATGCTAAGTAAATTATCCATCAGTTTACTGAGCTTGCTTTTTTTCTTGTGTAATAAAAGTCACCCATATATCTCCCATTTATAGCCAAACTCAGTTAATTACAGCATTGTTTGTGGTTGCTTCTGGGCAGGGTCAATATGAGTAATTAGATCTTTTAAAGTCTTTAGAAAGTTACTCTCATTCCTCTTGAAACACTGCATCGATGTCAGATGCAAACGTGGGTTAAGAAGGAAACACGATGAGTAACGTGGACGAATAACATGATCCCAAGGTCAGTGGAGTGAATAACTGAGGCACTTAAAAAGAAAACTCAGTCACAGTTTACCATCCCTGAATAACCAGGAACAATAACTGTTTTAGAATTATTTAGAAAAAAGTCTCAATTCTGAGGTCTAACAAAGCCAGGTGCAGTAAAGAATCATACACTCTTAGAGCTAGATGGCCCCTTGTTGTTGTTGAATTGCTAAGTCATGCCGAGACTCTTGCAATCCCATGGACTGTAGCCCATCAGGCTCCTCTATCCATGGGATTTCCCAGGCAAGAATACTGGGTTGCCATTTCCTTCTCCAGGGCATCTTCCCAACCCAGGGGATCAAACCCTCATCTTCTGCATTGCAGGCAGATTGTTTATCATTGAGCCACCACGGAAACCCAGATGGACCCTTAGGAGTTGTCAGACTTTGCTCTAGCACTGAAAGCTTTTCTTAAGTCAACTCTTAAATAAAAGCTCAATACCATGACCTTTGGGTAGTATGCAGAAAAAGCAGGAGCTAGAAAACAAACCTGGGCTCGAATTCCAGTTCCATCATTGGGCCAAGTAACTTGACCTGAACATCTGCTTGCTTGTGAATTAAATAAGGATGATTAATACTGACTTCAAAGATTGGTTGTGAGAACAAATGAAATCACAGCCTCGATATGGCAGGTGGTATTGGCAAGCGGGGAGGTGGTGTAGTTTGTTAGCCCTCTCAAAACCAAATAGTATGGAAATGAATTTGCCCCTTGGAAATTAAAATTGGGGCTGACATATGCAAAATCACTGAACAAGTCTGAATAATTTACAGTCCAGCAGAACTGTTCCTGTCTGATTGAATTTATTAACATTTAAAGGAAGAATGTGAAGCTCAGAAGGAGGTGTTGAGTATCTTAGAGGCATTCCACTTGTAAATATTTTTCATAGGAGTTTTGCATTTAGCCAATAATCTCCTCTTTGGAAAAGACCATGATGCTGGGAAAGATTAAGGGCAAGAGGAAAAGAGGGTGGCAGAGGATGAGATGGTTGGATGGCATCATGGACTCAATGGACATGAGACTGAGTGAAGGACAGGGAAGCCTGGCGTGCTGCAGTTCATGAGATTGCGAAGAGTCAGACACGAGTTAGCAACTGAACAACTCACAACAACTCCATGTCCTACACATAAGGAGATCCCCAGTGTGGAAAGGTTGGAGGGGTTTCCTGCCAAGGAGTTTAAGATTCTTGTTTTCCCAGGCACTGTCGCCCTTACTTGCAGATGTGATATCAGGGTGTCTGAGTCTAATGCTTTTAGACCTTGGGTGCCTCCGGCTCCCTTTGTCCTGATCCCATGCCTTCCATGCAACCTCTGCTGCTTATTTGGTATCTCATGTGGGTCGGCCTCTGGCAACAGTATGCAGTGGTCACTTGGAGGTTGAGTATTCCAGTCCCTGTGGCCTTTATTTCTAACGGTAAATTCATGAGTTGGTATTTAAGTTTTATCCATCCCTTCTATGAACGTACTAGTTATGACCCTGCCCAAGAGATGAATCTGCTCTTTTTGCTGGTAAGATCACCAAGGTCTTAGATTGGGGGAAATGTACCAAGGCAGTAAGTTTTCTCTAATGAGGGAGACCTTAGAGCCTAGGTGACAGCCGCCTTTGATGGGACAACCCAACGTCACTGTGTGGCCACATTAAATATTCTTTAGAAAAAAATAAATATTCTTTAGTTTTATTAATAGTTTCCATATTAGTCACTCCAGAAGTGTTCATTACCTCCCTTTTCTATCCCAAGGAGTTGTCTGTGGTTGGATACTCCCTGAAGTAGTCTGAGACAAATACTTGTGGGCAAATAATATATTTGGGAGGTGGTCCTGGGAAACCCCAATAGCAAAGTGGGGGCAGGAGACAGGAAATGGAAGAAAGCCAGTAAGGTTTACAATAATAAGCAGATCAATGTTGAGGGCAGCTGGGACTCACCCAATCCCAGTGGGAACTCAGGGAGACAGTGGAGGGCATGGCACAAGGTTACTCACCCCCCGTTCCCAGGGGCACCGGAGAGGTGACTGGATCCTTTCATTCCCCTCTCTCTTTGCCTGACGTTGTTTCCTGGTGCATCAGCCCATGGCACTTCTGGTCGTTAGGGGCTGGAACCTAGAGAGTGCTTTCAAGTGGGAATCACAAGGGTTTCCAGTAGAACTGTGTAGGCATGTGCTAGCAAAGGGGAGTGCCCAGAGGAGCAGGATGATGGATAGGGCAACAAATGGTGTCTGCTGCCAGAGGTAAGCCGTGGAAGAATAAAGCACAACTCGTAACTCCCACGTGCTGATGCCAACTGGTAGTAGAAGCGTGCGTGCTCAGGCATGTCTCAGACTTTGCAACCCCAAGGACTATAGCCCACCAGGCCTCTCTGTCTCTGGGATTTTTCCAGATAATAATACTGGAGTGGGTTGCCATTTCCTTCTCCAGGGGATCCTTCTGACCCAGGAATGGAACCCACATCTCCTGCATTAGCAGGCGGATGCATTACTACTAAGCCCCCAGGGAAGCACAATAATGACTAGACATCATTCTAAGATAATCCAGTTCACTCAGATCGGTAAAAGCCACCCAAGACTCTTCTCTGTTGATTAGGATCCGGTTCCCCAAAAGACACTGGAAGGAAGGAAGGAAAAGCAAATCTGCTGCTGACTTCCATTTCTCTGCATTCTCTGTGATTTGTTTCTTTGCACCTAATGATGAAAAGCTATTCTATCTGCATCAAGGTATCCAGAAAGTGAAGCTGCATTTGGGGCACATTATACATGAGGAATGATCCTTATGCGGTAAGTACAAAAATTAGCTGCAGAATTATTCCCTAAGCCCTTACCAGGTACTCCATTAGCAGTACCTAATTGAAAGTAAAACATGGTTTGCTACACTAAAAGGCTAAAAGTGAAATACGACAGAATTTAAACCAGCAGATATAAATGCAGCACCTAACTGTAAAAAACAAACAAAACAAAACAAAACAAAGACTGGAAAAATCAAATACTGAGGAAGAGCTGCCTCAAGCATATCTCACCTAAAGTGATGAGTAAAATGATGACTGTAGCAAGTTACTCCCGCACGCAATGCTAAATCACCATGCTACAGCCTCGCCTTCCATTAACATTCCATTTCCGTGTCAGCAGAAATCAAAGCGTTGGGGTCTGCCAGCTGACCCCAGTATCACTCAGGCAAGTTGATGGGTTTAGTACACACGTCCAAACTTTTCAGTATTCAAAGGGCAAGTAATATTGTGTTTATTTAAATGTGTGTTTTATTTAAGATCCACTAAAGACCTCCAACAACAGACTGGTTCCAAATAGGAAAAGGAGTTCCTCAAGGCTGTATATTGTCACCCTGTTAAATAAACAATAAATTAATAAATTTAATAAATAAATTTAAATTACTTATATGCAGAGTACATCATGAGAAACATTGGACTGGAAGAAACACAAACTGGAATCAAGATTGCCGGAAGAAATATCAATAACCTCAGATATGCAGATGACACCACCC
The DNA here is from genome assembly GCF_003369695.1 of Bos indicus x Bos taurus. Lineage (NCBI taxonomy): Eukaryota > Metazoa > Chordata > Mammalia > Artiodactyla > Bovidae > Bos > Bos indicus x Bos taurus. The sequence continues at coordinate 43,752,034 of NC_040104.1, forward strand.
TCATGGCAGAAAGTGAAGAGGAACTAAAAAGCCTCTTGATGAAAGTGAAAGTGGAGAGTGAAAAAGTTGGCTTAAAGCTCAACATTCAGAAAACGAAGATCATGGCATCCGGTCCCACCACTTCATGGGAAATAGATGGGGAAACAGTGGAAACAGTGTCAGACTTTATTTTTCTGGGCTCCAAAATCACTACAGATGGTGACTGCAGCCATGAAATTAAAAGACACTTACTCCTTGGAAGGAAAGTTATGACCAACCTAGATAGCGTATTCAAAAGCAGAGACATTACTTTGCCAACTAAGGTTCGTCTAGTCAAGACTATGGTTTTTCCTGTGGTCATGTATGGATGTGAGAGTTGGACTGTGAAGAAGGCTGAGCGCCGAAGAATTGATGCTTTTGAACTGTGGTGTTGGAGAAGACTCTTGAGAGTCCCTTGGACTGCAAGGAGATCCAACCAGTCCATTCTGAAGGAGATCAGCCCTGGGATTTCTTTGGAAGGAATGATGCTAAAGCTGAAACTCCAGTACTTTGGCCACCTCATGCGAAGAGTTGACTCATTGGAAAAGACTCTGATGCTGCGAGGGGTTGGGGGCAGGAGGAAAAGGAGACGACAGAGGCTGAGATGGCTGGATGGCATCACTGACCTGATGGATGTGAGTCTGAGTGAACTCCAGGAGTTGGTGATGTATAGGGAGGCCTGACATGCTTCAGTTCATGGGGTCGCAAAGAGTCGGACACGACTGAGCAACTGATCTGATCTGAAAGACCTCCCCACCTACCCCAAGTCATAAGAAATTCAATACCAGTTATTTGGAGGACTGTAGGGGTCCCTTTCTCTCTTCTCGTGTGTGATACAGAACACCTGCAGAGCAGCAGGGAGGGAGGCAGGGCTCACAGAGATCTGAAATGGTGTCTACCAGACTTCATAGTCTTGAGCCAGGAAAAGTGATCATTGTAGACCTGTCTCTGCTGTGCTTGCTCCTTGCAGCTGTGTGATGCCTTGAAGGAGTAGAGGAGTCCCTACCTATTCTGACCCAAACAGTAGCGGAGTGTCCTTGTCCAGCTCTGGGCCCTGGAGGGCAACTCTCTGGGGACTCCAGGACCTCAAAGCTAAATCGAGCTCCAATGCTTCTTCACACAGTGGTCTCAGCTCACAATGCCCAGCCCTGCTTTCCCTCTAACCCTTTCTCCCAGATCCCACTGGCTATGGGTTTCCCACCCCAGCCCCACTCTCAAAGTCAGAAGTGCTCTTCACTCACCTGTTGTGGACAAGATAACCCAAAGGCATCATTAACACTCATTAGCCTCTTCCTTGGTTATTTCTACCTTCTCTCTCTCTCTCTCTTTTTTTTTTTTTTTTTGCCCTGTAAATCTGCATATATATAAACATAGACTCAGGACGAGAGGAGAAGTAGAGAAAGTGACTTGGCGATTAGGTGGTTGGAAGGGTCACACATTTCGAAAGTTACTCACCACAACTATAAAGCACAGCAGGTTTCAAAGGCATCTGAATTATTAAAAGCAGCAGAAATAAAATTTCCAGCCTAGAATTCCACCAGAAAGTTTCAGCAGTTATTTTCGTGTACGCACAGGGGCTTCTGAGAAAATTGTCCTTGCCTTGATCTCCTTGGTTGTCACTCTCATTTCATAGGCATCTGATTTCAGACAGTCTTTAAGTCCCAGACTGCCCCCCCAAACCCTGATTCTCATCAGCAAAGATTACTGTAGTCAGACTCTACCATTCATGTGATATTTAAGGACATAAAGAATTCACAGAGATTTTTCTTTCAGATGTCACGGCTTTGAAGTGTGTATTGTATTCCCCCAAATCCTCTCATTTTGATTTATATACAGTTAAGCTCATTTTATCTACAGTGCAGTGAGTGATACTTCTGTTGGTTCTAAGATCATTTGAAGATTCTCATTGGAGGCTTTTCTGGTTCTCTGAGATAATATATATGTCAGCAATATTTAACATTTGTCTAGTGCAGTTATTTTCAATCTCAGGGAAGAATTGCTAGAGGAGTTTGTTGAAAATGTAGATCACAACCTAAGATTCTAATTCAGTAGGTCTGGTATGGGCCTCAGGAATCTATATTTGTAAAAATGACTTTCAGATGCAGTGAGTTATAAAAAGATATACTTCCTGTAAAACACTTATTTGATACCATCTATGTGTCAGACAATTTGCTAAAAGCTTTACCAGCCTTATTTTATCAAACCATTACATCAATGCTGTGACAAAATATATCACTAGCCTCATTTTATAGATGAGTAAACAGGGGCTGAAAAAGAGAAATTGAAACTTAAGGTTATTAAACAAGTTGGCCACCTCATGCGAAGAGTTGACTCATTGGAAAAGACTCTGATGCTGGGAGGGATTGGGGGCAGGAGGAGAAGGGGAAGACAGAGGATGAGATGGCTAGATGGCATCACTGACTCAATGGACGTGAGTCTCAGTGAACTCCGGGAGTTGGTGATGGACAGGAAGGCCTGGCGTGCTGCGATTCATGGGGTCGAAAAGACTCGGACACGACTGAGCGACTGATCTGATCTGATCTGATAGGTTAGATCAGAGATTCAAATTAAATTATACATCTACATGGTTGCAAGACCCAAACTCTTTCAATTATATTATATTATAAAGTAAATTCTAGTGTTAAAAGGATATTTCAATTCTAGCAAAAATGGCAGTTCCCTACTAATCTAATATGTTTTTTTTTGGGGGGGATGGGGAGCATGCTGCACAGTTTGGGACCTTTTAGTTCCCCAACCAGGGATTGAACCTAGGCCCTTGGCAGTGAAAGTACCAAGTCTTAACAATTAGATCAGCAGAGGATTCCTCCTACTAATACTTCTTAAGTTAAAAATTAATCTGTTCTTTAGCCATAATTTATGAATTAATCAAGTAAGGTTGCATGCATGTGTGCTAAGTCGATCCAGTTGTGTCTGACTCTTTATGACCCCTTGGACTGTAGCCCGCCAGGCTCCTCTATCCATGGGATTCTCCAGGCAAGAATACTGGAGTGGCTTGCCATTCCCTCCTTCAGAGGATCTTCCCAACCCAGGGATTGAACCTGCATCTCTTTTTTTTTTTTTTTTAACGTTATTTTATTTTTAAACTTTACATGAACCTGCATCTCTTACGTCTCCTGCATTGGCAGGCAGGTTCTTTACCACTAGCGCCGCCTGGAAAGCCCCACATAAGGTTAGGCCATGATCACAAACAACCCCTGGAGAGCAGTGACTTAATGCAGATTCCTTTTCACTTACAATCCACACTCATCTTGAGTTGTGCTGGGAGCTCTTTTCCATGTTTTTTTTACACAGGGGCACAAGGTGGCAGAGCCACGACCATCTGGAATGTCACTGCTCCCTGTGGCAGGAAGGGGCAGTAAGGCAGAAAGGAGACATCTCTTCTGGTTCCATTCCATGGGCCCAAGCAAGTGGCATGGCCATGCTTAACACTCGGTGGGTAGCAAAGTCTATTCTTCTTTGTGTTCAGAAGGCAGAGAGCTGGAAACACGTGTAAACAGCACAAAGCATCACAGATGGACTGGAAACTACCAGCCTTGGAGAAAGAAGATTTGAGTTCAAATTGTGGCCTCTTGATTTACTAACACTATGACTTTAACCAAGTGAGTAGATTTCAGTTCTTCATTTCCTAAACAGGTAGAATAATACTTACGCCCTATGGTGGTACATATGTAAATATGTACATTCAAACAATTTCATGCCTGAACCATAATAAATAATGCTTTCACTAAAACAACTGAGCTATCGGGGCTTCCCTTGTGGCTAAGCTGGTAAAGAATCTACCTGCAATGCAGGAGACCCAGGTTCGATCCCTGGGTTGGGAAGAACCCCTGGAGAAGGGAAAGGCTACCCACTCCAGTATTCTGGCCTGGACAATTCCACCCATGGGGTCGCAAAGAGTCGGACACGACTGAGCAACTTTCACTCACTCACTCACTAAAACTGAATTAGAAACGATCACTTTTCTGCCTACAGTTACATATCCACATACCAATGATGTTTCTGATTCACAGAGTTGTTACTTTATTTGCACATTTAAATTCAGAGATGGTGTCTAATGAAACCTGGGAAATCGTTGCATAGGGCAAATTGAAGCCAGTTAACTTGCTAGTGTAAGAAGCTATCCTCGGCTGGGTTCCTCAGTACACAGAGTCTGGGGTAAAGACTTAATCTGTAGGAATGGCACCCGAAAAGGGGTGAGAGAAGTTGGACTGGGTAAGAAGAAGGCTGACTGTGAGGCAGGAATTATGGAGTGTCTGCCCAGCAGCTGGGGAGTTGAGATGGTCCTTCAAGGGCATTCTGGATCGTGGCAAGGGAGCCAGGCCTGACTTTGGCCCAGGTGGTGCTCTTATAGGGAAGTTTCTGGAGAGGTACTTAAATAAAAGCCCTCACCAGGGGATGCTCACGGCAGCTGGGGAAACTAGAGAGCTCAGGGCTTCAGAGCTGAATCTAGGGCCCTGAGTAACATGACAGGGGAGCAACCTTTAAACTTTAGCCTGGAAATGGAACAGGCTATAAAACTGAAGACCCCCGCCTATGGCTTATTATTTCTCATTAAACTGTGCTTTCACTTGAAGAGTGAGTTAGGTGAGGTTTTTTTATGTTTAATATTCTAATATATAAACAATGAACTTTATAGAAAAATATGTCATTGGCATAGAACCTGAATCACTTTTCTCTTGCCTCTCTGTTGTCCCCATCCAGGAATAATTGGCCTCCCAGGGACCATCCCACCTAACATCAGAATATTAGGTCTAATGTCAGAAAGGAGCTTATTCTCATGACAATCACTTCAGAAACAGTTCCTAGAAGGCAAACATTCTTATTTGGTCTATTTCTACTTAGGCTGAAATATTTTCCAAATTTGTACTTCCTAGACTGAATATCAGATTTCCCCCAAAACTTCTTAGAGATGTTTCTATGAAGCATAGACATAAGATAAATATGATGGACATGGCTGGATGACTTGAAAAGTTGACAGGTTGGGGAGTAGACTTAATAATTCTTTTTCAAATAAAACAGATGTATACCAAGGGTTACAAAACTGCACATCTTAAAGAGTAAATAATATTCTTTAAATAAGATGGAAAGGAGTGTTTAAATCTATACTAGAGCATTCAAACCACATAGATATATAAGTTCATTCTGCCATGCCTTTAAGGGGGCATCACTGGAAAAGCCTGAGAAGCCGACTCTAAACCTTTACTCTTTTCCCATTATTGGCTGATCATGTTTTCAAATTTCACAGTATTTATCCTGAAGAGACATGCCGCCAGCAATAGAACAAATAAAGGAGGCTTATTATTTCTGTAGAGCAGTAAACGTGAATGACAACATACCGTATCCTTCAAAGGGGCTTTGTGTCAGCAAACTCAGCGACACTCCAAAGAGATAGGAAGAACTCTCCATCTCAAAGCGTCTTCCAAAATAGGATCACTGTGGAATGTAAGTGAGAATAAGATATGAAATAGTGTTTGTCAAGCATTTCCCACAAGCTAAAAATCTTTTCACAGAAGTTATCCCCTGTCATCTAAGTTTCAAGAAATGTTTCTTACCCTGATCTGATGAATGAAGAAACTGAGGCTTAGAGAAGTTAAGAAAATGGGAAAGAGTTTAAACTCAACTTTGCTTGTCTTCAAAGCAACTTTGCTTGTCTTCAGCTCATGAATCCCTGTAAGCAAGCTGTTGGCAAAATGTTAAATTCTTTTGACTAACACGGGAGAGGTAGGGAAACTTGTCTGGGCTCTGGGATTAGACAGATGTTTAGGTCTTGGTTCTACTGTGTACTAAGTCTATGACATTTGGAAAGGACTTAATATTTTTGAACATCAGATTTTTTATCTAGAAAATGGAAAATAGCAGTGTTGAGTTGTTAGGATTGGAGTGATATATAAGTGCACAGCAGAAATCAAATAAGTAATAGTAATTTTGTTATATATTATATTTGAGATACATAAAACAATCTTCCAGGAGATTCCACATGTAGTTTTATATAATTCCTTGAATGATGAATTCAGTGAGTGTGTCTAAATGAATGTGCTACTCCTCCTTACCACTCTACTTAGAAAGAAACCTGCTGGAGCCGTGGCAGTCACTCGGGGACCCTGGGCAGGGGAGGGAGACATTCCAACTGAGAGACCCCACGTCCGTGTAATTCAGCCTGGCCTGAAATGCCTATGCTTCTCTCAAGCAGTTGGTGAGAAACAGTTCATCAGGTATCCTCCTTCATTTTTCCTAAAGAAGACTTGGTAATAATAGTCCCAGTATAATGTTACTGTTTCTTTCTCTTTTTTTTTCAAATCTTCCTTTTTCACCTGACCCATTTTTGCGTGGGATATTTTCTCCACCAATTGAGTCAGTTTTAATTAAAGCTGATATTTCTGGGGTGCCTTCCACATGCTCCCTGATGAGTGTGATATAAATGGACACAATAAACAGACCATCTAATATTGATAGAGTCTACAGCTGCATCTGCTAATTAGGGCCAGTAAAGGGTTTGGGGGCAAGAGTTCCCATGTGACATTGTTTAATTAAAGCCTTTGTATGCCCTACTCAGAAGGGTGAAAAATATTCCACTTAAAATGTACTGAAAACAAACACAGCCTTTAGAATGCTGAACATTCCATAACAGTCTCTCCTGGGCTCCAAGAAGGAAACTTTTAAGTCAAAGTAATATTTTCTCTTGATAATGCATATCATGCTGCTGTTTTAATTAAACTAGATAATTTATTCCATTTCCCAATGCGCATGTTTACATAGAAGTAGGTCCAGCCAATAAGCTCTAAGAGGGGAATGGGTTCAGAGACAAGCCAGGAAGGATTGGGGCAGGGGTCAGTGGGCCTAGGGGCACGCTGAACGTCTTGTATATCACCCTGTGGATGATAAGCCGACCTTGATCAACAATATACATGTTTGCTCTCCATAACAGGCTGAGCTGTTTACTGCAGATTTTTAGTCATCTATTGTAGGTCAAGGAATAAGGTGCATTGTGCTAGGAGGACACAGGAAGTGTGGAATTGGAGATTAGGAGAGACAGGAAATGTGGATTTCAGTCCTGACTTTGCCTTGAATGTGGAAAATTATTCTTGAAATCTTAGCTGCTTTATCTTGAGAATTGGAGGTATGGCTATTTGGGGAGGACTTTAAGTTACTTGATTCTAAGACTTCCTTGTTTCAATTTCTCAATCTTTAAGTAATCAAAGTACAAAAACTTATATTAACAATAAATTGGTAAATTGTGCTGTCACAATATATTCTAAGGTTTTTATCAAGCTGCTTTCAATTCACTATGAAGAATTTAGATTATCAATGAGATGTAGATATAGGGAATGAATAAATAGAAAGTGTTGCCTATCAGAACCCTATACTAGGGGAAAGATGTTTTCTGCAGCATAGATAGAAATCTCCCATCTATACAGCTGTCCCTACCTCATGATTCCATTCTATATTTGGCTAAAAACAATAAATACCACAGTGTCTTGATGCTAAGACCTTATTCCTTCTCCACATTTTAATGTTTCTGAAATCAAGACATTTCTCAAAATCAAATCCAAAAGGGCTAAGCCTAAATTGTAACCTAGCTGTCATTATCTACAGGCCTTCCTAGGTGGCGCTAGTGGTAAAGAATCCACCTGCCAGGGCAGGAGAGAAGAGACCCAGGTTTGATCCCTGGGTCGGGAAAATCTCCAGGAGCAGGAAATGCCAACTCACTCCAGTATTCTTGCCTGGAAAATCCCACAGAGGAGCCTAGCGGGTCATAGTCCAGGGAGTGGCAGAGAGTCAGACACGAATGAGTGACTGAGCACTCTATTCTTAGGAGCACAAATAAGCTCTGTTGTGTGTGACAGGAGAAAACTTTTCATCTGATACTCATTTAAGTTTAGTTACTTGCACGATACCATGGACTACATTTCAACTTTTAAATTTGGAACCCAATTGTGTGTGTGTAGTCAGTCATGTCCATCTCTTTGCAGCCCCATGAACTGGAGCCCACCAGACGCCTCTGTCCATAGAATCTTCCAGGCAAGAAGGCTAGAATGGGTTGCCATTTCCTCCCCCGGGGATCTTCCTGACCCAAGAATTGAACCCACGTCTCTTGCGTCCCCTGCACTGGCAGGAGGATCGTTTATCACTGGTGCCACCTGGGAAGCTCTGCTAGTTAGATAAGGAGAACAAACAAATCTCCTCTGCAGAAGAATTCTAAATAATTTATCTACATACTTCACCCTCAAAAAAGTGAAACGTAATTCCCAACTCTTACATGTGGGTCGTGTGTATCTACTTCTCTCTGAAGAGTGAAGTATGAGAAGTGGTGAAAAGAAGACCTTTACTGTGGAGAGACCTGACAACCGCACCCTCGGCCAGGTGGCCACAGTTAACAGCGGTCAGTCATGTTGACTGTGGATCCTCCATATAATATCATGAAAATGGCATTTACCCTTGGAATCTTCCTCCACAAAACCCATAAGCCCAGTTTAGCCAGGAAAATATATCAAATAAATCCCAGCTGAGGGACAGTCTATGAAATACCTACCTATATTCATCAAAATGGTCAAGGTCATCAAAACTAGGGGAGGCTGAGAAACTGTGAGAGCCAGTGAGGGCCGAAGGAGACGTGATCGCTTCATGTAACGTGATATCCTAGAAAGGACCCTGGAGTAGGAAAAGACAGTGGGTAAAAATGAAGGGACTTTGACTAAGGAATTAAAGTACAAACTTTAGTTAATAGTAATGATCAATATTGATAAATGTACCATACCAACATAAGATGATAATAACAGGGGAAACTGGCTGTGGGGGTAAATGAGAAGTCTCTGTATTATCTTCATGATTTTTCTATAAATCTCTAACTATTCTAAAGGGAAAAAGGTTCGTTTTAAAAGCAAATGCATCAAGGGGATTATTGCATTTTTGAAGTCTTTTGTTATCCCAAGAGATATTTCCTAAAATGTATTTCTACTTATTATATGTACACTTACTGTTGATATGTTAGAGTCATGTTTTTTAAAGTATTTATTTTTTTCAACTTCAGGATCATCTGTAAGAGGTGAAAAATTAGTACAATCATATATTATTGCTTCTTCCTTTCTTCCAACCCAGGTTTTAATGTTTATATTATTACACTTAAAATATTTTGGGAATTCCACTGGTTCAGACTATGCCTTTCACTGCCAAGGGCCCAGGTTTAGTCCCTGTTTGGGGAGCCAAGATCCACAAGCTGCTCGGGACAGCCAAATAAATAAATAAATTATATAATAAAGTGAAATATTTTATGTTTATAATATATAAATTCTGTCCTGTAACAATAGCCTCTACAGATGTTTAACTATACTTCTGTATTTAAATAATTCAGTGCTAGCACTTTTATCCTATTTTTTTTTCATTTCTGATATTTTTATTTTAAATACATCTGTAGATACTCTAGATCTCACTTTCAAGTTGTTTTTTTGTTTGTTTTACAATAATAACTGATAGATTTCATATTTCCTGAGATCTGGGATGCTTGAAAATATCTCTGGGTAGTTTTATATGTCAAGAAATTATAGCTAGGTATGAAATTGTTGTGTTGCACTTTTTAATCAATGCTTTTATCTATATATTTTTAATGCAAACCATATATGTGTGTGTTGCATTAAAAAATAAGCTTACATTGTTTTCTTAACTGATTCTGTTAGCCTATTTGTATCTATGTAGCTAAATAACTTCACCTTTTGCAGTATCACAGAGTTTAAGGGTAAGACTTTTTACATTCAGAATTCAAAAATCCTATTGAATCAATTTATTTGGAGTTTTATATATATATATGCAAAGAAAAGAAAGCTAGAATAAGGGAAGAGAGAAAATAAAATAGGTGATATGAGGGGAAATGGAAAACTCAAAAGAGCATGACTTTGTTTTAAGTCACCAACAGTTATTGAAGTGACTAGTATTCTGTTTAAAATATGACTGTCCATATGGAAGTCTAGAAATTAACTCTTCTCCTGACATAAAATTTGAGAACACTTTGTATGGGGCCAAGCAGAACAAAGGTTTCTAATCGGAACTGGTGGATGAATGCCGACAACACATTTACAGTTACGATGCCCGTTATCCCTGCCAACCTGGAGCACAGCCTCAGTGCCCTGGGACCCTGGCTTGTCCTAGCATTATTATGATTCTTTCTGAGACCTTATCAATTCTGTATATTCATCCCAGCACTTATCTCATCAGTAGTATGTGGCCCACCTATTAGGCATATGAATTAGTCATGGAGCACAATATTCCAGGGACTTAGAAATAAAAACTCATGTCTAGAATTGGAGGCTGCAAGTCCACTTCAAGTAAATTTTCAGTATTATGGACAGAAATTTTTTAAGTAACAGCTGCTGTATGTGTAAATATAAAGAGACCAGGCCTCTATCATCCATTGAATTAAGTGGTGAAAGATGAATAGGATCTCGTGAGGTTCAGAATAGGCTGTCCCTTTAAGTGCCCTTTGGTATACAGAGCTGACATTTGTCTCTTGTCCTCTCCATTACAAAGCGAATTCCTTGTTCAAAGACCATCCATCACACCAGAGACTTTAATCCTCTGAATTCTCCCTTACAGTAAGTTAGGACTTTGTCCTTTACACACACACACAAAAACATCACTTTAGACAAAGTGGGAATGTGCTATGAGGACACAGGGTAAATTAAGAGAAATTTTAGTCCTGCTTTGTCTCTAGGAGATATTGGAGCCAAGATTAGAAAACTGGATGGCCTGTCATCTCAGCTCCTGTTAACAGATATTCTCATTTTTGTTTTCACTCTCTCTCTCTCTCTAGCTTAATGTCCTGTGTTTACATCATCAAATTCATATGAAGGAATTACTTGCTGTATAGAATTTGAATAATATATGATGGAGAAGGATGATAATGAAGATGAATCTACTTATTAGTCTGAAAATCAGAATAATATCTCTCCATAGGATTGTTATGAATACTGGACAAAATTACATGTGGAGAAATCCAGAAAAGTCCCTGAGATATACTAAATTGTAAATAAAAGTCAGATAAGGATCCAAGCATCTTTGGCAGCCATGTTTTTGCAGCCAAAGATAGAGAAGCTCTATACAGTCAGCAAAAATAAGACTGGGCTCAGACTGTGGCTCAGATCATGAAATCCTTATTTCCAAATTCAGACTTAAATTTAAGAAAGTAGGGAAAATCTCTAGATGATTCAGGTATGACCTAAATCAAATCCCTTACAATTATACAGTGGAAGTGACAAACAGATTCAAGGGATTAGATCTGATAGAGTTCCTGAAGAACTATGTTCGTGACATTGTACAGGAGGCAGTGATCAAGACCACCCCCAAGAAAAAACATGCAAAAAGACAAAATGGTTGTCTGAGGAGGCATTAAAAATAGCTAAGAAAAAGAAGAGAAGCTAAAGGCAAAGGAGAAAAGAAAAGATGTACCTATTTGAATGCAGAGTTCCAAAGAATAGCAAGAACAGATAAGGAAGCCTTCCTCAGTGATCAATGCAAAGAAATAGAGGAAAACAACAGAATGGGAAAGACTAGAGATCTCTTCAAGAAAAGCAGAGATACCAAGGGAATATTTCATGCAAAGATGGGCACAATAAAGGACAGAAATGGTATGGACCTAACAGAAGCAAAAGATATTAAGAAGTGGCAAGAATACACAGAAGAACTGTACAAAAAAGAGCTTCATGACCCAGATAATCACAATGGTGTGATCACTCACCTAGAGCCAGACATCCTGGAATGAGAAGTCAAGTGGGCCTTAGGAAGCATCACTATGAACAAAGCTAGGGGAGGTGATGGAATTCCAGCTGAGCTATTTCAAATCCTTAAAAATGATACTGTTAAAGTGCTGCACTCAATATGCCAGTAAATTTGGGAAACTCAGCAGTGGCCACAGGACTGGAAAAGGTCAGTTTTCATTCCAATCCCAAAGAAGGGCAATGCCAAAAAATGTTCAAACTACCGCACAATTGCACTTATCTCACAAGCTAGCAAAGTAATGCTCAAAATTCTTTAAGACATGCTTCAACAGTATGTGAATTGTGAATTTCCAGATGTTCAAGCTGGATTTAGAAAAGACAGGGGAACCAGGGATCGAATTGCCAACATCTGCTGGATCATTGAAAAAGCAAGAGAGTTCCAGAAAAACATCTATTTCTGCTTTATTGACTATGCCAAAGCTTTTGACTCTGTGGACCACAACAAACTCTGGAAAATTCTGAAAGAGATGGGAATACCAAACCACCTGACCTGCCTCTTGAGTAATCTGTATGCAGGTCAGGAAGCAAGAGTTAGAACTGGACATGGAACAACAGACTGGTTCCAAACTAGTACAGCCACTATGGAGAACAGTGTGGAGATTCCTTAAAAAACTGGAAATAGAACTGCCTTATGATCCAGCAATCCCACTGCTAGGCATACACACTGAGGAAACCAGAAGGGAAAGAGACACGTGTACCCCAATGTTCATCACAGCACTGTTTATAATAGCCAGGACATGGAAGCAACCTAGATGTCCATCAGCAGAGGAATGGATAAGAAAGCTGTGGTACATATACACAATGGAGTATTACTCAGCCATTAAAAAGAATACATTTGAATCAGTTCTAATGAGGTGGATGAAACTGGAGCCTATTATACAGAGTGAAGTAAGCCAGAAGGAAAAACACCAATACAGTATACTAACGCATATATATGGAATTTAGAAAGATGGTAACGATAACCCTGTATACGAGACAGCAAAAGAGACTCTGATGTATAGAACAGTCTTATGGACTCTGTGGGAGAGGGAAAGGGTGGGAAGATTTGGGAGAATGGCATTGAAACATGTGAAACGTCATGTATGAAATGAGATGCCAGTCCAGGTTCAATGCACGATGCTGGATGCTTGGGGCTGGTGCACTGGGACGACCCAGAGGGATGGTGTGGGGAGGGAGGAGGGAGGAGGGTTCAGGATGGGGAACACATGTATACTAATTAAATAATTTTCTATTAAAGAAAGAAAAAAGAAAAGAAAAAAAAAAAAAGACTGTGGGCTCTGGTCCAACCGCTGATTATGTAGACTATGGGCATTTTATTTAATCCTGCTACATTTCACCATCCTCATCTGTAAAGTGCAGATAATCAGACTGGCCTCATAAGACTGTTACAGGATTAAATGAGATATCCATGTCTGGTACCTAAAAAGGATTTCTTGAATGGAAAAAAAAAAAAAGAAAACTAAGATCTTGGCATCCAGTCCCATCACTTCATGGCAAATATATGGGGAAACAATGGAAAAAATGACAGACTTTATTTTCTTGGGCTCCAAAATCACTGCAAATGGTGATTGCATGAAATTAAAAGAGGCTTGCTCCTTGGAAAAAATACTATGACCATCCTAGACAGCATACTAAAAAGCAGAGATGTTACTTTGCTGACAAAGGTCCGTCTAGTCAAAGCTATGGTTTTTCCAGTGCTCCTGGATGGATATGAGAGTTGGACTGTAAAGAAAACTGAGTGCCAAAGAATTGATGCTTTTGAACTGTGGTGTTGGAGAAGACTCTTGAGAGTCCCTTGGACTGCAAGGAGATCCAACCAGTCCATCCTAAAGGAAATCAGTCCTGAATATTCATTGGAAGCTGAAACTCCAATACTTTGGCCACCTGATGTGAAGAACTGACTCACTGGAAAAGACTCTGATGCTGGGAAAGATTGAAGGCAGGAGGAGAAAGGGATGACAGAGGATGAGATGGTTGGATGGCATCACAGACTCGATGGACATGACTTGAGTAAGCTCCGGGAGTCAGTGATGCACAGGGAAGCCTGGTGTGCTGCAGTCCATGGGGTCGCAAAGAGTCAGACACGACTGAGCAACTGAACTGAACTGAAGGATCCAGCCACCAACTATCCTGTATCCTGGGTCAATGTTAAAGTCAGATACCATTCATTAAACCTTTATTGTGTGCCAGGCACTTTTTGAACAGATTTAGGTCACTTAGCTTCTTTAATACTCTTGACATATGTATGAGATGGATGCTATCTTTATACTCATTTTCCAGATGAGGAAACTGAAATACAGACAAGTGAGTAAGCATGTAGAATCTAGAATTGAAGCTGGACAGTCTGACTTGAGGGTTTGTGGTTTTAACCTCGGTTACAGTGACTCTTGCTTGAATTTTAACCCAAAGAGAGTGGTAATCTTGTGAAGGTTTTAACCAATGCAGGTTTGGAAACAATTTGAGACATATTTGGTTTTTATAACAATCATTCAGATGATAAAATAGAAAAATAGTTCATGACACAAAGGTTAGCTTAGTATTGCTAGTAAAGAATAAACTTACTATGCAAAAAAAAAAAAATGAAAAAGATGTGGCTCAAAATAACCCAGATGAATATATAACAGACCTGAAATCATTTGATGATTTTAGAGTTTAGACCAAGGTCAACCTACATGCTGATTTTTCAAAAAGTCTAGTTCTCTCTCTTTTTTCTCTTGTGAGGCAAAATCTAGCTTAATGGCAGGACTAAAAACTTTTGAGTTACAGATGGCATGCCAAGCCTTGGGATAAAACAGCTTCAGATTCGTGAAGAGATCATTCAGGTATCCAGCACTTCCAGGATCAGATTTCGAGAGAGCACTAGCAGGAAGCATCAGGACTGATTTAAATGTCTCCAAACCACAGGTGTGTAAAGGAAATATCCACATGCTGCAAACTCTACACCTGAACAATTGTAACTGGAGGAATGCCTCATCAACTCAAAATGTTTCATCCTCCTCTCAGGCACAGCCCCAGTTTCCATTTGTAAGTTGATGATAAAAACTTCAAATTTCTCTTGGCAATTGGCCTTTACGTCTCAATTTCTCTTCTCTCTCTCTGTCACATACACGTGTGCACCCCCACATATACATTAATGTATGTATACATTGTTGTTTAGTTGCTAAGTCATGTCCAACTCTTTGCGACCCCATGGACTGTAGCCCACCTGGCTACTCTGTCCATGGCATTTCCTAGGCAAGAATACTGGAGTGGGTTGCCATTTCCTTCTCCAGGGCATCTTCCTGACCCGGGGATCAGATGTGCAGTTCCTGCATTGGCAGGTGGAGTCTTTACCACTGAGCCCCCTGGGAACATGTACAATCTAAATACACACACATGCATAGTTTAGTGATTAATTTTCTTTTGATACCCCATGCTAGTCTGCTCAGAATCTACCTCAATAAGTGGTAGATTCAGAACAATAAGAAATCATAGCCTTTTTGTTTCTAATAATGTTTCATAATATTTAGGCTGCTTTTATAGGACATGAAGGCATTGTTGTTCTGGCCACAAGAAAAAGAAGTCCATCTTCTCCCTCCTTGGCAATAAGCCTATATTTTAGAGGGGGCTGTGATCAGATCACTTCCCTTGACTACTTCCAGATGTTATTATGTAGAATATTAACATAATCTCTAGATGAACTCCAAATATATCCCAAACCTTCACACTTCAGAATGTCTGTGTAGTTATCAGAGCTTAACATGAGGTTACATGGCAATTATTCCCCACAGAGTCACTACCAAGACCCAGAAATAAAGCATGACTAAGGCACTTTAGTGAGGCAAGGTGGAAAGGTTTATTAGCTATGACAAAAGAAATATAGAGATATTAGTGTATTTTCTCTTTGTTAGATTTTTGTAGTCATATTTGGAACAAGTCATCCCAGAGTATCTTTGATTATCATGGAGACCTGCCTTGTAGAAGGTCTTCTCCTTCTTTGCTCTTATTTACTGATGTCAAGTGAGTAGCTCAGCTGGTAAAGAATCCACCTGAAATTCAGGGGAGACTCCTGTGTCGGGAAGATCCCCTGGAGAAGGGATAGGTTACCCACTCCAGTATTTTTGGGCTGCCCTGGTGGGTCGACTGGTAAAGAATCCGCCTGCAATGTGGGAGACCTGGGTCCAGTGCCTGGGTTGGGAAGATCCCCTGGAGAAGGGAAAGGCTACCCACTCCAGTATTCTGCCCTGGAGAATTCCATGGACTGTATAGTCCATGGGGTCACAATGAGTTGGACACGACTGAGTGAGTTTCATTTCCAGCAAAACAAAAGAATTCTGTTTTCCCTTCATATTCAAGGACATGATAGAGTTTATTTCACTTTTTTCTGTCCAAAACCATATTTGGATTTAAGCACAGATGAACTTAAACAATAATTTGAAGATTTATAATTAGCAGGTAGGACTATTCATATTATAAAACTAGCAAATATTTTTTGAACATCAACTTTGCACCAACAATTGTGTTAAATATAGAAAATGTATCATCTGAGTCCAACGTTTTCTTAGAATGTAGAAGGTTGGGGAGAATGTGTGTGAAGCAAGGTGGGGAGGTTTATTATCCACAACAAAGGAACTTGTGAGCTCTCGGTAAGTACATGAAAGAAACAGCAGGGGTATGAGGGGGTGGATATGGAGATCTTTGTGCCATAGCATTTAGAGATTAATCAAAATTCCATCTACTTCCTTCCTTAAAACAAAACAAATTTTGACTGCACTGTGTGTTCATTGAGGTGCCCAGGCTCCCTGATTCGGTCCGTGGGCTTAGGTGCCAAAATCTAGACCATGTTTCGACTCCCACTGGGGCTTCCTGATGACTCAGTGGTAAAGAATCCATCTGCCAATGCAGGAGACATGGGTTTGATCCTTGGGTTGGGAAGTTCCCCTGGAGAAGGAAGTGGCAACACACTGTGATATTCCTGCCTGGGAAATCCCCTGGACAGAGGAGCTTGGCCAACTGCAGTCCCTGATGTCTCAAAGAACTGGACACTGCTCAGCAACTAACGAACAAGAACCCCTAGGGAAAACAGAGTTGACATGAGAATCAAGGAATACTACCCCCAAACTACTCCTCCCCAAGTGAATATTCTGCCCCTTCATTTCTGGGCCCCTCATAAGTGCTTGCCAAAGCAACCCAGGGCGGTAGATGGTCGCCTGTCTCCCTGTACTCACTCTCCGAGAGCATTATCCTTGTTTAAATAAATTTTCACTTTACTTTCTTAACCTTTCTGCTTCTCTCCAAATTCTTTCACAACGAAGAAAGAACCTTAAATTTACTGGCAACAGCCAGATCATATCATCATGTTTCATTGAAATTTATATATTGGACTGTTTTTTCCTTTTATTCCACACCAACCGACCTCAGAGGCCCTTGATTATTGGACAAGCATTGGTTTATAAGGCTGCCCTTTTGACTCCTCCCTCATCAACTCCTGCTCTCCCTTCTTTAAAAAAAAAGACATAGGGTGATAGAAAGCAATATGCACAAGATTGAAATAACATAGAATTTAAATTATCTGATTAATTGAAAGACAGTGAATTAAAGCTATTGGGTTTTGACAAAGAAGAGACAGGTTATGTTCCTGTCTCATAACAAAGACCCATTTGGAGGTCCCAAAGATTAAATGATATGTGGATATGGGTTAGAGGATGGTGAATTACAAGGAATCCTGGCAAAATTAATTTTCTAGGAAAAAAGAACATAGCTGATCCTAATTTATGGACCAGGATATATTCATTTATGGGCATGTTTGTAGACAACCAAGCCTATATAGATCCATCGTGGGTAGGATAATTACATTCACAAATAGTGTAGAAGTATTAATGGTAAGGAAAGCATAAATAATTCTCCAAGTCATTATTTGGCTAAGAGGGGTGTATAATTTTAGTCAGGTGCCGTTCAAGGAAGAATTATTATCTTAGTGCCTGAAACATTGCATTTCAGAAAATATACATTGACAAGAATGGGGCAAAAATAGAGACCAGGCTTATGTCTAAAGTTCTGGGCTCAGGTATTAGTTCTTACAAGTACTGTGAGCCAGGCTTTTGGTGTCACAGAACCTGTTATTATACCTATAAAATAGACTGCTAAACCCTGTCTTATCTCTCTGAGAGATTATTTTGCTTTGCCTGGTGGTTCTGGTGGTAAAGAATTCACCTGCAATGCATGAGACCTGGGATCGATCCCTGGGTTGGGAAGATCCCCTGGAGGAGGAAAAGGCTACCTATTCCAGTATTCTGGCCTGGAGAATTCCGTGAACAGAGGAGCCTAGTGGGCTACAGTCCACAGGGTCACAAAGAGCCGGACACAACTCAAACGACTTAGCACACGTGCATATGAACAGTACACTTCCATTCAAAAAGCAGTTATTTCACTATTCTAGCTACTTGGACGGGCACAGTGACTCATAATCAGGTTAACATAATGATTCATTTCTGACATGTAAATGGTCATTAAGCGTTTTAAATCCTTTTTTAACACAGAAGATTTGAAGATCAGCTTTTGAGGCCAGAGTTTTGGGCAGAGACCAAGATAATTCAGCTGCCAGCTGCAAAGTACTACAGCCAAGTGCCAGAAACACTATTCATTTTTGCATGGGAAAATATTTCTGCCAAACCAAGTCTTTGGGGTTTTTATAGTTCTTTCCCATATGTCCCCATGAAAATGTTATTTTTCATATCTCATTTTTGAATGGGGCTGTCAGGATAACAAGTGTCAACTGTTTTCCAGGCCTGGCAAATTGATCCAGCTAAACTGAATTTAAGGAGGACGTGTATTTTAGGGAATTCTGTGAGTTCTGTCTCAAGGATAATGATGACACATTAAAATAAGCACAGGTGTTTGGCCTCCAGTTTCTAGTTGGCTTATCAGGTCTGCTTCTGATAGACAACTTCATAGACAGCTCTCAGCCAAACATTCCAGAACTGGTATCAGCACCTTATGGGGACAACAATTAGGAAAATATTTAACAACCAATCATGTTATAACTCCTGGAGAAGGAAATGGCAACCTGCTCCAGCATTCTTGCCTAGAGAATCCCATGGACAGAGGAGCCTGGTGGGCTGCTGTCCATAGCATTGCAGACAGGCGGACACGACTGAAGCAACTTAGCATGCATCATGCATTGGAGAAGGAAATGGCAACCCGCTCCAGTGTTCTTTCCTGGAGAATCCCAGGGACAGAGGAGCCTGGTGGGCTGCTGTCTATGGGGTTGCACAGAGCTGGACTCGACTGAGGCAACTGAGCAGCAGCAGCAGCATGTTATCAGGAAGTGCCATTTTTCACTCTCAGTCATTCAATCCCATGGGGCCAGAGTAGAACAAGAGGGAGATTTAAAAGCAGACAACAACATTGCTGAACTCCAAGAAACTATAATGGAATATGGTCTGGGGAGGAATTACAGTTTGATCTGTAATGTGCAGGTCCTTGCCTTTGACCACATAGGAACATCTTCCTGTCCTTATACTATCATCCTGTGGGCTGGCAGAGACTCTGAGAGATGAGTCGTTGGGATAGTTAGGGCTGAGTTTCTGAGAACTGTTAGGAAAGTTTTAATAGACAAAAATGCCTGGAAAGTTATATGACTGGACTTTGTCATCTGATAGAAAATACCTTTGAGGAATTCAGGCTTCCAAAAAGTAATGTTTTAAAGAAAAATTGATGGCAGTTACCAAAGACAGACACAACTGTTTTGACTTTACATCTGCCGTATTTGAGACACCACACTAAACCACTAGAATTCTATTTAGGAGTTTCAAAGAGAAAGCTATTTTCCTCATAATATTTGTCTCTCAAATACTGTGTATCCCTACCAGCCAAGAAGATTTTGCTGGGTTTAAATTTCTGTAGTCTGCATTATGAAAACCACAGGTTTACTGAATGTGCGTTTTTATACTATGAGGCTGTCTACCTTGAAATATGCCCAAACTGGGAAGCCATTAAAGATTTTAAACAGAGCCGTGACATTGTCAACATTGCTGTGGGGAGGGCAAGGCTGGAAGTAGAAACATATACTAGGAGGACATAGCAGTGACACAAGTTACAGATCACGAAGGTTAAGGCAGGTGTGCAGAGAGACAGATCTAATAGGCATTTAGAAATTAGAATTGGCGGGAGGACAGATCCAGAGCCTGGGGGGCTACAGTCCACGTGGTGGCGAAGAGTCAGACACAACTGAGCATGTTCAACTAACTGAACGTCGTGGGTGAGGAAGAGGAACGACCCAATGGAATTCCTAGGTTTCTGATTTTGGAAACTGGGTGGATGAGGGAGCCAACCAATAACCAGAAGGATGAAAGTGAGCTGGCTTTGGGGATGGGAAAAAGATGATATATTCAGATTTTTGCATTTTGTACTGGCTAATGGGTTTGTATATCTAGGTACAAGTAGGAAAGGAAATATCTGGTTTAAAGCTATGGTAGGCATCATTACGACAGACCCAGTGATCTCTATCTCCTGGTAGTCAAGCTTTCTGAAATACTCTCTCCTTGAGGAATTTGCTTCTGACCAATAGAATATGGAACCACTGAGAAGGCTATTTCTTCCATGATTAGATTACAAAGATGGTGACTCCTACCTTGCTAGTACACGCCCTCTATTTCTATCATAACTGGCACACTTAGGTACACTCACATTAGAGAAGCCCATATGGCAAGGCACCAAAGACGGTCTCTGGTCAACAGATGGCAAGGATCTAATGCCTTTCATCCAAGAACCTGCAAGGAACTGAATACTGCCTACAGTCTCTGATCTTTCAGATGAGACGACAGACCATAGGCTGACACCTTGATTGCAGCCTTGTGAGAGACCATGAGGCACAGAATCCAGTGAGACTGCACCCACATTTCAGACCCACCGCAAATGTGAGGTAATAAACCTGTGTTGGTTTAAACCACTGAGTCTTTGGGTAGTGTGTTATGCCACAGTAGATAACTAATACATGAGCTCTGGAGAGGGAGGCTAAATTGGGGTTCTTCCAGCTCATAAGTAATATATACTGACTGTAAAAAAGCTCAGCTTGAGAAAAGATGTAGTGATGGGGAGAAGAGGATTGTACAGAAGCTGGAGGAATAGTAAAATTGAGGACCGGGTAGAAGACTAGGAGCCTGAAAACTGCAAAGACATAGTTAGAGATCTGAAAGCTGAGAGGTGCAAAGTTAAGGAAGGCATGGCCAAATATCAAATACTGAGATAAACATTGAAAACTGCTTTTAGTAACATAAGGTGTTTTTTGCTTACCTTAATGTGAAAAATTTCAAAGAAGTGACCTGGTGGAAGGCAGATGTCATTAGATTAAGGAGAAAACACATAGCAAGAAGGTAAAAAAAAATTTCTTTGAAGAAGCTTAGGTGTTGAGAGAAGGAAAGAATAATGTGATATACTTTGTAGGATGAAAAATTGGTGGCTTTTTTATGAGGCAAAAAAGACTTGAGCATATTTATGTGATGAGGGCTTCTGGGCCACCATGCAAATTTTGATTACATTTTCTGTTATTTATAACATAGCTGTTATAACAAAACCAATAAAGGAAACAACTTTAGCCATTCATAATCCTTCTGCCCTTTTAAAGGTGCTTATATGCCCACTCTCATTTTATGTAACACAACACAGTATCATTTTTTCTACATATTATAACATAGACATTTCTTACGGTTGTCACACTGGTGGCATAGTTATTTTTAATACTGTATAATACATTGTCAAGCCTATGTACTATAAATGATCTATTTCCTATCTCCTGGACCTCTAGGTTGTTTCCAAATTCTTACAACTGTAAATAATGCTGTGATTAATTCTGCAAAGCTGCTCCAAAACAAAAACAGAGAGGCTTCCCCTAAGAGATGTTTTTCTGGACGCTTGCCAAAGCCAGCACTCTTCATGAAAAAAGGGCTCTGAGCTGAATTCAATAAAAATTTATGCAAAAATCGCAGGAACCATTTTTTCTTCTCTTTTTATTATCTCCCAACTTCAAAAGCCCAACAGCTAGGCAGCTCAAATATATAGAAAGAGTCCCTGACTGGCTTTAAACTTGCACAGGACACACAAATGTGTTCTGTGAACCCATCCTGCGGTGATATCTTTTCTACCAACATTCCAAGGTACATGGAATACAGCAGAGAAGGCCTCACTCATTTTTCGTCTTTAATTAATTAATTAATTAATTTTACACTGGAAAGACGTTGTTACTCTTAATACCTTCCTTGCCATGTGACTCCAAGTAATAGAATCCACTCTCCCTTGGAGGGCCAGATGCACTGCCAGAAAATATCTTTCATTTGAGCTTAGAGCTATTGTTGCAAATCTGCTAAACATTAGGTTTGCCAAATCCTTCCGGAGACTAGCTATCACCTTTCTGCTGAGACACGTGTTGAAAGGAGAAGCTTTCCCTGCTTGTGCAGTGGGCAGCTGAAATGCAACGCGTCTAAGACAGAGCGTGTCATCCCTTTCCCACCATTTCTCTCCTGACTTAATGTCTCTCTCTGAGATCACCCTTCTTTTTTTCATCTTGCTTTAAGATGCTGAAGGCATATATTTTTAATCTCTCAGGATTTGAGCAAGTATAATAGTTACCTACAGACCAGGACCTGAAGAATCAACACACCACAAGGAAAAACACAGGAAAGACATCTTGAGGGAGGCATATAGAGTAGTTGAGCTCTGTGGTTCTACCACGTAGAGACCTGGGTTCAAACAACAACTAAATGCTCTTTGTAAGCAAAAATACTACAACCTCTCTTGTCCTTATCTTGCTCAAAGGTGTGGTGGGTTGAAATGGTGTGTTCATCTTCTACGGCAGAATTTTCTTGCACACAGTTCAGTTGCTCAGTTGTGTCTGACTGTTTGCGACCCTATGAACTGCAGCACACCAGGCCTCCCTGTCCATCACCAACTCCTGGAGTTTACCCAAACTCATGTCCATTGAGTCAGTGATGCCATCCAACCATCTTATCCTCTGCCATCCCCTTCTCCTCCTGCCCTCAGTCTTTCCCAGCATCAGGGTCTTGCACACAAGGACCTCCAATTAGCATTCTATGTTCTCACTTGCTCCCCTCTTCCTTTTTTAGAATAAGGATTCATCCAGTCTCTCCTCCATCAGTTAAGTTCCCATTGGAACATATGGTTTCAGTGGGTTCCTATCAGGTGGGAGGTCCTGCAGAACGGGCTCAGCCTGTCGTCTCAGAACGGAAGGGAAGAGCCCTTCTCTGGTCTCATGACGTCAGTTAGCCTTCACTCCCTGGGCCTTGACTTTTACTACTCCTCTTGATTCTTCGAAGTTTAGCCCAAGTTCTGGAAGCTTCTGGGATAATGTTAGCGCTCAGAATTCTCTCCATCCTCCAGAGTCAGTAACATTCATTTGGTGGCAGGGAAGAAAGCTTAAAGGAGTTGGCATGTTGTAGCTTGGACTTTCTCAGCCTGGGCACTGCTGACATATGGGGCTGGATAATTCTTCACTGGAGACTGCATCTCCTCCCCTAGTGTGACAACCCATGTCTACACACATTGCCAGATGTCCCCTGAGGAACAAAAGTCACTTCTGGTTGAGAACCAGTGTTTGAGTGGGATCCCCATGTATCAGGTGTGGACTTAAATGCACAACCCAGAAGTTGAGAGCTTTGTTTGAGTCAGGGGGAATTTTTAGGACTTCAAGCTCAAGAGGCAGCATCACGAACAACTGTGAGAGAACTCCTCCAGGGAGGCAAGGGGAGGAACCAGCTTCTATAGCAGCTTTGCAACAAAGGGCAGGTAGTCAGTACATCAAAAGATTATTGTTAGAGAAAAGCTAAACAGCCCAAGTTAAGGAATTTAGCACTTTTCTGTTTATGGGAGTGTTCAAGTGTCTGGGCCCACTGAAATTATCCCTTTGATATGTACCTCAGCTATCTAGGGCCACTGTTTTTGCATCCTGAGTTTCCTCGGGTCTCACCCTAGAGAGTGGCTGCAGTATGATGGCTAATAGAGGGCAGGTGTTCTCTCCTGCCTGAGTTCCCTCTGGGCTCACCAGCTCACCGCTGCAATTGCTGATGACTGTGATGTCCTCTGTTTACTGACCTGGCAGGAAATGTTCCATTTCTCACAGGTAATGTGCTAGACTCTGTTCAGACTTTATTCACAGCCACATCCTACTTTTCCACCTTAAACTTCTTTGGGCTTCAGTTTGCTCACTTATTTTAAACGTATTTTGTACCGCATCTTTTCCTTTGTAAAGCACCTGAAAACTTAAAATGTTTTTTTTTTTTACACAGGCAGGTAGTATGTAAATACTCACAGCTTTTTTGAAACCTGGCCACAACCCTTGATTGTAGATATTGGCATCACCTTTTGGTTTTTATTTATTTCTTTATTTAGGCCATACCCCATGGCTTGAGGGATCTTAGTTCCCCAAGCGGGGATGGAACCTAGGCCACGGCAGTGAAAGTTCCAAATCTTAACTACTGGACCGCCAGGAAATTCCCTGGCATCACCTTTTAACAAGTGAACACTGAAGACTATAGATCTCTGTTCAGTGACTGGACTAAGGTCTAAATAACAATCACTGGAGGAGCACAGGTTGTCTGATTCCAGAGTACATGGTATTTTCAGGACACAGTGCTCTTTTGCTTTCTCTTCATAGACCTGTTCTTATTGCTCTGCTGAATTTCAGTCTGCAGAACTGGGATTGTGTCTACTATCTCTTGGGAATACTGTGCATATGGGGCATAAGAATAGTTATCTAGAGGGAAAACAAGCTTTTCTCTTAATTGTCCAGAAACCCCTCAAACGAGAGAATGGGGGGGTAGAAAAATCTGATACTAAAAGCATTCATTTTCTATCATTTATCTTATACTTCACTTGAAACTATTCAATACTTTTGAAGCTGCAAGAAATACCTTACAGGAAACACACACACACACAAATCATCTCAATGATTACTTTAACGCACAATCTTAGCTTCCTGGCATTTCCTTCATTTCCTCAAGGGAAGGTTATTTCTCTAACATTTCTTTCCAATTGATTGCTAGGATTTCAATCTCTTTAGACCTTTTGCATTAGAGGAAGAAACACATCTGCTTTTTTTCCCCTCAATTTGGGCAGTTTGGAGTTCATCACAGTCTTTCCTTGTTTAACTACCTATAGAATTTGAATTTCAAAAAGCAAATTGCCTTTTAGGCTAGAAAGTTCAAACTCAAAACATAGCAGCTTCACATCCTCAAAACAGGAAAAGGAGAAGTTTAATTTCTTACTTCTGCTTTCTCTTCGTGTAGGAAAAAGGGATCTTGATATAAACGATCTTCTGAAAGGAAAACGAAGACACCAACGAAGGCGTGAGTCCGAGGGCTGTTTTACCTCCTGCCACTTTGGTTTGCTGTCATCAAGAGGACATTGTGCAGAGCAGCCATAACGCAGGCTAAGGATTCAATTATTTCACAGTCTAGGCGATTTCAGGCAAATCCACTTTTAATCAGAACTACAGTTCAATGAGGTCAGTATTTTACAGCTGATGAAACTAAGGCCCAATCGCTAGCTAACCCATGACCAATGTACAAACTCAAGTCCATGCGCTTGCTGTCTAGCTGAAGAATTTATGTCTTAAGCTTGCCTGTCTTGGTCAGGAAGTTTCTACTTAACCATAGTCCAAAAAAAAATCTTTATTACAGTTAATAAATATAAACATCAGTGTATTTAGAGGAAAACTGTTAAGATTAAACCTCCCAAGCCACCCCGCATGGATTAGAGCTTAGAGAACTTGCCACCAAGTGTTCAGAATAGGATTTCTGAGAACTGGAAAGGATCTTAGAAATGATTTTACAGAACAAGGTCAGCTTGTCTTGTAACATTTATATCTCTTTCTCCATTTTTCTTAATTGGGAGGCAGCAGGTACAGTAGAAAGTCTGTCACACACCGGGGTCTAAATTTATCTTTATTAGCTAGGCATGTCCAGCTCACTGAATCCATTTTTATGTTAATGACAGAGGTGGAATAGATGGCCTACCAGCTCTGTTGTTTCGTGAATCTGTTGCTTATTCTAATAGGGAAATCCTGATTAGAAAAATTGAATTGTTACAACCTTAGCTTAACCTTTAGACTTTCTTGCTTCAAAGTTGCTTGCTCTCAGCTGGGGCCTGATTTTCCACTCTGCTGTAGCCATCTAAACCTGATCGCCTGTCACAATTCTTTCCACAAAGGCAGCAGGTGAGGCAATGATGTGGTGGGGAATGTAAAACCTCAGTTCCAGAAAATCAAAATCGTCTCCCTAATTCACAAAGTTTTTGAAGATTTTTCTCTGTAGGTTTCTCTGTGCCACGTTCCTGTTCTTTACTCCCTTTAAAAAAATCTCTCTGAAACCCCTCCTCTACCCTCTCAGTAGAGTTGAGCTTGTTTAACAGAAATACATCTCAGTTGCTTCCCCAAAGCAAAAGATTATTTTACAATCTGAATCTGGGAAAAAGATGACTTGAACAGTAACTAATAATTACATACTCTTTACTGTGTTCCAAGCACAGTTGCACATGCTTTCCATTCGTGAAGACATTTAACCCCCGGAGCTCTGAGAAGTAGATACATATATCCTTTACTGTCCAAATCTAGTCAGTTCCTGAGACCAGGTTAGAAATCAGAGTTCAGTAAGTCTGAAAGGTCAGGGAAACTTCATTATCTGAATCTATCTTCGTTTACCTGCTTGGGATGGGGTAAGGCCTGACCTTAAATAAAGCAAATAATGTCATTCAAAAGTGCAAACCCATTTGGTTCCTTTATTGTAACAGCAAGGGTTTAGGAAGCGTTCACACAGGGATAGATATTTACCCCATTATCCCCGTTTTACAGATGAGGGAACAGACGCACAGGCAGGCTGAATAAGCTGCCCTAGGTTTCAGAGCTCGTGTGGCAGAGCCAGCAATCCCTCCTAGGCACTAAAGCACCAGGGTCAGGATCGTCTGTGCTGGACTGCCCAGCTAAAGCTATTGTTTTCTTTGTGGCCAGTGGTATCATCAATGCACATTACCACTGGAGCTTTTCTGGGAGTGTTTTGGGGGAGGCTTACCAGAATTCCCAAACTCATTTTTTTTTTTTTCCCTTAGAGCTCACTTTCTCAACAGACTTTGATGATATGTTCTGATGATATGTTCTTTTGATTATGTTCTTTTCTGTTATAAAAAATTTTTAGATAATGCAACTAGCTACTTTTTGTAGTTTAACAGTTTAATGACGTGGCTTGAGGAACCATGATGTTCCATTCAGTCAACATCTTGAATTAATTCCACCACTGCACATGAAATGGTGATCTTTCTCTTGTAGAGTCACAGGAAAAGCAGACGTCTCACAGCAGAAAAATGCAAGTTGGAGGGCAGTGTAATTGGAGCTTCTGGGTGATTCTGCTTGCAATCTCTGAAAACTTGGGGCCTCTTCAAACCATTGTTTGTCCTCAACTAATCATGCTTGTGAGACCAGACCATGGCTGTATTTAGTCCTTTAATATTTCCTCAAGTATTTAATGAATGATACGGGCCAACAATTTTCCTTCAGAGCTCAGCCAGGGCCCTCATGAGATTATGGAAAAGTTTGGACATGCTCTCCCGTGGGTCAGCTGACTGATGTCCAAATAAAAACCAAAGGATGGGCTCATGTTTACAGGTTAAAGAAAATCTTAGGTATTAAGCTGATGTATCTTTATAAATTTTAGTGAAAAATGAATTCCTGCCTCATTGCAAAGTTTATTTACACATTCATATAGCAACAAGGCTAAGCATAAACTATATTCAACAAGTAACAGTAACAAAGAAAATATACCTCCTTGGAGGTCTTCCAGGTAATGAGGACTCTGGTTACACCTGCTACTCAGAGTGTCTGCCTCTTTGTCATCCTGTGGTAAAAAGGTCAAAAGTATGTGGCCATGTGCCAGGGGCCACCCTTTAAAAACAAGGCAAACTCCTGGAATATGCCTCAGTTTAACAGCAAAAATGTCATTGTAGTGAGTTGCAATGCAAGAAGGACATGGGGTTTAAGACAAAGCTCTGAGACTTCACATGTCAATGTGAAATTTCCAAGTATGCACCTGGTATCCTCGGTGATTTTGGACCCTCTGGTGGAAAGTGCAGAGATTCAGTGTCTAAGGCACTCAAGGAGAGCCAGACTTAGAGAATCTAGGTTCTAATCAAGACTCATCATTTGACCTTGGATGAGTCACGTGCCCACTGAGTGAGCCTTAGTTTCTTTTTCTGATTAAGAGAAAGTAAGACGGCATGATCTCTATGATCTCTAGGGTTCCTGTCAGTTCTAGAAGCCTTATGGTTCTTATTTATGGTTTAGAGCTTTGACTAATTTGCCTAATTTTGCCTGATCTATCATTTCTACAGGATCCTATCTGTTTACTCAGTGTGGAGGTTTCACATCTCTGAAATATCCCTTGGAGATCCCAAGTCGCTCAGTCGTGTCCGACTCTTTGCAAGTCCATGGACTGTAGCCTACCAGGCTCCATCCATGAGATTTTCCAGGCAAGAATACTGGAGTGGGTTGCCATTTCCTTCTCCAGAGGATCTTCACGACCCAGGGATCGAACCCGGGTCTCCCGCATTGTGGGCAGACGCTTTACCGTCTGAGCCACCAGGGAAGCCCAGAGATCCCAAAGACCTGACCAAATCTAAACTGCTAATATTCCACTTATTGGGCTATTACTGCTCAGCCAGTGAAGGCTAACCAATACCTTCAAGGGCAAGATACACTGTAAAACGTTTTAACCAATATCCAGACTCATCAAAACTGGAGTTTCTTTTCTCTATAATCCCTGGCTCCTCAAATACCCAGGAGATAACTTTTCAGGGTTCATGCATGCATGCTCATTCACTAAGTTGTGTCTGACTCTTTGCAACCCCATGGACTGTAGCCTGCCAAGCTCCTCTGTCCATGGGATTCTTCAGGCAGTGATACTGGAATGAGTTGCCATTTCCTCCTCCAGGGGAATCTTCCTGATCTAGGCATAGAAATAGCATCTCCTAAGTCTCCAGCATTGCATGTAGATTTTTTACCACTGAGCCACAGGAGAACCGTTCACTAGATTTCAATTGCATATACCCCCTATTATAAAGATTCATAATTTTGTTTTTAGTGGAGATGCCCTGAAATGAGTTTTCTTTTTCAAGTATTTACATATGTGAAATAAATAAATATAACAGAAGGAGTCAAGAGTAAAAATTCTCTTAAGCACATACATAAATTCCATAGTACATATCACTTGAATATTCTTTTTTTATATCACTTGAATATTTATAAAATTTTTTTAATAACCATTGTCACATTGTCTCATGATTTATACAATTTAAAAATAAGCCTGTGTGGTTCTGTCGATTGTTTTTAAAATACAGCATGCGTTTGAATCACAAAATGATTAGCAAAATCCATTACTTCGTCTCTCACCATCCTCCATAAAAACCGCACTGAACAGAGTACTGAGGAAAAAGCAAACTGCTTTTCAGGGGGAAAGTGTATTAAAATTAAAATCAAGGGCACTTTTAATTGTAAAGGCACAGATCTTCACAGGAAGCTATCTATAATCTTTTGAAACTGCAGTAGCAATACCGCCCATGTCTCCAGTCCCTGAATAAGGCATCTTCCCTTCCTGGCTGGCGGTGGTCAGTGTGAAACCCTGCGAGGTACACCCTACAACTTAGGAATCGGGGTGGCCGCCAGCGCTATGCTTTCGATCGCACACTCGTCGGTTCCTCTGCGGATGCGGAAGTAACCGTTCTCACCCCAGCTGGTGCCCCAGCTGTTTTTAACAATCCAGTAATCCAGTCCAGAGGCCGCGTCAGTGCCATAGCCCACCAGCAGCACAGCGTGATTGGTCAGCTCGAAGGGGTTGAAAGGGTCTCGCAGCCCCGTGTGGTGGTAGACGCCCTTGCGGTAGTGGAGGAAGTCGTCGTAGACTTCAAAGGCGACAGCCATGGGCCCCTGATGGACCAGCTCAAGCTTCATCAGGGCTTCATTGCAGCCCCCGTAGAAACCGCCCACGTAGTGGTACTCGGAGGAATAGTACCGGAAGCAGCCCTCTTTCAGTCTGCATGGCGAATCCGTGCCTGTGTAGGGGAAACAGTCCTCTTCCACCAACCCAAAGTCCTGGGCATACTTCCCTGCGATGAGGTAAGGGAAGCCACCTTCACAGCCTGCGGGTGAAGAACACACAGGGTTACCACCGTCTGTCAGAAAAGGCTACAGGAGAAACTGTCCCGTTTCACGTGTTTTCGACTCCATTAATTTGTTTTTAAAGACTTATTTGCTATTTGGCTGTGACGGGCCTTGGTTACTGTGCGCAGGCCTTCTGCGGTCGTGGCGAGCGGGGGCTCCTCTCCAGCTGTGGCGGGCGGGCTTCTTATCGCAGTGCCTCTCTGGTTGGGCACCTCCCCAGCTGTGGGTCCTGGTCTCAGCTGTCCTGTGGCACGTGGGATCTTCCCGGACCAGGGATAGAACCCGTGTCCCCTGCATTGGCAGGTGGATTCTTTATCACTGAGCCACCAAGGAAGCCCACTAACTATTCTTATGTCACCCCTGGAAGTTGCTCTTGGCTTAAATACCGCTCCATTCACCCTTCCATCAGCCATCTAGCTAACTACCCTTTCATCCCCATCTATCTGACAGACATTTATTTGGCCCCTGATGTGGAAGGTAGCTTCATGGTTAAGTGGGAGGCTCTGAAGCCTATGTAGATTCAAATCCAAAACTGTGTTAAGAATTTAATTTCCCTGTACCTCTGTTTATTTATCTGTAAAATATAGATAGCACTTGCACCTTCCTCGTAGGATTAAGTCACGTAAAAGCAATAAAAGCTTGCAATTATTGTCACTATTAAATAGGCAGACGCTTCCTCAAGGAAGTCTTCTCTGACCATCTCCTGCAGAAAAGTCTGAATCAGGTCCCCATATCCTTCCCTCCAGTCCTGGCCCTATTATATCTCAGAGACACTGCAGGTTCAGTTCCAGATCACCACAATAAAGCAAATATCACAATGAAGAAAGCCACACAAATGCTTTGTTTTCCCAGGGTATATAAGAATTATGTTTACAGTTTACTGTAGTCTACTAAGTGTTCATGTTTTCCAAAAGAAGCAATACATACACCATAATTTAAAAATGCTCTATTGCAAACAAAACAAAACAAAACAAAACCCACTAACCATCACCAGAGCATTCAGTGAGTCATAACAGTTTTGCTGGGGGGAGGGTTGGAAGCATTTTGAGAATTACCAAAATGTGACAAAGAGACAAGAAGTGAGCAAACGCTGCTGGGAAAATGGCGCTGACAGCCTGGCTCAACGCAGGTCACCACAAACCTTCAATTTGTAAAAACACACCGTGTCTGAGAAGAGCAACACACCAAGCTATACCTGTATACACATCCATAACCCTGTACTTTTCCTTCATTGTTCTCATACTCACTGAATTTCTATTTTCCTCACTTTACTGTAAGCTTCATGAGGTCACTCTCTTGATACTTTAGAGTCTTCGGGGCCCAGAAGTCACAATGTGGGTGTTTAATAAGTATCTCAGGAAGAATAAAAGGCTCACTGACAAATAACTACACACCAGCAGTTGCACTGGTGAACTGAGAAGCTTTCAAGCAGCCAAATCTGGGTGGGGATGACAGCATCAAACTTCCAAATGAGACGATTTCTCCCTGAATCCACTGGCTTTCTACATACCTTATATATGCCCTGTTCTGAAAGCCTATGTACAAAACTTTTACATCCTTCTAGAGAGAAACTAGCGTTCATACGCTTTCAATAAGAATTAGGTTTCAGAGTGAGACCTTATTTGGAACTGAAACTCGTAGTTAGAAGCTGGGAGGTCTTCAAAATCCTAGAGAACAGCTTCATGTCTGTCCCCTGTCTATATGTAGCGTAACAGCTGCTCCCTCAGGGTTCTGACCACTCTTGGGTAATGAATGTAAGAGGCTCCAGAGAGCCCGTCCTTACTCAGATTATAGCGATTCCTGACACTGTGCTGGATGCCACAGTGAGTTCCATGAGAAAGCACTAAGTAGTGAGTGACAGGGCCAGAACTTGCACCCAGGTTTTCTGAGAGCAGACACTGTGCTCTCTCTACCCCCCATCCTGATGGTTTTGCCAACAATGGCAAACTACACACAGCTCCACAGTGCCTGAAACACAACACTTACCTTGAGCATACTGACTGCAAGACACAACCTCCTGAGGACTCAAGATCGGGGTCTGAGTGTTGTTGGTTAGTATGCGGATTCTTGCTTCCATCATCCCCATAGAAGCAAATGAGTAGCAGCTTCCACAAGACCCTGGTGATGGAAAAGGAAGACATATAACCTAAGAGACTCTGATGCCCTCAACAAAAGCCAAAGAAAACCTGAGTGGATGAATACATTAATATAGCTATATTGAGTGTTGCTGCTTTTGTTCCTAAGGATTAGCACAATAAAGGAGATTCAATCAATGAACGCTACTGACCTTACAGGCAAATCTTAAGATTTCAGCTTTTTCACTGAAGGCAAACATTACTACATGGGACTTTCCTTGAGAATGCTTTGGGAGGGAAAAAACCTCCTAACTTCTGCAAAGCACTTGACAATATTCTTAATAATGAAGAAATGATGTATTGATACATCTGCAACATTCTGAGTCATCAAGTTGAAAGAAAATTAGGGAGGAATACATACGAACTGAGCTTCTAAATATCGCCAGAGAGATGTTTTCTAAGGCAACTTGTTGGGTGGAATTAACTCTAAGAATGGCTCAAGTATAGGTGTATCATTATAGAGAGTTGGACTCAACCAGGGAAAATGTAACAAAAAGAGTAATTATTATATAATGACCAATATGGTATTTAAAGTATTCAATAAGGAAGTAAAGATATTAAAGCAGATGGAGGTAGTGAAATTGAAAATAAATTGAAAAGTGGTTGGATGGAAGTAGGGGAGAAAGGAAAAGAAAACAGCTTAATTTAATACCTGAATGCTCTGGCAAAGACAAAATGAATTTACTTACGAAGCATATGCTAGGAATATAGTTGCTACTTCAAAAGAAGAAAAACATACTGTATTATGAGGTAATTTACATAATGATATTTTTTAATCTGATTCAATATGTGAGTAGAAGAAATTTATACACAGAATAAAATATGGCATGTATGTAATAAAACTAGATTTCCACTTATTACAATTCCAGGAAGAAATGAACATAATTTTAACATCTCTATTATAACATGGCCTCTTTTACCTCTGCCATTGATGTAAATTCTACATGGAGATATACTTGTACCAAAACCCCCCAAAGTAAAAGCTAGTCACTCAGTCGACCCAGGGATTGAACCCAGGTATCCTGCATCCAAGATCTCCTGCAGCCAAGACACTGGAAATTAAATGAAGTTGATATATTATTCAATTTACTAGTAACTTAAAAAACCCCAAAAAACTAACAAAACTCATTCTACATAAAGAGAATGCTGCCTTTGTTCTCTTTAATAAATCTGAATTTAGTAATTTAGTGACTGCCTTCCTCAGAAAAATATTCATAACATTATACTTTAAAAATACAAGGGGCATCGTTTTTCTCTTCTCCAAGGAAATGTTCATTCATGTCCTTCCCTAAGAACAAGGAGCACCAGGATATTCTAAGCTCCATCTCCGGCGTGCTATGCAAGAAAGTCAAAGTGTTAGTTGCTCAGTTATGTCTGACTCTTTGTGGCCCCGTGGACAGTAGCCCGCCAGGCTCCTCTGTCCATGGAATTCCCCAGGCAAGAATACTGGAGGGGGTAACCGTTCCCTTCTCCAGGGGAGCTTTCCAACCCAGGGATTGAACCCAGGTCTCCCACATTGCAGGCAGATTCTTTACCATCTGAGCCACCAGGGAACATTCTAAACTCTACTTGAATTACTTAATACTGTTTTTCTCAAACTAAACTATGAATTTCCTGGAGTGTTTACAGGAACTCTGTCTTCTTCACCTTGATGCAATGAAGGAACTCAGTGCATCTCTGTAGAAAGAAGTCATATTATGAACAAGCAGACACATATTTATAGCCAGGAAAGAAAGCTATTTCAATGGAAACAGTCAACATTTACTTTTAGTCTATTAGTGCCCTGTTACCCTTTAACTGCTACCATTTCTGATGGTTCCCAAAATTCTCCCCATAAACATCTCAGATTTATCCATACTGCTTTTGCTCAATTGTGACCATTAGAAGAGAAACATTTGGAAGGGGGCCTTGGAATCCATCTAGTGTACAATCTACTCACTTGACAACGCATACACGGAGACTCAGAAAGAGGCAATGGCCTGGCCAGTCACCAAACTAAAGGGCGGCAGATGCCAGCACCTAGCTGCCTCCTAACACAGGAATACCGTTTTCTTCCATTTGCAGATCCATATCTACTTTAAAGAATTCTCAAATTTCCTTTCCCCACCTTCCAATTACTCGGCAGACCAAACTTAACTTGTCCATTTTGTTTAGGAAGCCATCTAAATACTACTACCCTTAGGACTCCTCTTTCACATGATACAAAGTCAGAGAACTAGGTGAGTGACAGTAAATGGCAAAGCCAATGTTCCTTTCATGAGACATCAGTAGTATCACAAGAGAGTCTAGAAACGATCCCAATTTGGCCATTTAACAGTCTTGGCCCATGGCAGCCACGGAAATAACTCTCTTGGCTTTAAGTATTAAACCTTCATTATCAGCCTATCCAGTATCGTGGGAGGGACAGGCCACATGTCCATTCCAGGACTCAGAATGTGCTATTACCAGAGAAATTAGAAGGAGGGAAGGAAATAATCTTCCTCAAGCCTCTGATGTTCCCAAAAGGTCAGCTGCCGAAGTAATTAACATCTCTTCAAAAGTCAACGCCAGAGTCTAGCTTCCAAAAGGACCCTTTTCTCTTAAGATTACGGGGCAAGAAAGAATAGGAGGGCTTTCCTGGTTAAGAATCAGCTCACCAATGCAGGAGATAAGAGTTCAGTTCTTGGGCTGGGAGGGTGCCCTGGAGGAGGAAATGGCAACCCACTCCAGTGTTCTTGCCTGGAAAATCCTGTGGACAGAGGAGCCTGGCGGGCTACAGTACATGGGGTCGCAAAAGAGTTAGACTTAGCAACTAAACAACAACAAGAAAAGAATAAGAAGGGGAGTTGGCCCAGGCAGAGTTCTGCAGTAATCAAGTTTCCACAGTCTTAAAATAGATAATGTGATTGCCACATGGCTTACCTGCGTGTCAGTTCTCAGCCTTCACCTTCTAACAGTGGTGAACACACTGAGCCGGTAGTAAGGAGCCAGGATTCCTTTTTGCCCTTCCTGCTCACCCCATCAGTCAGCTATGTGACTGGGCAATTCACTTGACCTTTCTGACATTTCTTGTCATCTTGGGTGTAAAAGGAATAGGGTGGAACAGTTTAAGGCCCCTGCCTTCCAGCTTTAGTAGAAACAATAGTTAGAACAGGACTAAGATGAACTAGAGTTTTAAAGTTAGGAAGCCACTCTGCATTTCCCAATTAATGTGACCTGAAAGACACTCCCCTTCTCTCTTGAAGACACAGTAATAAAGACAGCACAACTGGGAGATGAACAAGCAAAGTCCGTCTCTTCCAATTTCCTAGCTCTCTTCCCTCTCACATGCAAAGTAGACCTTAGCTATAAGGCTGGTGCTTAAACTTACCCTAACAAGTTTAGGGTAAAGGTTTATCCCCCTACCCAGGAATTTTTTGGTTTTTTTGTTTTTCATTACTCTTAATTTGCTCTCTGAATAGAGAAAAGTTGTGAGTTCCCTGAACTGCGGGTAATTTTGAATTCTATAGGACGCTGGCATATTTAAGTTAGTGGAAACTTCCAAGTAGCCCAGTTAGTAGGAAGAGAAAATAATTTTTTTCATAAAGTACAGAACACCACAAAGAAGTCCAAAGAGGAACCTCCGTGCACCCAGTGTACATTATTTTCTCAGATATCTGAGAAGATACCACAGATGAGGGCTCAATTTAAAAGCAATGAATCACTCAAAGCCCTCTGTTTTTAAACTGCCCATGTCTATACAAACCATATTTATAACACTCAAAGAATATGGAATATTACAGACAACAAGAGCTTTTACTCAGCTACAAGAGAGACACTGTCAGAGAATCTGGGATTGGAAAGTCTGATTTCCTTCGAATTATTATCTCATCACTAGTCAATTAAACCTTTTTGGGAAGTGAGCTGAGCTAAATTTTTCCTCCAACCTTCTCTGAATGAATTTTTTAAGCGCCCTACTTAAAGCAGTTATATTGTATCTTAATGTTTTGTTTGTAAGTCTTGCTAAGCTGTAGTCTCTAGGACAAAGGACTGTATCATATTAGTCTTCATATCCTCAGCCTTTAAACAAAAATTCCTGACATGTTGGATACCCTATAAACACAACACAGTGGGAACAGCCATGTGCTAAGCCCTCGACAATCAACGTGTAGAAGTGAAGTCGCTCAAACGTGTCTGACTCTTTGCGACCCTATGGACTGTTGCCTACCAGACTCCTCTGTCCATGGGATTTTCCAGGCAATAGTACTGGAGTGGATTGCCATTTCCTCCTCCAGTGGATCTTCCCCACCCAAGGATCAAACCTGGGTCTCCTGCATTGCAGACAGACACTTTACCGTCTGAGCCACCAGGGAAGTCTACTTAATCCTCTCCAGGAAGGACAGGAAACCTATTTGATGACAGAATAAATCTTAATCCTCTCTTAACATCAAATCTTTTTAACTGACTTTCCACTCATTTCTCAATCACCTTTAAATTTCCAATCCCTCATTTTCAAAGAAGCTGTCCCAAGAAAGGTAGGGATGGATTTCAGGACCCACACTTTCTCTGGAGCCAAAGAGGTCAAGAATAACTGGCACAAAGGAAAGACAAAGAGATGAGACCTCCAGTGTCAGATAAAGGACAGGAACCCTGCCGTTGCAAGACTTGCCCAAAGCCCCGTATATTCAGAACACTCTCTAAGAATGCAGTGGGCATGAACTGAAGGGGTGGTGGTGAATACTGAGAACTGGCAGAGGCTGATTACTGATTTTTTAGGAAAGGGGAAGGAAAATTTATCTTTGGGTGTTATTAAT
Source organism: Bos indicus x Bos taurus (assembly GCF_003369695.1). Taxonomy (NCBI): domain Eukaryota; kingdom Metazoa; phylum Chordata; class Mammalia; order Artiodactyla; family Bovidae; genus Bos; species Bos indicus x Bos taurus. The sequence goes on from NC_040104.1 coordinate 43,788,938, forward strand.
TTATAATCCTTTCAGGAGACACCATCAGAATGTTTCCAGACAGCAAATACTATACCCACTTTATAGTAACAAATCAGTCCTGCGTACTACAATTGTCTTCAAAACGAGCTTAGAAGTAATAAACCTGAGCGTTGTATAAATGATTCTCCAATCATTGTTGGCTAAAATTTAGGCTAAGATAATTTGCTCTCAAGTGCTATTAGAGGCAACGTTATTAAATCTACTCATACTGTATCTAATTTTCTGAAACAACTGACAAAATGCAATTATAGTGATAATGCTGGTAAACATTCCACCGGGAAGCTGAGTTAGTACTTACATTATATGTCATATCCTGATGTAAAGTTAATTGAAAGATCCTTATGCAATTCAAAAAATCTACTTCATCAGCAAAAAAAAATTAAGGATTCATTTTCTGGGCTCCTATAATTAGACTAATGATGGGGGAGGGGTGGGGGGAGAGTAGGTGGATACTTAAAGAAGGATTCCAGAATAAAGAAGATACGGTGTGTGCGCGTGTATATATATACACATATATATATATGTATATATACATATATATATACACACACAGTGGAGTATTACTCAGCCATAGGAAAAGAATGAAATAATGCAATTTGTAGCAACATGGATGAACCTAGAGATTCTCATACTAAGTAAATCAGCCCTCCAGGCTCCTCTTTCATCGGAATTCTCCAGGCATGAATACTGAAGCGGGTTGCCATGCCCTCCTCCAGGGGATCTTCCCAAACCAGGGATCGAACCCAGGTCTCCTGCACTGCAGGTGTTCTTTACAGACTGAAAAGCCCAAGGAAAGCCCAAGCACCAGGAAAGCCCAAGAATACTGAGCTGGTAGCCTATCCCTTCTCCAAGGGATCTTCCCAACCCAAGAATCGAACCAGGGTCTCCTATATTGCAGGTGGATTCTTTACCAGCTGAGCTACAGGGGAAGCCCAAGTGAATCACAGAGAAAGACAAATAACGTATGAGATCACTTATTCATATCACATATGCAATATCTTAAACTATAATGGAAAAGAATCTGAAAAAGTATATATAAACTGAATCACTCTGCTGTACACTTGAAACTAATACAGCATTCTAAGTCAACTATATTTCAGTTAAAAAAATGAAAGATTCCAACAAACCACCTGCAGAAGGAAGACAAGAAAGACTAATTTTAGCTGCAATTCTTTGCTTCTGTACAAGTCTCCGTAACCTGGAGTGCAAATGAGTTTGGCTTATATACCACTCTAATGAATATCACTAGCTATCTGGAACACATACTGAGGACACTGAAGAAATGCTGAGCTCAGCTGGAGAGATCAGGTATTACCAGTGTCTGTCAAGGATACAAAAAGAAGAAGTGTGTATTCATTAGATTTATTCATTAGCTATAGATTTTCTATTTCTTCACTAATGTAGATCATACCAGTTTCATCTCTGTACCCCCAGAATGTGACAGCCTGGTACATAGTAAATGTTCAATAAATATTTCAGAATGATTTAATAAAAAAGAAAAAAAATCAGACATTTTTTTACCTTGGTTTCGAACAGGAGTAACAAAATTGATACCATGAACGTTTCTCCAATCCCAGGATGTTGGCAAATGCAAAATCTTTTTCTGTATTTCAGCAGTGATTGGTGCAGGTTTGGGCCTAGGATGGAAATAGACACTTGACATCAATGTACAGTCTTTCCTTTGAGGATGATTTCCTAACCTTTAATCCCATAATTTCAACCACCTGGCTGGCTTGGATGTAGATTCAGATCCAAAGAACACTTGTCCATCAGTGTTTCAATGTTTCTATTATACAAAAATGTATCTATTATGGACTTCCCTGGTGTCTCCCACCGTAAAGTGTCTGCCTACAATGTGGGTTCCATCCCTGGGTTGGGAAGATACCTTGGAGAAGGAAATGGCAACCCACTTCAGTACTCTTGCATGGAGAATCCCATGGATGGAGGAGCCTGGTGGGCTGCAGTCAAAAATGTATCTATTATACAATGTGTCAATTATACAACTAAGTTATACAGATTGCCCATTTCTGTTTTTTTTTTAACTGTTACAATTATTTATTTTTCAATTTATTTATTTGGCTATGAGTGATCTTAGTTGTGGCATGCGGGATCTTTAGTTCCAACATGTAGGGTCTAGTTCCTCGACTAGGGATTGAACCCAGGCCTCCTGCACTGGGATCACAGTGTCTCAGCCACTGGCTACTGGAGAAGTCTCAAAATTACCCATCTATTTTTCAGGATCTAGTAATTTTCCCCTATGAAACAATACTGGTTTTATATATTGCCATTGCTAGTTTTAGTATGCCTAAATAACAGCATTCTCTTTTCATATATTTTGACCCAAAAAAGTAGATATGGGAAATTGAAGATAGCCTATAAATGTTTTAGAGAAAACAGAGGAATTACTGATGTTTGACTCTACGGAGGGTGGTGATGGTAGTCACAAAAGAAGTGAAAGGCAGAGAAATACAGGATGTAAGTAGAAGAAGGCAAACCAGGTCAATAAACAGATAAAAGACAGACATAAAGACAACTACAATGGCTTCACCACTTCCTAGCTGTGTGACACTCGTCAAAGAACTTAACATCATAAAACTATGATCACCTCCTATTACGATGTGCATAGTCATACCTACCTCTAAGCACTGTTATGATAATTCAATGCAATAATGATTAATGTGCTTAAAACATTACCTAGTCTTGGATGTCTTTAATAAGCTATTAAGCTATTATGGTGATTACCACGACCATCAACATCCATGTCTTTAAGACTAAATATGCTGGTGATACATTTAAGTAACTATCTTAAATGTGAACAAAACATTCAATTGAAGTGTTAACTTCCTTCTTCCTACATCCTATAGGCAGAGTGTTTATCCATTTATCAATGCATTTATCCATTTATCAATGCACACACAGACAGAATAAAAGCAACGTGACAAATGAAGCTCAATGGTATGAAAATGAAGTGAGTGAAAGAGGACGCTGGGTGGCGGAGAAGTGAGAATTACAGACATCATAGGCACACTGTACATTATTGGCTCTTCATCTTTGGGTCCAGATGCTTTTAAGAATTCGGAGAAAGCTCTGGACTCACTCAGAGAGATGTCCATAAACGGTACATTTTCCTCCAATTTGAGCAGGTTCAGTTTCAGAGTTTCAGGTTAAGAATCGCTGAGTTTCTACTATGTCACTTTCAGCAGATCTAACACATATACAAAAGTGCTACTGAAAATCAGGCAGCTAGACCACAGTGTCTGGCTTCGACATTTCCCACTTCTATCTTCTTATCCTAAACCTTCTATGGAGACTTATTAGCCTTAAAAACAGGGCTTCATAAATCTATCTCTTCTCTAAAACCAAGGTGGTTGGGTGGAAAGAGAAAAATTCAAAGTTCTTCAGAAACTCTCTTCAGGAGTTCTTCAGAAACATGGCATCTGACACGTGGCAATGCAGTTGTGTCTCGGGCTCAAATCTTTCAGATAGGAGCCCTGGTCTCCCTAAGGTTCCAACACTGATCACATCTCCTCTGGGGGCTCCTCTGGATTGCTACTGAACAGCTCTCAACTTTCCGTCTCACACAGACACAGGATGACTCTTTCACTTTAGTAAATCCGAGAAGGGATACAATATGCTCCCTTTCTGAGTTCTGACTAACCAGAACATCTCGTAGACTAGTCCACTCCTTAGAAACACTATGAGAAACATTATACCAAATTTTTTTTTTTGAGAGAGGGGTAGAATTATGAGAGAATGCTATCAGTCGGACAGGGAAAAACTCCATACAGTCTCAGAGTAGAAAAATGCCAGATTATGATTATTAGTCTGCAGAAGAAAAACTTAGCAATGACTTTTATTGTTGTTCATTTGCCAAGTTGTGTCCTACTCTTTATGACGCCATAGACTGCAGTACGCCAGGCTCCTCTGTCCTCCACTATCTCCTGGAGTTTGCTCAAACTCATGTCCACTGAATAGGTGATGCTATTTAATCATCTCATCCTCTGACACCCCCTTCTCCTCCTGCCCTCAATCTTTCCCAGCATCAGGATCTTTTCCAATGGGTTGGCTCTTTGCATCAGGTGCCCAAAGTATTGCAGCTTCAGCGACAGTCTTTCCAATGAATATTTAGGGTTGATTTCCTTTAGGATTGACCAGCTTGATCTCCTTACAGTCCAAGGGACTCTCAACAGTATTCCCTAGCACGATTCAAAAGCACCAGTTCTTCGGCATTCAGCATTCTTTATCATCCAACTCTCACATCTGTATATGACTACTGGAAAAACCATAGCTTTGACTATACGGACCTTTGTTGGCAAAGTGATATCTCTGCTTTTCAATACACTGTCTAGATTTGTCATAACTTTCCTCCCAAGGAGCAAGCATCTTTTAATTTCATGGCTGCAGTCACCGTCCTCAGTGATTTTGGAGCCCAAGAAAATTAACTCTGTCACTGCTTCCACTTTTTTCCCTTCTATTTGTCATGAAATGGTAGGACCGTATGACATGATCTTAGTTTTTTAAACGTTGAGTTTTAAGCCAGCTTTTTCACTCTCCCCTTTCACCTTCATCAAGAGGCTCTCTAGTTCCTCTTCACTTTCTGCCATTAGAGTGTTATCATTTGCGTATCTGAATTGTTGATATTTCTCCCAGCGATCTTGATTCTAGCTTGTTATTCATCCAGTCTGGCATTCGGCCAGCAATGTATTTTAGTTAACCATTAATCTATCAGTGGTCTGTTTAAACAATAAAACTTGACCAAAGGACTCTACAGCTATTAAGAAAATAATCATTATATTCTCTGAATATTAGAAAATGCTTCAATATACTAAAAGAAAATAACCTATCTACACAACTTTTGAGTTCCATTAACTTTTCCAATTGGTTTTCCTACCCTTCAGTTACATCAATTTCTCCTGCAGCAAGGTATGGCATTACAAGAACGTCGTTGGTCATTTAATAAATGTTAATGGAAGGAAATGGCAACCCACTCCAGTGTTCTTGCCTGGAGAATCCCAGGGATGGGGGAGCCTGATGCTGCCATCATGGGGTCGCACAGGGTCGGACACGACTGAAGCGACTCAGCAGCAGCAAGGGACTACATATGTTAAACTCAGCTATAGTTTTCAGGGTATAAAATAAATCTACCAAACTCCTGACTATATAAATTCAAAGAATGATATAATTTCCCATCAGATGCATATCATGGGGTATGTAAACTAAGATAGGAAATGCCACTTCTGGCTGAAGGCAGGAGAAGTATATTGATAAATATGTAACTTTTTTTTTTTTTTTTGCTGGACCTCAAAACTGAAAAAGGATTTTGAGATTTTTACCGGTGGCAAATTGATTTTTGCCAATGGTTTTTATAGGCCAGTTCAGGGGTATGTGAGGCAAAGAAAGTTTCATGAATGGTGGTAGATGAAAGTTTTCAGTAATTTTTTGTCATATTGTTTGAAAGCAGGTCAAGGTGTAAACAGAGTTATGGTCAAATTTAGATGGTTTTGATTACCAGACTAAATGTATTCCTTAGACAACAGGTAGTAACCCGATCACAGCTGAATATAGGAAGATGTAACTGGCAGTATTTCATAGAATGGCTAAGAATGGGGACAGGGAGGGAAAGAGATCAAAAGGACAGAAGACAGGAAGCGGATCCATCATACAGGCAAGAGATGACAAAGCCCTCAAGCCAAAGTGGAGAAATGCAAACAGAGCAAAGGAGGCAGAAGATGCTGTGAAAGCAAAGCCCATAAACAGGGCCTGGAGAACATCAGGACATGTATGAATAGGAGAGGGGCACGGTCAGAGAAAAGATAACATAAACATCTAAGCTGGGATAACCAATAAAATAGCATCGCAAGGAGGGCTGGTTAGAAGGGAAGATATCAATCAACATATATCTTTATTCATGATAAAGAGATATGTTTTATTACCTTGGAATTCTCCGGCTATGGCCACCACCTCTCCTAATCATCTCTTTTAGGGTAAGAGTCTCATATTCCATGTATGGGGCTGCAGTCCAAGACTTCTGAATGGTATTGATAGCTTTCACAAAGTCATGGTTATATCTGTAGAGCCTATTAGAATACCTGCCAAGAAAAGTAAGATAGCTTCACATACACTCTTTACTGATATAAACAGATTCCATTAAAATAGGCATTCATACTCTGAGCTTGAGTGTAAAGTGATATAACCTTTCAGGAAGGCAACTGGGTATATCAGTCTCTATATCTCTACATTTATATCCACAGCCTAGAACTGGAATATGTCCTATGAAAATAAAATTTAAGTGAACTAAGATAACTGTATAACGATGCTCAGTGAAACACTTTTATACTAGTAATAGATTATAAACATAAATTCTAAAACAAACAATGGATTAAATGAATAATGGCACTTCGTTTGCTATACAGTTATTCAGTAAAAATGTCTGGAAGATTATTTAGTGATACGGGAGAATGTTCACACTATATTAGACAAAAAAGCAGACTATCAAAGAAGTTGACACAGCATGAATCAAATTTTTGTGAAAGTGTATATTTATACTGATACTATATAAAGTACATACAACCAAGGTTATCTCTGAGTGGTAAGATAGAGTCACACCTCTATTAATACAATTTCTACAATGTACCTTTTAAACTTGGCAATGATAAAAAAGGGTGGAGGAGACAGCAAAACTGTCCTCAATGTGTGTATGTGGCACAGAGGGAAAGAATCCGCCTGCCAATGCAGGAGGCAAAAGAAACTCAGGTGTGGTCCCTCGGGCGGGAAAATCCCTTGGAGCAGGAATGGCAACCCATGGCTATAGAGAGTTGGATACAACTGCGTACACAAACATCACCTTTTAAACTTTGCAATAATAAAAGAGGGTGGGTGAAGCACAGCAAAACTGTATTCAACGTACATACAGCAAGGCAAGTATTGTAACCACATGCCGAACAAAAAGTTGTTCCATTCGGACAAGGTTTATATCCTCGTCACTCAGATTTGGTTCTTGAGCCAGTATCAGCAGAAGCACCTGGAAGCTGGCTAGAAATGAAGACTCTAAATGTCATTCCAGGCCACCTGAATCAGAATAGACATTTTTAACAGGATTCCCAGATGATTCACAGCAACATTAAATACTGAGAGGCACTGGTTTAACTGATGCCAAATGCTTGGACAGAGATGTAAACAAATCTAATACACAAAGAGCATGTTTACAAAGGCAAAAGACTGAGGGAGTTGATCATTCATTTAACTCAAATATGTATTACACCTATGCGCCAGGTGCCAGGGATTACAGAAGTCACCACATTATTTCTACTAAAAAAAGGTTCTATGACTTAAGTATGACTCCTATCCATATAGTGTATGGATAACTTCATACACTATATATACATATAAGTTATACATATAGTGAGTAAGTTATACTTATTATGTTATATTATGTAAGTTATGACATATTATATAACTTATTATATAAGTTATATTCACTATAAGTTATACATATAGTGAGTGTATAACTTCCATTAACATTCAGTTATACAAAGCAAGATATACCTAACCCGAGTAACTTTAGGCATACTGTGAACTTTTCTTTCTCTTTTCATTCACAGAGAGAGATGTTCACAGAGTATTGAGATATAGCCAAATAACCTGGAAGCATTAGAAATAATAACAAAAATGTGCAACCACATTGACAATGTTTTTTAATGTTTTTATCAAAGTACTTTCCCACATTTTTCAAAATGTGAAAACAGAGAGGTACATTTATTAAACATAAAACTGTCTGTATTCTATTTCTGACAAGCTAACAAACAATAAAAACCAGCTACAGTTGTTTTTTCTTAAGACACAGGTTCAGTTCAGTTCAGTTCCTCAGTTGTGTCCGACTCTTTGCAACCCCATGGACTGCAGCAGGCCTACACCAGGCCTCCCTGTCCATCATGAACTCCCAGAGCTTACTCAAACTCATGGCCATGGAGTCAGTGATGCCATGCAACCATCTTATCCTCTGTCGTCCTCTTCTCCTCCTGCCTTCAATCCTTCCCAGCATCAGGGTCTTTACCAATGAGTCAGTTCTTTGCATTAGTTGTCCAAAGTATTGGAGTTTCAGGTTCAGCATCAATCCTTCTAATGAATATTCAGGACTAAATTCCTTTAGGATGGACTGGTTGGATCTCCTTGCAGTCCAAGGGACTCTCAAGAGTCTTCTCAAACACCAAAAGAAACACGTTTTTAAATTGTAAATATCTATTTTGAGATCTGATCATTAAGAGCTGAAAGAGATGTTGATGGTAACTTAGGTCCTAAATGTTTATTTTCCAACTGAGGCAACATAGATTCTGAGCTCTCTGGTTGTAGCTTCTTCACTAAATGAGGCAATGCTTGAAATATCAGAAAAGTACACAGTACACTGCTGCTGCTGCTGCTAAGTCGCTTCAGTCGTGTCCGACTCTGTGCGACCCCATAGACGGCAGCCCATCAGGCTCCTCCATCCCTGGGTTTCTCCGTCCCAGGCAAGAACACTGGAGTGGGTTGCCATTTCCTTTATATCCTAAATGGCAGGGTGAAAAGTGAGCAGCTTCACAGGAAATGAGTCACTCAAAGCTCAAGCCAAGCAAAGCAACTTAAAATCTATGTTCAAAATGGAGGGGATGAATTGGTCTAAATCTTGAGGGGGCGGGGTGCCTCCCCAGACAAGAGCAATCCGTCCTCTTTGAACTCACGTCCCCCTTTTCTGCTGCAGAGCCCTTCACTGCCTGTGTGGCCTGGCTTTGGGTGATCTGCTCATACACACTTCCAGGGGATTTCACAGTCAAATAAAACACAAAATCTGCTACCAATAATATTTATCTTTTCCTTCCAAACTAATAAAGTTTGAAATCTCTTGTGTGGTTCACAGTGACTTACACTGGACCTGACTTAAGAAAAATATTAACTGTCTGTTATAAGCTAAATTCATGTGTTCATGTCCTAACCTTCGGCGTATCAGAATGTGACTATATTGAGACATGGCCTTTAAAGAGGACATCAAGGTTAAATGAGGTCACATGGATGGGCTCTACTCCAGTATGACTGGTATTTGTGTGTGTGTTTGCTCAGTCATGTCACACTTTGTGACCCCATGGACTAAAGGCTGCCAGGCTCCTCTGTCCCTGGGATTTCCCAGGCAAGAATACTGGAGCAGGTTGCCATTTCCTTCTCCAAGGGATTTTCCCGACCCAGGATCAAACCCAAGTCTCTTGCATCTCCTGCAATTAGCAGGTGGATTCTTTACCACTGAGCCACCTGGGAAGCTCACATGACTGGTATACTTATAAGAAATGGAGATTAGAACACTTACAGGCTGACTGTGTAGGGACAACTGTTAGCAGCCATCTGCAAGCCAAGGACAGAGCCCTCAGAAGAAATCAAACCTGCTGACGCTGTGACCTTGGACTTACAGCCTCCAGAACTATGAGAAAATAAATCTCTGTTGCTTAACCCAGTCTGTGTAATCTGTTATGTTAGCCTCAGCAAATATACTACATAAATACTAAGAACCTGAAATTCAGTTATTATTGCCTTAAGATTTATGTTAGATTAGTATCACCTATATTTGATGCAAAATAAACATATGTATCTGCAAGGATTCTGCAACATCTTATTGTGCTGTGCTGTGAAGTCACTTCAGTCTTGTCCAATTCTTTGCAATCCCAAGGACTGTAGCCCACCAGGCTCCTCTGTCCATGGGATTTTCCAGGAAAGAATACTGGAGTGGGTTGCCATTCCACGCTCCAAGGGATCTTCCTGGCCCAGGTATCAAACTCATGTCCCTTATGTCTCCCACACTGACAGGTGGGTTCTTTACCACTAGGGCCATCTGAGAAGCCCACAACATCTTATTATATGACAATAATAAAATGATTTTTCTGTATTAGAATTAGTTCAGTCACTCAGTCATGTCTCTGTGACTCCATGGACTGCAGCATACCAGGCTTCCCTGTCCATCACCAACTCCTGGAGTTTACTCAAACTCATCTCCATCGAATCAGTGATGCCATCCAACCATTGTATCTTCTGTCGCCCCCTTCTCCTGCTGCCCTCAATCTTTCCCAGCATCAGGGTCTTTTCAAATGAGTCAGCTCTTTGCATGAGGTGGCCAAAGTATTGGAGTTTCAGCTTCAGCATCAGTCCTTCCAGTGAACACCCAGGACTGATCTCCTTTAGAATGGACTGGTTGGATCTCCTTGCAGTCCAAGGGACTCTCAAGAGTCTTCTCCAACACCACAGTTCAAAAGCATCAATTCTTCAGCACTCAGCCTTTTCACAGTCCAACTCTCACATCCATACATGACCACAGGAAAAACCATAGCTTTGACTAGATGAACCTTTGTTGGCAAAGTAACGTCTCTGCTTTTAAATATGCTATCTAGGTTGGTCATAACTTTCCTTCCAAGGAGCAAGCGTCTTTTAATTTCATGGCTGCAATCACCATCTGCAGTGATTTTGAAGCCCCCAAAAATAAAGTCTGTCACTGTTTCCATTGTTTCCCCATCTATTTCCCATGAAGTGATAGGACCGGATGCCATGATCTTAGTTTTCTGAATTTTAAGTTTTAAGCCAACTTTTTCACTCTCCTCTTTCACTTTTATCAAGAGGCTTTTGAGTTCCTCTTCACTTTCTGCCATAAGGGTGGTGTCATCTGCATATCTGAGGTTATTGATATTTCTCCTGGCAATCTTTATTTTAGGGTGTGCTTCATCCAGCCCAGCATTTTGCATGATGTACTCTGCATATAAGTTAAATAAGCAGGGTGACAATATACAGCCTTGACGTACTCCTTTTGTGATCTGGAACCCCGTCTGTCATTCCATTTGCATGTATAAGTCACTCAATTCCGTGGTCCTTTATATGAATCTTCTTTAAAGCCCTCACTGGTCCATTACTTTATAAGTATTTTGAAAAAATACTTTCTTCTCTCAGTTAAATCACCCAATGTGTTTTTCCAGTAAAGTGGTACATAACATGGCTTATGTTTCTAGGTCAAATAAAGTTAATATAATCAAATTAAAATTTCCAAGGATTAATATAGACACATCCCTATAAACACCATAAAAAACTAAATGGATCTTTCACTGACGACAACTCACGTTTCCTCGAGACCCGCAAGGCGTGCTGTGTTCACGTTCACGTTCTCCGAGGTATTTCCTGTCTTCCTTCCAGTGAAACAGGCCCAGTTCCGGCCCAGCACGTCATGGACCCAGCCAGTCATGGTCTCGTGGCAGTAACTGGTTACCTTGCCACCCTCTTCTTTATACTGCAATCAAGCAAGAGAAGGAAAAGCCCCATGAACCTGTTCTCTCTCAGGTCCGTTTCCTCGTCTCTCATTCACAGTAATGATGCCTTTTTCTCTTCACCTGAGGGACCAGCCTCTGTCAGCCAAAACAAAATCTGAGAGTTTCAGTCTGAGAACTATTCTAGAAGAGGAAGAGAAAGAAACATTTCTAGGATTAGCATCACTGACCACCGAGCAAAATTTACACAACCAACACTGCAAGAGAATGAAACGCAGGTAAAGAAAATAATATTTTTAAAGCAGCTGCTTTCCAAGGCACTTTGCCAAAGTCACCTCATTTAATCTTCAAGCCTCTGAGGAGAGCGGCACTAATAACCCCAACTGACCAGTGAGTAAGCGGAGGCTCACCTCAGACAGCAAGCGGTCCCTACCTACGCTAACAGAGCTGTGAAGGGGCAGAAACAACACAGCCCTGCTCACTTCCTCAGACTGGTCCACTCAGAGAAGAGGCATGCCAGCAAAATACAAAAACCTTCCAAAGAATTCAAATGTTTTCTTCCGTCAACCTCCCAACTTCTTAGCAAATTCTAAGCATGAGGGAGTTAAAATATCCTAATTATTAAATATTCTCTCCACTTTATTTCACAGACACAGCCTGTTGCTTTATATCAGTGTTGACACTGAAAAATAACTACAGCTGGTCCTTGAAGAGAGCAGGGGCACCGATAACACCATGGGCAAAAATCCACATATAATTTTTCAGTCATCCATCTGTATCCTGGGTGCTGCGTCCAAGGAACCAACCAACCCTGGCTCACGTAGTACTACAGTATGTATTTAATTTTTAAAAACCTGAATACAAGTGGACCTGTGCAGTTCAAACCTATGTCATTCAAGGGTCAACTGTATAAAGTGATAGATCTATAACTCAGATACTTTGGCTCCAGAGCCTTAAAAAAACCCATCATATTTTAATATATCCTTATGGAGGAAGGATATATAATTCTGAATGAAAGTAGACAGCATAGGAGGAGGAAAGAAAAAAAAATGCATGGTAAACTTTTTTAAGAAGGGACTTGAATAAAGACAGTTTTAGGCACTGACTTCATGGAACAGAAGCACAAAAGCAGTCAAAGGCAACATAAACATATGAGCACAGGCAGCTGTGTTTCAACGCTTTTCTTTACAGAGGCACACAGTAGGGTGGTTTCGGCCCACAGGATGTAGTTTGTAGACTCTTAAATCTAGCATAATGGATACTACTTTACCTGTGCTAGGTGGCCTGAGTAAGGGCCAAACAGTAAATACATTAACGTTTGCAGGTTATAAGGCTTCTGCCATACTCAACCCTGCCTTTGCAGTGTGAGAGGTACACCAGAAATACATAAAGGAATGAACCACAGTCTGTTCCAATTAAACTTCATTTACAAAAACAGACCCATGGTTTGCAAACCCCAAGTTTAAAGGAATGTATAAGCTGAACTACACTGAAAGGTAAAACTACCTTACTGCATCGGAGTCTCTGAATTCAAATTATACTTAGGTGTAGAGTTAAAAGGGCTTCCTTGGTGGCTCAGTAATAAGGAATCTGTCTGCCAATGCAGGAGGCATGGGTTTGATCCCTGGTATGGGAAGAAGATGGAGAAGGCAATGGCACCCCACTCCAGTACTCTTGCCTAGAAAATCCCATGGATGGAGGAGCCCGGAGGCTGCAGTCCATGGGGTCGCTGAGGGTCGGACATGACTGAGCGACTTCACTTTCACTTTTCACTTTCATGCATTGGAGAAGGAAATGGCAAACCACTCCAGTATTCTTGCCTGGAGAATCCCAGGGAGGTGGAGCCTGTTGGGCTGCCGTCTATGGGGTCGCACAGAGTCGGTCACGACTGAAGCGACTTAGCAGCAGCAGCATGGGAAGAAGAAAATGGCAACTCACTCCAGTATTCTTGCCTGGAGAACCCCATGGACAGAGAGACCTGGTGGGCTACAGTCCATGGGACTGTAAAGTCAGACACGACTTAGTGACTGTGTAACAACAACATGGAGTTAAAAATGCATGGTCTTAGAATCTAAAAGAGCTAGGTCTGGATCCTGGGATTCACCAGCCAGTAGGCTGCACTGCGTGAGTGACTGCGGGCCACTCACATGTCCATTTTGCTCTGTCTTGGTGCTTCATGATACTGTGAAGCTCGTGTCCCTACTCCGAGCTAAGAATATCTCCACGAGCATAGGAGATATTTGACTCACCATTCCTCATGTCCCTGCTAAAGCCCCAACTTAGGACAAAGGAACACTGAAATAAAGGTCTAGGATATGACTGGGCTGCGACACTGGAGGGTATGTCACGTGAAAAAGTTCATAAGAGTTCATATTTATTATGCTGAACTACCTGAAACTATTTTCATTGATCAAAACTGTCTAATGTTGGTAACCTCATATGATGCAGACAGGCCAGGCAGGGTTAGGCCACTGCTCCCCCCACCACTGCTGTAGAATTCAAAAAGACACGTACCCCAGTGTTCACTGCAACACTATTCAGAACAGCCAGGACATGGAAGCAACTTAGATGTTCATTGAGAGATGAATGAAGAAGATGTGGTACATATATACAAAGGAATATTTCTCAGCCAGAGAAGGCAATGGCACCCCACTCCAGTACTCTTGCCTGGAATATCCCATGGATGGAGGAGCCTGGTAGGCTGCAGTCCATGGGGTCGATAAGAGTTGGATACGACTGAGCAACTTCACTTTCACTTTTCACTTTCATGCACTGGAGAAGGAAATGGCAACCCACTGCAGTGTTCTTGCCTGGAGAATCCCAGGGACGGGGGAGCCTGGTGGGCTGCCGTCTATGGGGTCACACAGAGTCGGACACGACTGAAGCGACTTAGCAGCATTACTCAGCCACAAAAAGGAACACATTTGAGTCAGTTCTAGCAAGGTGGATGAACTCAGAACTTGTTATACGGGGTGAAGTTAAGTTAGAAAAAGAACAAATACCATACATCAATGCATATGTATGGAAACTAGAAAAATAATACCGGTGAACCTATTTGCAGGGAAGGAAATGGAGACACAGACACAGAGAACAGACTTTGGATACATTAGGGGAGGGGAGGGCGGAATGAATTGAGAAAGTAGCACTGACATATAAGCACCCACCATACATAAAACAGTTGATGGGAAGTCGCTATGTAACACAGGGAGCCCAGCCTGGCACTCTGTGATGACCCACAGGGGCCGGATGGGCGAGAGGAGGGAGGCTCACGTGGGAGGGCCTGTGTGCTAAGTTGCTTCAGGCATGTCCAACTCTGCACTATCCCATGGACTATAGCCCACCAGGCTCCTCCTTCATGGGATTCTCCAGACAAGAACACTGCAGTGGGTTGCCATACCCTCCTCCAGGGGATCTTCCCCACACAGGGATTGAACCCATGTCTCTTACAGGTCCTGGATTGGCAGGCAGGTTCTTTAGCACTAGCGCCACCCAGGAAGCCCCATGTGGGGAGGGGTTTTATATATAAAATTATGATGATTTGCATTACTGTGCAGTCCTATACAGCAGACTTCCCTGGTGGCTCAGACGGTAAAGCGTCTGCCTACAATGTGGGATACCTGGGTTCAATCCCTGGGTCAGGAAGATCTCCTGGAGAAGGAAATGGCAACCCACTCCAGTACTCTTGCCTGGAAAATCCCATGGACAGAGGAGCCTGGTGGGCTGCAGTCCATGGGGTCATAAAGAGTCAGACACAACTGAGAGACTTCACTCACTCACTCACTCACAGTAGAAACCAATAACATTGTAAAGTAACTTTCCTCCAATTAAACAAAAAAGTAATCTAACAAGGCTTTAAGAGTTATTCAGAGCTACCTTGTTGAAAGTGTCAGATACACATAAATGAAAAAAAAAAAAGCTAAACACAGGAGGATGTTCATCACAGAGGAAGAGGCTGGAGAAGGCTGCTTGCTTTTACACACAGTGTTGCTGGAACTCAGCCAGGGCCACTTGTTAAGAATATCTTGACTCTGGCTGCTTTGGTGCAACAGCAGCAGGAATGAGGTGCTGCAGCAGAGACTACAAGGCTCATAAAGCCTAAAACATTTACTATCTACCCTACAAGAAAATGTGCTGACCTCTCTGCTTAGAACAATTAAAAAAGAGAGAGAGAGAACCTGGGAATTCCCTGGTGGTTCAGTGGGTAGGACTCTACACGCTCTCCACCTAGGGCCCAGGTTTGAGTCCTGCTGCAGTTCATGGGGTTGCAAAGAGTCAGACACGACTGGGTGACTGAACAACAACAGGGAAATAAAATCCTACAACCTTGCAGGGTGTCCAAAGAAAAAACAAACAAAACAACCCAAGAGGTATTAACAGGAAAAAAAATTACTAGATGGTACTTGAGTGGAATGTAAATATGTAAAATTTTTTATTAATATGAAATATGATTTTTTTTAAATGAAAGGTAAAAACAGCCTTTGGGTGGGGTTTTCTTGGTTATTTATAAAAAAATAGCTATATAAAAAGTTATGTAAAAACTTTTTAACTTTATAAAGTTATATATTTATAAAAAGATAGATTTTTGTAAAGCTCATCACTTTAAAAAAATGCTCCTGTTTCCTAAGAACGAGAAACATGCCAACAAAGTCCTAGTAAAGAACATCTATGAGGGATGGTCCAGATGTTGCTAGAATAACTTTGTTCTGTCTGGGATTATGGTTAAGTTTCTTGAAAAAAAAAAAAACAACACATTATTTATATATCTTATTGGACTGCAAGGAGATCAAACCAATCAATCATAAAGGAAATCAACCCTGAATATTCACTGGAAGGACTGATGCTGAAGCTCCAATATTTTGGCCACCTGATTCGAAGAGTCGACTCACTGGAAAAGACCCTGATGCTGGGAAAGACTGAAGGCAAAAGGAGAAGAGGGCATCTCCAACTCAACGGACATGAATCTGAACAAACTCCAGGAGATAGTGGAGGACAGAAAAGCCTGGTGTGCTATGGGATCGCAAAGAGACGAAAATGACTCAGCGACTGAACAACAATAAGCCCTTTCACTTATATGTCAAATACTTACTGGTCACATAACATTTTCCAGGCATCATGCTAAGTGCTAGCCACGCACACACTGTATATTGATGTAGCACCAGACCTTAAGACAACAGGAACTCTGAAATATGCAAAATGTAATTAATGGAGTTATTTATCTGAACCAAAACCCTGTGGTTCAGCAAGTTAACCATGTTTGGAAAAGCCTGGGAAATTTCCCCAGCAGTGTAGATCACAGATGAAATGACTTTCCCCACATACCAAAAGCTCAAGGCATGCAAGTCAGAAGAAATGGGCCCCGTGTGTTTCGTCAGTGTGGCTTTGTTTGCCTAGTTGGCACAGCTGGTCAGTTACGAACATGATCGCTAATACGAAATGAATTTCCCTTTGAGGGAAAGGCTGAGTTGTTACTTTGACTGGAGAAGAAGAAGGAAAAAAATCCTTAAAACATGACCAACTGTGCTAAAGATTCTTACTGTTCATATTGATCAATGACTCTATACCCTTCATCATCAATATTATGGAACTACAGGATCTTAACATTTACCTATCACATCATATTTTATATACAGTTTACAGATTACTGATAAATCTTAGAGGTTCAACAGAACATAAAGGTATAGACTCAGGGGACAGAAGAGAGATCTAAAAGAGGTGGCTGAACTAGAATTTAGAACCAAGGACTCTAGAACCAAGTGTTCTTCCCAAATACCAAGCACCATTTCTTTATACACTCCTTCTCACAGAGTGCCAGAGAAATAAACATACAAGTCAATGGCCAAAAACACTGAGAGGAGATACCTGGAAACCACACAGGAAAGGCTTAAGCAATCTGCAAAGGGTTTTCATCTATATTATGTGAGTTTCAAAATGATTCTTTGGGATACTGTTCTCATGGGGAGAAAAAAAAAAAAAAAGGAGACTTAGCAAAGTTAAATAGAGAAGATATAATTAAAGTATGAGTTCAAATGTTGTAAGAATCATTGCTTTATTATTTCCTTTAAAAAAAAAGTTGGAAATTAACTGGCTTTCATGAGTCAGATTCAAATTGTGGCCCCACACATCTTAAGGGTCACCTAAATTTTCCATCCAAGGAGAGACCCACATGGCTAAAGGTCATCTAATTTCACCTAAATTTTTACCTAATTTTTAAATTTTTCTTTCACCTAAACATTTATTTCATCTGATTTCATCTAAGACCCACACATCTAAAGACCATCTAATTTCACCTAAATTTTTGTCGAAGATTTTTGATTCAGGGCAGAGGCAGAGGACATGGTCTGCAGGCGTGACTCCTGGATGGCACCCAGTTCTGCTTCTTATAGGCTGTGTGATCCTGAGCAAGTTACCCTCTCTGTGCTTTCCGTGTCCACATCTGCAAAATCAGGATGGTGTAACAGACTGGGCCTCACAGGCTGTATTTTATAAATACTAACCCGTTTAATTTCACAGTAGCCTGTAGGGTTATTCTTTTCACATAAGCACTGTTCTCACAGTGAACAGGATTTTTGCTTATTTGGTAACTAGGACACTAGCAGTAGAAAGCAATTAGTTACTGGATGAGTGATGAGTGAATAAATAAATGAATAACAGAAAGAACAACAAATGCCAAATTCGACTTAAACAGTAACGTAAGAAACTCAGAAAAGTTTATAATTAAAGTGTGATATTTTTATAATTAAAAAGGGGTCGAAGAGACCCAAGTTCTGACTCCTAGTATGACTTCAGGAATGTCAATTTTTCCTCTCCAAACCTGTCTCCTTACCTGTAAACTTAAGCTGACCTGAAAGTTCCAAAATATCCCTTCAAGCTTCCTAACTGCACAGTCTTTACATCTACGGTTTTCTTATTATTCACAAACTAGGTAAATAATTTAGATTCCCTACTTATACAGAGCATCTATACATTCTCTAAATGTGCTTGTTAGTCGCTCAGTTGTGTCTGACTCTCTGCAACCTCATGAACTGTAGCCCACTAGGCTCCTCTGTCCATGGGATTCTCCAGGCAAGAATACTGGAGTGGGTAGCCACTCTCTTCTCCAGGGCATATTCCTGACCCACGGATCAAACCCGAGTCACCTGCACTGCAGGCAGATTCTTTACCATCTGAGCCACCAAGGAAGCCCCATCTAAACATTCTAAGTGATCCAAAATAATCCTAAAAAAACTATACCTGTTTTCACTCAAGCAAATTACTAAGAGATGCTATACCCATTTATGTACCATTTTTTATACAATAATTTGATGGCATTATTTTCCCTTTAAAATTTTTATTTTATATTATTCTGTAGTTTTCCCAATCTACAATAATATGGTTTTCTTTTAGAACCTGAAATCACCTTATGAAGGGTAGGTGAGGGCTGTAATACCACTATGCAGGACAGCTGTAACGTAGTAGAAAAGAGATATTTAACCCACCCTATAAGCCAAGTACTCAGTACCTTGAGAGGACCATGCAGGGTGCCCCCATTGTTTTCTTGATCTGAATATTCTCAGTATTCCTGTCATTTTTTCTGCTACTGTAAAATACATCTTACGTGATTTCTGAAAATATTACCAAGTAGGAAACTGAAGTTTTGGCCACACTATCCAGCTTGAAATGTAGTCAAAATTTTTTCTAACCATTTTCATTTATTTATATAAACAGTCTCTGAATACTGACTTGCACAAATGAGATAATTTAAGTTTCTATTCATTGATGCCAATTTCTATTGCAACAAATAGATAATCACACAAAATGTGAAGAAATTACAAATCCTAGCACTTAAGTTTAGAAAACTACTAGCATTCAGTAACTATTCATTTGCTTCTTCAAAATTATCGTTGAGTTGCCATTCTGAAAGCCGCCCTTCTTCAGTTTGCTATTCATTTTATCAACTCTTCAATTCCATCCAATTACCTAGCAATATTAACCAATTGAAAAAGAAAAGGTTGGGATATTTTAGAACTTAAGTTATTTATCCTGGATCTCATTCTCAACTGCTTTTTGACACTAAGCATGAGAAAATCACTTACACCTTTTATTCCACTGTTTTCCTGATTACATTCACAAACATTTGAATCCTTCCTTTATGTAATGCACTGCCTATGAGAAAAAAATGCTCTTTAGTAAAAGGACTTAGCCCTTTAAATTCCCGTTCTTCCACTTATCATTTATGGAACTTTGGACAAGTCACAACTAAGGAGCCTCAATTTCACCAGCTGGTAACAGGCATATCTACTTCACTGGATTCCTATCAAGGATAAAGATGACACTGATGTCAAGAGTTTAAAACCTTATAAAACACTAAACAAGTAACAATATAAACACTACCATCTGTTACCATGGGGCATACGAAGCCGTTAAGACTTTATTCATGTACTCTCAAACCCAACTCTCAACTGAGCAGCTGATAAAGGTTTTATTTTGTCAACCAGCGGTTTTCCAAAATGAGAAGATAATCCACTAAAATATTAGAAAATTTTATAGTTTATATTTATAATACAGAAATAAAACTGAAAACCAACTTCCACTATTAGTTTATATACAAAGTAACACTGATATGCCCACGAACTTCCAGTGTCAGACGCTCACTTGTTAATTGCAGCATGCTGCCTGTAAGACGGCTAGAACACGGCATATTCCCGCTCATGTGTGCCTGCTTAGATTCACGAACATCCGATGTAATTAACTAACTCACACAAAATGAACAAGTGGCTTCAAATAACACTTACAAGGAAAAAAGGATTTGCAAATACTAATGATGTAATTGGGCTTCCCTCATAGCTCCGTTGGTAAAGAATCCGCCTGCAACGCAGGAGACCTGGGTTCGATCCCTGAGTTGGGAAGATCCCCTGGAGAAGGAAATGGCAACCCACACCAGTACTCTTGCCTGGAAAATTCCATGGACAGAGGCACCTGGCAGGCTCTAGTCCATGGGGTCACAAAAAAAAAGAGTCAGACACATCTTAGTGATTAAACAACAATACATACTATGGACTAAACAACAACACATACTGTGAAATATACAAGAAAAAAAATCTGGACATATAGGTCTAATCCATCAAGCACCATTTTGGAAAAGAATACTTTGCATGACGTTAAATGATCTGATGATACACCGTTCAAGTAGAGAGATTTCCTTCCAACAACACAGAAGAACAGTGTTAACTCCACATTCTGCCCTTTGTGTTCCGTGTCTGTCTCCGCAAGTGCAGATTTGCACATGCCATCAGTCTGGAGTGTGAATAAAGCCTTTAGAACAGGCCACATCTTCCTAAACAGGTATTTCGCCAACCGTCCAGGACGGTCACATCTTTCATCAACAAACCTATGTCATTTCAAGGAATCCTTGTAGTTTTCTGCCCACTATTTCAGCTGGACCATTTATTTTAAAAGTTGAATTTTAATGAATTGTGAAACTGATAGGAAACTGTGGCAGTGGTTGCAACCAAATAATTTCTAGCATTTTACTTAAGGAATGGGCAATTAGATTTAATGTGAAAATGGAGGCTCACAGATTTATTTCCAGAGCTGAGAAGATGTCCCCTTTAAACCAAAATGTACGTTCTAGAACTAGTTAAGAAAACAGCAATTTGATCCTCAGCAAGGTAACCAAAGTCCCTTGGCTCATTCCTCATTTACTTGCTCATAAACCCTTAAGATGTAAGGTTGGAAGAAATGTCAGAATTCATTGACTCTAGCACTGATGCTGAAGCTGAAGTTCTAATACTCTGGCCACCTGGTGCTAAGAGGCAACCCACTGGAAAAGACCCTGATGCTGGGAAAAACTGAGAGCAGGAGAAGGGGGCAACAGAGGATGAAATGGTTGGATGGCATCACCGACTCGATGGACATGAGTTTGAACAAACTCCAGAAAATAGTGAAAGACAAGGAAGCCTGGCATGCTGCTGTTCATGAAATCGTGAAGAGTCAGACACAACTGAGTGACTAGACAATAATGACCTTCAGCTAGCGCTTCTCAAGGGGCGGGGCACAGATAACCCACAGCATCCTAAGCAGACACGAGTCCTTGGTTACCTAGGCTTTGGGGAACCACCGTAGTCACCAATAAAGCTCAGTATTTCCCGACAGCTAATTTGTGTGCATGCTCAGTCACTGAGCTGTGTCCGACTCTCTGCGATCCCATGTACTAGAGCCCACCAGGCTCCTCTGTCCACTGGATTCTCCAGGCAGGAATACTGGAGTGGGTTGCCATTTCCTCCTCCAGGGGAAGATCTTCCAGGGGATCTTCCTGACACAGGGATCAAACCTGTGTCTCCTGCATCGGATTCTTTACCACTGAGCCACTTGGGAAGCCCAACAGCTAATTTAGGTTTTAGTAATTCTGAAAGTTAGAAGTTTACTATTTTTAAATGACTTTCATTTTAGCCTCTATAGTCTCACACAAAAAATTAAAAATGACAAATAAGCAGAATAAAGTTTTAAAAGTCTCATCCCTTTTCTACAAAGTCATTCAACAAATATGGCTTGAGGGTCCACCGTAGCCTCTAAAGGACACAAAGGCAAAAATACTTTCAGAAACACAACAATGAAACAGGAAAACAACACAATGATATATGATTCAATTTTCTTTTTTTTTTACAAATATTTATTGAAGGTCTATTATTTATCACATAGTGTGCTACACATATGGAATAAAAAGGTCAGTAACACAGAGTTGATCACTGCCCTCAAGGAGTTTAAAAATCAGAGGAAAGGACAAACAGGCAATTACAACAGAGAATGCTAAGCAGTAATCTACTATGGGTACTTCTAACACAGATACCTGCAATTTTGTACCCAAGTCTTCTATAATCAAAACAAACATTAAATGCAAAATTACTCAAAGAAACCACTTTGGGAAAAAAAAAAACCACTTTGGTAGGGGTGATTTTAAATGCCTTGCTAAATATATAAACATTTGTTGCTTTGTCAGTATTTACATCCAGTCAGTTTGAAAATATACAACTCTTACAGAACACTGGAGGCATGTAACATATTTTTTAGAACAGAACACCAAAAATATACACATAGCACCAGCACCATTCCTGATTTGTGCTTCTAGAACCCTACAGAATTAATTTTTTGAAAGCTGGTATTACTTCTGAAGTCTTTGAAAAGACTAGAGAAATGTGGATAATCTTCCAAAGCTCCCAGATAAAGTTCTACATGCATTAGAATCTGAAGATATACAGGCTTTCAGTCTGGAAGAAGATGACATGCTCAAGTCATTCCTTTTACAGCAGAATGAGTACTACCAGGTCAGAGATGCCTGTCAAGTACAACTGGAACCAACATAATGGCATCCCTCCCAGTAACGGAGAGAGCTGGGGAACTGCACAGATGTGGCACCAAGAACCTGAGTGATACAGAATTATCAGGATGGAAGAAAGTATCCAGGCAGCAGTTGGATGTACTGTTCCTTAGTATTTATAAGATACAACCTTTCCAGAACAGCAGATCAGTGCCTCTCAAACGACATAATTATCTGAACCAATAAAGTAATGATGACAACCTACCATCTAGAGAAAGATTTCTCCACTCAAGGAGTAATTCAAGGGATGCAGAAAAGTCCTCCCAGGAAATCTGAACTGGGTGGAGCCCCACGTTGCTGGTTTGCCAAGGCTGATGTTTAATCAGCTCTACACAACTAAGGAGGAAACCGGTCCACTGTGTAGCAGGAAAGAACTAAAAGGCAGCAATGGCTCTGAACAACACCTTAAGAGAAGTAAGCTTGGCAAGGGTACTTAATTCGAAGCTTATAAAACACTCCTCCAATTTGGAGAACTGTAAAAGGAAAGAGAAAGTAAATTTTTGTCTTGAATAAAGGGACCTAGGCTTAGGAAAGAAAATGAGTAGCCTCATTTGGTAAGGAAATCTAAGCTTGAGGCCAGTTCTTCTCCTAAAATTTCAACAAGAGCAATGCAGTGCACTGAACTAACATTTGGGATTCACCAGAAAATCTGCCCAAATGTGACTTGAAGTACCAGTATTTTTTTCTGAAACAAACTTGACAAATAGCCCATATCATTTTACAATTAGCAGCTGTGGGGGCTTCCCTGGTGGTCCAGTGATGACGGCTCCACACTTCAGTACAGGGAGTGTGGGTTTGATCTCTGGTAGGGAAACTAAGATGCAACAAGCATGGCCAAAGAGATTTTAAAAAATAACAAAATTAAAAAAAAAAAAAGAAGCTGTGTGAGCTTAAGCACTGTATGAGAGTAATTCTCCCTATGTGAAAACTGAAGCTAGTAATATCTACTTCACAGGACATTTGTAAGGTAAACCGTGTTAAGCTCTTAGCACAAGACTGGCATTTAAGTAAAAAAATACGGCCCCCCCCTCCCCCCGCCCCAAATGTATTAATCATACCATCTTTCTGGCCAGGGGCACTGCAGATCCATGATCTGCAAAAAGAGACCCTTCGGCAGTTCAGCTTATCTCAGAAAGCCCCCTCCCCCAAAACATGTCTTCCCTGGGACCATCTTCCCTCCCATAATGCATCTCAAGATATTCTGAAGCTTGATTTTCTTCTTATAACACGTGTTGGGGTTCCTCAAGGTCATTAGAGAAAGAGAAGGCACGTGGGAAGACCATTTTAACTGTGAGTAAAATCTGCATAAAATACAACAAATAATTCAAGTCCTAAGCAGTTTGAAAAAAAAAAAAAATCACTTCAACAAAAGAACATTCAAAAGGGAAAAAAATACAAAAACAACAAAAAACCCTTGTGTTGCATATCTTTCCTTTCATTCAAAGGCCGAAGGATAAAGCCACCTAAGACTTGCAGAACTTTCTCCTTTTTCCTGCTTGGTCTTTGGTTGCTCACAGTCCAAAACGGCGGTGGCTGCTTTCCAAGGGAACGTTCGGAGGGCAGCTGCCTCGGAGGTAGGTACCAGGACTCCTCTGCATGTTAGGTGCCCTTAGAGACTCCAGAGGGACTGCAGCTGCTAGAGGCCTCTGCTAGCTGTTAGAGGGAGGCAGGTCCGCTGTGCCTCTTAGCCCCAAAGTCTGTTTTTGGCTGTGGTTTTAAAAGAGCCGCTCAACAGACGCTCTATTTAATAACTAAAAGACAATGAAAACTAGAGTTACAAGCCAACAAGGATCATACTGTCTCTTAAAAAATGCTTAAACATATTCATTTCTTTATGTGGAAAAAAAAAATACCAGCATTTAGTATTTCAAATGCTGGTATTTTTTTTTTTTAATGTTATTTAAGACAT
The DNA here is from genome assembly GCF_003369695.1 of Bos indicus x Bos taurus. Lineage (NCBI taxonomy): Eukaryota > Metazoa > Chordata > Mammalia > Artiodactyla > Bovidae > Bos > Bos indicus x Bos taurus. Next base: position 43,813,485 of record NC_040104.1, read on the forward strand.
TCACAAAAAAGCCACTGTTCTCAAAAGCTGAATGCTTAAGCAACATGTACTGTGCGTGCAGCCAACATGCTTAAGAAGCACATGCAGATGCATTTCAAATTAAATGCTACCAAATAAGCCTAATTTGGCTTTTGAATATAGATAAGAAACAGCCTAATCTAGCAACCTAGACATAATAGCATGTATATCTTACAAATTCCAAGCATAGGCTTAATGCTACTTTGATCAATATTTCCAGGTACAAGGCCACTTATCCCATTTACAAAGTAAATACTAGGGCCTATCTTTTCTACCGGTAGAAGCATCTCCCCAGTTAGGAAAAGAACGAGAGCTTTAAGACAGAATTTTATAAACCGCATTCTGAGAATACCGTATTTTTTGTGAGGAAAACGTGGTAAACTTTTGAAAAGTTTTTCTATTGTATCTCCCTCCTCAGCTACAGCATAATAAAGATTCTGAGCAGTCCTGAAAGGAAGCTATTTCACACAGTCTACACTTACTCAACTACCAGAAATAAATTCAGAAGAAAGAGCCTATTGGTTCCAGCTCTAATCTGCACTTTGATCTGTTCTTAGTGGCTGCCTGGAACCTTTAGAGCTTTACAAAACGAAGTGACACAACTTAGGAACAATTTTTTCCTGGCAGATGTGTGGCCCACTGCTGGCCCATTAAACAGCTTGAAAAATGCTGACCCAGGATAAGGCTATGGTGCTTTCATCACCTGCCCCAGTTCCCTTTTTCATATCTCATTTCCTTACTTGGGAGCTAAGTAAAAGAGGAAGGGAAAGGGGAAAGATTGCTGTATAAAACGCAAGGGACGGCAAGTCCCCATCAGCTCTTCTTTCTCACCGCCTACTTCTCCATCAAAATTTATGGATCCAGGGAGAGCAGTGATTTAAACATCTATTCTGAAAGTATGAGGAGAATGTACACAGTCAAAAAAGATCCTCTTCTCCCTAGCCAAGAGTCTGTTCTGGGAAGGAACCAGTTTAAAAAGACACAGGTGGTGTCTCATAGGGCTGAATGACGTATACTAATTTCTGTCATTAGGAGGAGCCACCTTTTCTACTGGGAAAGCACATCTAAAATGCCATGGTCTCACACAGGTCCCTCCTGAGTCATTTTAGGAAAAGAATGAGTAATCTCAGGCAGCACAGCTACTTCAAGGGCGTGAACTGAATTGGGGCCATCCTCTCCTTCACTGAGTCTTTACCTTTTTGGTTTCACGTCCACTTACGAGCATCACGCTTGAGAAAGCTTGTGTGTAAACAGAGCATACTAAAGTGAAAATACTGCAGGCAGGTAAGAAGCGCAAATAAGCAGGCTCAAGCACAGAATCTGTAAGAAAACCATAATCTGTCTATTCTCCAACTCCCTCTCCCTGATGAAAAAACAAACATTAACTTGCCTAAGCCACCAGGGAGGAGGGAAGCTTGCATTTAATAAGAAAGTTAGAAGTATTTCAATGGAGCTCACCCAGTTTGTTCCTCAGATGTGGAATATCATACATCCCCACAGTTCCCAGTTGCATGAAAAACTGACTGATAAGATCAGTGACATCCTATGAAAGGTTTACAATGGAAAACTCAGTCATTACGTTGAGATTAAAGCATCATCACGAAAGAAAACAAATGGCTAGGCGTCTTCTGATTCTTTTCCTCAATCCAAACACTTTAAAAAGTAAACATCAAATTATTTAAAAGAAAGACAAGACAAACACCTCATTTTGGTGTATTCAATCTCTATTAAAGCAGGTAACTCTATCTCAGTAATACTCTGAAAGTTGAATTGTTACATCTTAGAAATAAACCCAGAAGTCACAACAGAAGAGACCACACGAGACTCCCAAATCCTTTGCTGTAGAAAACACATGATTTCTGGCTGTTGTAACAAGCTTGAAATTTGCAAGTCACTAGCACACGAAATGGGCAAATAAATCCTCTGGTATGGATTTCCCAACATCTTTGTTTTGAGTACCAAGCTGCTTTAGAAATACTCATGGTAGAGTTTTTAGCTTACAGTTCTACTAAGACTGGTAGGTCCCAAACAAAAACTCAATTAGAAAATCAGTGAACTTTGTTTAACTATCACCAAATAAGTTTTTCAGCCATTATGAGTCTAGCTTCTATGTACTTTCTTTAGCCCTTGAGTAGTTTAATCTTCAAAATATAAACTGAGTTCATTCTCTGCTGTTCCCTTTTACCGTCTCAGAAAGTAAAAGGAGAAACAGCAAAACGTTAGAAAGCCTATTCAACTTAAGGGTATCCTTTGGAGCTGAGTCTGTTTCATACCACTTCCTTCCTTGGCAATCAGGTAGAGGACAGTGGAGAGGAGCGTTACACATGCTCATGGTAAAAAAATGGACAAAGTACACAAAAGCATAAAGAAGAAAAAATAATCACTTACCTACCCATCACAAAGTCAGTCACAATTAAACATCCTTTGTATTGTTTTGTTACATTGTGTGTTTTCATAAACGAAGTTGTTTTTTATCTGCAAGTACTTTTCATTTGCAGAGATGGTGGACTTACAATCAAATGGCAATGCTATTAAAAGCTGATAGTCTTAGAAACTGGTCTGTGGCCAGCACATTATTTTAAGGGAAAACTGAATTCAAATGTCTGTAGGAAAGTTTTCATTTCATAGGCCATAAATCAAATTACTCCTTACTGCTTTACATAAAGTTGTTTCAGATGCCTAGGTATCTGCCTCGGTGAGCCCTAAATTCATTTGAATTTGTAACCCCCCCAGAGTGTTCTGATCACTGCACCTACGGTGAAAGTTGAGTAGGAAAAAGTGTCTTCCAAAAATACAAACCCAGTGCTTCCTTCCTGACTCACACAGTGTGTAAACTTTCAGCGTCAAGATTTCCTCCCAAACTTTTATCTAGCTTGAGATCATACATTACAAGAAAACAAGATCATCCTACTCCACTGCCGATTTCTTAAGCAGTTAAAACCAAGGGGAAAAAGGCCTAAAAGAACAAATCATGAAGAATTCTGCTTACTCTCCAGATGAGGCCAGAATAAGGAGAACTGAATACAGCACGTTCCTGGCAACAAAAGTGGTGCCCCATGGCTCCAAAGTTGGAATGCAGGGAGAATGAGGTGGAAGCTGTCTGTTCTGAACTGCAGGCTGAGCTGGGGGATGAGGAGTAGGCACCAAACAGGAAACCTTGCCCGCATCACCTGCTCAACAAACTCGAGCAGGAACAACCCTAAGAACCAATTTCATGAAAGCATATCTGAAACAGGGCGAAGGGAAACAAGTGGGAGAGTCTGTTATGAGTCAGTGGAGAGACCTGAAATCCAGCTGATTCGCAGACTAACAACGGAGGGTATATCTGACAAACGTTCGTCAGATGTTTCTGCAATGGCAGTTAGTTGAGTGGATTACGATAGCAGTTAGCTTATGTATGATAGCTGAATAGTAAAATACTGCTTATATTTTGATAACTGCTCTTTTTAAAAAAGTAATTTTCATTTAAAAGTTACTTCTAAAATCGGTAGGAAGAAAAGAATCTCACGCGCCTCTGCGTACATAGGTGCCCTTTGTTGGGTCACAGCATGGTCTCCCCAGCACCTCAAGCACTGCAGGAAATACCCTAAGCTTCAGGTAAAGGCCAGCAAGACTTTTATGTTAAAAAGTGTTCCCCCAAAAGTATTTGTCCTATTATGTAAAGTCAACTCCACTTTATCATTTTTTCCTAAATTTGTTAAGCTTTGCTGCTCTCCATTACTTTTCCTGTTGGATTTGCTAAGAGAACATGGCATTTTATCACTCTGGAAAGCATGTTTCTCTGGAACTACTTGATTATGTTGAGAGAAATTTTAAAACCATATAGCTTGTTAATGTTTTGCTCTGCTTACTGAAATTATGACATCACATGACCTAACCACAGACGAGAGTGTCTGATTTTTCAGCAGGAAAAGAAAACACATTCCTGATAATGGTTCTGGTCAAATGGACACTTTAAAAAAATATACTGAAATCAGTAGCAAGAGAACACTCTTGTTATTTTTATTACTAATGAGAGGATGCCATTCAGAAGCACAAGATCAGGTAGGGTTCTACCCTACAAGAGAGTATACAATGACTTCCCAATTATGGTTGAGAACACTTAAAACCTTATTTGGCTTTAAAAAGCCTTTATTTACCTGAAAATAATGTTCTGAGGCTACAGAAAAGTGCGAAATCTGCTTACACCTTCAGTCTAAAGAGAAATAAGAGCTGACCCTTGAACAAAGGAAGAGCACAGGGTTTGGGGCACCAATCCTGCAAGTAGCTGAAAATCCACCAATAATTAATAGCCAGCCCTCCACAAACAGGGTTCCACATCTAAGGTATCAACCAACCTTGGATTCTCATCTGCAGATTCAACTAACCTCTGATCGTGTAGTACTGCAGCATTTACTATAGAACAAAAAAAATCTCTGTGTAAGTGGGCCCATGAAGTTCAAACCTGTTACTGTTCAAGGCTCAGTATGGCTGGTAGCCATACCCTCTGTCCCCACCACCTCCAGACTCCTATTCAAGCTGAGAGCAGACAAACCGATAGGAAAATATTAGTGGAGGAAAATGGCCCTTGCCTCTTTCTGATTACATCTCGGGTAACTGACTAGGTCATCAGAACTCCGCTACCTGTTTCTCCAAGTCTACCGAAGTGAAGAATGAAAAGTCTTCCAAGCTAAATGGGTAAAACTATTTATTCATCTATTTACATACTACACCCTATCTCGTACTTATTCAGGCAACCTATTTCTCAACTGAATTCTACTTCACTTGCATGTTTTAAACAAATATCGATTACCTGTTTTGTATCTACAGAAGAAAAAGGAAAGGGAGAAAAAGGGAAAGGAGGGGCAAGAGGGTACATGGTAAGAACTGATTCGAATCTCTCTTTCATGGAGCATCAAGTCCACAGGCAGACTCCCAACCTAAAAGCAAAGAACTTTTAAAGGACTGTAACAGAGTACCCGCAAGAGGTCTCCAAAGCCCTAGACCTATCAAAACGTAGATCAAGAGTTATACTCAGATGGAATCACATTTACACACTACCACTTTAAAAGCTCATACAGATACTCTTAACAATTTTTAAAAATATATAGTATCTATAGGGTGATAGTATCTAGGGGTGGTAATAAAAAATATTTAATAAATGGTCAAGCATGGGCTTCAACTAATAAAGCAGACTGCTGGCCTGCCAGTGGCCAGCACAGATGGACTGGTTCCCACCAGCTAAAAAGCAGATAGCCAATCCAGGTGAGAGCAGACAATTTTTCCCGTCTCTCTTTTCTTTTTTCATATTAAGAAAGGGTCCTCATAGTTAAAAAAAAAAAGTATTGGGCATTATGATTCTAAGACATTTGACTCAGATTATATCACAACCCACATGAGGAATCACAATAAATTTAGAAACTCGTCTTTTGCTGGTTCTTTGTCTTTCCTCATCTTTAACAGACTCATTCCCTCATGTTTCCACAAAATCCTGTAATTGCTTAACTCTTACCATTTAACCGGTTAACTCTTACCATATGTTTTAAACGCTATCGACACTATCCCTTGATAGAGTCTCTATTTATTAACCTTTATTTATAATAAGAAACAGCTAGTCTCAGGCTTGTGGATTCAACTTAGTTAAGCCATTTAATACTCTGCAAACAGAAAGGATATCTGGGATGGACTGCAGTTTGTGCCCAACTGTTTTACCCTAGAGCGTGTCTGCAATTAGAAGCAGTGTGTAAGACTACCGGAATGGACATCAGTTCTTCCCTGGTGAGAGAAGAAAACCAGCTGGGCTGGTGGGGCTACCTTTTACTTTAGCCCAAGGGGTAACTCCAACGCTCTCCATCTCTTTGAGCTTAGTCAAATAAGTTATTCACATTAATATATTTAGTATATGACATTATTTCAATGAGTCATTCAAGTCAATTTCTTAGAGCTAACAAACAATGATAAGAGGGACAGTATAATAACCTCAAGAACAATTTATAAAATTCCTATCTTTCCTACAGATTCATTAGGAAGCCAAGTAACTAAGCAATTAGAAATAAAGGTGTAGTAATTAAGAAAATAAAGTCATACTTACCAAAATGTAAATTTCAATACAGATGGATTGCACACAAATATAGATTTGGTGTGTTGTTTTTTTTTTTAAACCAAAGTCATAATTTTAAATAAAGTGGCAAAATTACATCATTTAATTTCTCCTTTGAAAAACTGGTACAATTCTGGTTATCTTCCTAATCTAAAGTTCAAATACTGAGGGTCTCCCTATTAGAAGAGTCTTCAGATACCAAATCACTGGAAATAACGAATGCATATTCCAACAAAACTTACCTTAAAAAAGGCGAACCACTTGTAGTCATTCAACACAATCTCAAAGCCTTGATTGTAAATGATGGTGAAATGGCCGGAATTGCCAAAGTCATCATATGCTGTATCCAACTTCTTGAGGTGCACCACCACTTTTTTTTCTGGGGGTCCTAAAGAAAAGAAAATACACAACAAAGGAAAGTTATTTGAACTTCGATGGGAGGTCGTCTCATCTGTAAGTTCCGTTATTTTTAAGCAGCTTTCTTTTCATGCTGCTGAATACCAGGGATCTGGCTTATGAAGATATCAGTGTGCTGTGGCCTCTTTCTGAATAATCCCAGAGGGGTCTCAGGCAAGCCTGTGAAGTGAAGGCTCAAAAAGATATATTAAGTAACCCATCACATAGAGACCCCCAAAAGTGCAGCCACTACCTTCCCAGAGGATCCAAGCACTAAAAAAAAGTTTCCCTGAAGAAAAGGAGAAACAGGGAATGTTGAAAATGAGAGACAGAAATGGAGAGAAGACAAAATGGTAGTCAAAAAGTGGAAATATAAAAACATCTGCTATCAGGCCATAAGAACAAAGGACAATGATCTCTTCAAAGAAGAAATGGGGTATCTTTCTCCAAAATGGCTACAAAGCTCAGAATCTCAGAATCTCAATCCTTCCAGTCTTCAGCAAACTCAAGGTTTTTATCCTACATAGCTAATTTATATTGATAGGAACTAAATTTTTAACCTTCAGAAAATGGGGACTCAGATTTGTCTTTAATGATTAGATTAAGGTCAAAGTATGGTATGTGGGCAGAGGCTGCCTGAAAAGGATTCTGCCTGTCCACTCTGGAAGCTTCCACACTGTACACAAATTTTCCAAGTTTCCTATTACTGCTCTGAAATAGGAGATTCCAAGGGCTTCTCAGGTGGCGCTAGTGGTGAAGGCCAAGGCAGGAGACACATGAGAACTGGGTTCGATCCCTGGGTGGGGAAGATCCCCTGGAGTACGAATGGCAACCCGCTCCAGTATTCTTGCCTGGAAAATTCCAAGGACAGAGGAGTCTGGCGGGCCACAGTCCATGGGAGCTGCAAAGAGTTGCACGGGACTGAGTGACCGAGTGCACACAGGAGATTCCATGTGACAGAACAAAGCAAATCCTGATCTCCCTTCTGCTTTGGACCTCCAAGTTCAACTTTTAAAAGAGAACATGATTATAATGCCCCATATTATGAAGTGCCACATAGTCATTTGGAGTTGGACAGCTGAGTCAGTCTGTTCAGTGACAAATGAACTGGCAATCTTTGTTCTGTTAACAAGGAAATTGTGGCCAAGAGCTTTGCTCATTCTGCAGAAGCCACAGTGTGGTAAGGGTCTGAGAACAAGACCCAAGACTGTGTTTTTCCTCTCCCTTCTCCCTTTGTCCTCAGGATAGCAGTGTTATCTGAGAGCAGATGAAATGTTCTAGTGTGTTCAAATGTTGTTGTTCAGTGGCTCAGTCGTGTCTGACTCTTTGTGACCCAGTGGACTGCAGCAAGCCAGGCTTCCCTGTCCTTCACCATCTCCCTGAGTTTGCTCAGATACAAGATACTGAGAGCCTTCCGTGAGCTACACATTGTGCTTGGCTCCCTGCATTTCAAATTACTGGCTAAAGAGGTATTAAAAAAAAAAAAAATTGTATACTACCTGCCCTGCAATACATGAACCCATCCTGCAATGCATGAAACTGTGGAGGGGTACCATACCAGAAGCTTTCTCAGACTAACAGCATCAACACAAGTCCAAATCAAAACCGCTGGGCATAAGGGCTCTTTTCCACAATCAAATAAAAGGAGAAAAAGTTAACAGCTATATTCTCAAGAGTCTTTACGCTCATTTTTCACTATCACAATGAAATACTGAGGATTGGATGGGGAGATAAGATTGCCTGTTCTCAACTCTCTTCCAAACAAACAAACAAACAAAAAACAAGAAACAAAACTCAAGGGAGAAAAAAAAAAGTTACTGCAGAAAGTGTTGAGGGCCCAAGGAAATAATCAAGACCACGTGAAGTTAGAAGCGCTCAGCCTCTCCACTCTGACATCGCCGCCCTGGAGCGAGAGGGGGCGCTCGGGGGGACCCCAAGTCCAGCCAGGACTTCCTGGCCTCCCGCCAACGCGGGGCGGGGGGGTGGGGGGTTCGCTGCGGGGACAAGGGCACAGGGATCGAAGCGCAGGAGCCCCGGGCAGACCCAGGGAGGAAGCGGGTGCCCAGGCGCCAGCGGCTTACCCATCACCGAGCAGTTGACATCGCGCTGGGAGCCGCTGGAGCCCACCTGGAAGACCCAGGTGCCCAGCAGGTCGGGGTAGGTGCAGTTGGCAGGCGTGTCCCCGCGCACGGAGCCAGCGCCATAGACGAGCAGCAAGAGAGCGACGAGCCGCGAGCCGGACCAGGGACCCATGCCGGCAGAGCAGGGAGGAAGCGGGGGCGACAGAAAGCCGCGGCGAGCCGGGCGAGACTGCAGCCACCGCGGCCGCGCGCGCCTTAAAGTCGGCAGAGGGGCCGGAAACGCGGCCCGGCGGGGGTGGGGTCTCGGGCGGGGCTAAGGGTCGCGCCCGGGAGTCGCTCCGCCCCTCAGGTGGGGCTCGGGGCGCGCGGGTCACCCGGGGGCCGCCGGCTCTGGGGTTCGGTTGCCCGAGGACAGGTCTCCGAGGGCGGGAGAGTCACCGCCGCTCCGTGGGCGCCCAGGACGCGCTCCTTCGCTCCTGGAGGGGTAACGGAGGGAGGGAGAGTGAGAATAAAAAAGAAAAATAAAAGGCCGGGGGCCGTACAGAGTCAGGCCTGCGGGCGAGGGGAGACCGAAAGTCAGAGAGAAGCGGGAGCCAGGTGCGGAGGCGGCGGTGAGGGGCTGGCGGCATCCAGGCTGGGAAAGAGGTCCAGAGCACGCGGTCTAACTAGGGCAGCTTTCCTTACTTGCTCGTCGTCCCCACTTAGTCCTCACTCAGTTAACTTTTTTTCCCCTCATAACTACTTTCTTTACCTGCGACCACCAGCACACTCCCACCCACCCCCCCAGCTGTTTGAAAACTGCTCTTCCTTCCTTTTCCCAAAACTTTCTCTGCCTTTTTTTTTTTTTGCTGGATTTTGTCGGTTTCCCGTTAATGTTCTTGGCCTGTTGTCTACAGGAGAATTCAGTTGTAGTGCAAACTTGCAGTTTTTGTGTACTAGTGTTTTGTTTTTTTGTCCTCCTGTTAATTTTATAGGATTTAGTTGTGCTCACGCGCGCCGGCAAACGCACACAGGCACTGAAGCTCTTGTTTTACAACTGAAAAGCTTCAGGCCCAGAGAGAGGAAGTAACTTGCCCTGGATGAGGAAGATAGCTGGTGGGAGAAAGCCGGTCTTGTGATCAGGTTTCAGAGTGCCAGTCTGATCGCTGGTAATTATTAAGTAGCACGATTTCCAGATGCTTCCTTGTTCAGTTTAATTATCACCCTTTTCTGTGAGAGCTGCTGTCTTTCCTGTCTGTTGTTGGAAGTCGGGGCTCCTTTCCTGCACAGAGTGTTCTAGGCGTCAGGTGATGAAGAAGACAGACTTTCCTGTGTTCCTGCTAGGGCACGTTCATTTTGCCCTCATTACACTGGTTTCAAATAAATATTTTTATGTCCACCTTTTCCACCAGATTGAAGGAAGCAAGTCCAGATTAAACACCTTTGTCTCCCTATATAATGGCTTGAAAAAACTAAGGAAGTGTCCTAAGGTGTTAAAGTAAATTCACTTAATAACCTTATCTTGGTTTCTAGGCCTGAAAGCCAATTTCAATTTGGCAGAAGGTGTTGCTGTTGAAAGCTCAGAAATGAAAATGCTCTCTAATATAGTCACAAACTGCAAAGGCATGGGTGGGGCTAACACCCTTCTTCCAGGTTTTATTGCCGTTTTCTTAGGATGAAAAGCTGACAGCATGAATTAAACTAGCCCATTTACTGTTCAGAGATAACACTCTGACAGAGAAACAGCATTCCTAATCTCTGAGAAAATGTGCCATTGGTTGTTAAAATACTAAAACTTATATTAGATCATCAGTTATGAATTGAATAATCAAGTTGAAATTTTCTTTGATCGTGCAAAGTAGCACAAACAATTGTGAAAAAAGTTGAAAACACATCTCTAGTCAGTGAATAAATGGGAAAGAATCTTGAAGACTTCTTAACCTAATGGATTTGTTTTGCTATTTGGAAATGAAGATCCAGAGATAATAATAACATCGCATTGCCAGTTACTAAGATTTAGGAATAAACCTCAGGTACTTTGACTTTCAATTTAGTTTATTTCCACTAATCTAATAATTCTCAAACTAGTCCTCTCTCCATTAGCAGGGAAAAAAATGAGTGATTCTCAAATTGATCAGATGTAAAGTTTTATTTTTATAACAAATATTTTATAGAGACCTTTTGCTAATTTGAAATGAAATTCATATATAAGCTTATTTGAAAAGTACCGATAATATGAAAGACAAAAAGATATTTTAAAAAATTAAAATGAAAACAGAGGGAAAAAATCTCATTGATATGACCACAGAAAGTAAGGGCAAAAGGTGTAAATATTGAGGAAAAGATATTTTAGATAAAGTTTAATACAAACACCTGTATTTCATTACCTAAAATGCTCATGTATGAATGTACTGGAGAATAAAATGAGATATTCAGATACTTGCATTTTATGTCTCTATGTAGAATTGTAAAATTGACAGGTACCTTTTTTCTAAGAATAGAAAGTATTTCAGTGAGTTTATAACTCAAATACCCCTTAGTCTAGTGGATGTATTTTACTATTGGGAAATGATCCAGAGATGACAGTATCTTGAATGAATGTCACAGTTGCTTTATCAGATGTCATGCTGGAAAACTCTTGGTCAAGTTCCCAGCAGAACAAAGTCCTATTGATTTATCTAAAAGTTGCATTCCTGAAAATTTCGTATATTTCAAAGGATATGAAGTAAAAGTCAATTTATGAGCAAACCACAGTTTGGTACTGGGCTCAGATCATTTTAACTAGGTTTATAAAGAAGTAGCATTGCTTATCAGACCTCCCTGTAACTCAGATGGTAAAGAATCCATCTGTAATGCAGGAGACTTGGGTTGGATCCCTGGGTTGGGAAGATCCCCTGGAGGAAGGCATGTCAATCTACTCCAGTATTCTGGCCTGGAGAATCCCATGGACAGAGGAGCCTGGCAGGCTATGGTCCATGGGGTCACCATGGGGTCACAGAGAGTGGGACACGGCTGAGTGACTAAGCACAGCACAGCATTACTTGGCAGTAATTCTCAAACTGCTGGATGAAAATGACCAGATGCATATGCATCTCTTTGGAATTTGCTAGAAATGTAGATTCTTGACTCCCAGCCATACCTACTGAATCAGTTCCCCACTATCTTATGTTTTAACCCTTTCAAAGGATCCTCAGATAGCTGCAGCTTGAGAATCACTTAGATTCTCAGCGATAGCTTAGAGGTGAACAAGAACTTGTATCACACTGCCTAAGTTTGAAGCGTAGTTCTGCTACTCACCAACTATTAATATTTTGATCTTGAGGAAGTTATCTGACTTCTCTTTGTGCCTTAGTTTTCTCATTTACAACTTGTGCATAATTGGTGTAGACCTATGACTACCTCATCTAGCTTTGAGAAGACAGTTAATACAGATTCTACAGATAACTGACATTTATTACTGTATATATTACTACTAGAAAACTATCTTTATTAGACAATAGACTCCAAATCCTGTTTCTCTGCTACAATCCTAGCACCCTCAATAATTCTGGTACATAGTACTCACGTATTTTTTGAATGAATGAATAGTATCATGGGCATAAATATAGCTATATTTCATGTATTTGGCAAAGAGCATCTTGATTCCCATATTCCTTTTGAATAAGTTTGAAAGTCACTGTTCAGAAATGCATATCGAAACAAAGAAGGATCAAAGAAATCGAGAAAAAATATGACATATCAATGTAGAATACCATTTGGCATTCTACATATCTGGCATTGGTAGTCAGAGTAGCAACCATAATAATTTCATTTATTTACGACTTTATTGTGTTTGTCACTGAGTCATGTCTGACTCGTTGAGACCCCATGGACTGTAGCCTGCCAGGCTCCTCTGTATCCATGGGATTTTCCAGGCAAGAATACTGGATTGGGTTGCCATTTCCTTCTCCAGGGGATCTTCCCAACCCAGGAATCGAACTGGGTCTCCGCCATTGCAGGCAGGTTGTTTACTCTCTGAGTCACCAGGGAAGCCCATTTAGGAGTCTACATTTTATCAAGGTAATTCACATATATCATCTCATCTAATTATTATACAATTGTGTGAGCAAGATATTACATGATTTCAATTTCACTGGAACTAGAGACAGAACTGAGGTTCAGAGAATTAATTAGGGGGTAATGCCTGGGAACTTTCAGATGTTCAAGCTGGTTGTAGAAAAGGCAGAGGAACCAGAGATCAAATTGCCAACATCTGCTGGATCATGAAAAAAGCAAGAGAGTTCCAGAAAAACATCTATTTCTGCGTTATTGACTATGCCAAAGCCTTTGACTGTGTGGATCACAATAAACTGGAAAATTCTCAAAGAGATGGGAATACCAGACCACCTGACCTGCCTCTTGAGAAACCTATATGCAGGTCAGGAAGCAACAGTTAGAACTGGGCATGGAACAACAGACTGGTTCCAAATAGGGAAAGGAGTACATCAAGGCTGAATATTGTCACCATGCTTATTTAACTTCTATGCAGAGTACATCATGAGAAATGCTGGGCTGGAAGAAGCACAAGCTGGAATCAAGATTGCTGGGAGAAATATCAATAACCTCAGATATGCAGATGACATCACCCTTATGGCAGAAAGTGAAGAGGAATTAAAAAGCCTCTTGATGAAAGTGAACGAGGAAAGTGAAAATGTTGGCTTAAAGCTCAACATTCAGAAAACGAAGATCATGGCATCTGGTCCCATCACTTCATGGAAAATAGATGGGGAAACAGTGGAAACAGTGGCAGACTTTATTTTGGGGGGCTCCAAAATCACTGCAGATGGTGATTGCAGCCATGAAATTAAAAGACACTTCCTCCTTGGAAGGAAAGTTATGACCAACCTAGACAGCATATTCAAAAGTAGAGACATTTCTTTGCCAACAAAGGTTCGTCTAGTCAAGGCTATGGTTTTTCCACTGGTCATGTATGGATGTGAGAGCTGGACTGTAAAGAAAGCTGAGCGCCAAAGAATTGATGCTTTTGGATTGTGGTGTTGGAGAAGACTCTTGAGAGTCCCTTGGACTGCAAGGAGATCCAACCAGTACATTCTAAAGGAGATCAGTCCTGGGTATTCTTTGGAAGGAATGATGCTAAAGCTGAAACTCCAATACTTTGGCCACCTGATGTGAAGAGTTGACTCATTGGAAAAAACCCTGATGCTGGGAGGGATTGGGGGCAGGAGGAGAAGGGGACAGAGGAAGAGATGGCTGGTGGCATCACCGACTCGATGGACATGAGTTTGAGTGATCTCCAGGAGCTGGTGATGGACAGGGAGGCCTGGCGTGCTGCGATTCATGGGGTTGCAAAGAGTCAGACACGACTGAGCGACTGAACTGCACTGAACTGATTGCCTGCAAAAGAACTTAGAAAGGGAAAAGGAATAGGAAGGCAAAGTCTCAGACTCCAGTGTAGTTCTGACCTCTGTGAAAATGAAGGAGGATCAATCTGAGAGAAAGAGACTTGGGAATACTACTCTGAGATAGTGTCAGCCGGTCCAATAGGGAACTCTTGTGCGATGACACCCATGCAAGAGCTTGTCTTGGGAAAAATGCCCAGGCCGATGGTCAATTCATGGTGCCCTTGCCATTGTCCTGGACTGGAAAACTGAGGTGGTTCCTGAAGTCACTGCAACCGGAGTCTGTCACAAACTGCACTCCTGTGACACCTTCTCTCTTGAAGAGAAATAGGAGTAAGGTACCACCTTGGTGGCTACAGTGGGCCACTTCTATTTAAAACAAGAGGTTGAGCCACAAGAGTAAAAAGAGAGCTGAATTATTTGTTCAGATCTTGTGATGCCCCAAGTGCCAAACTCTGCTTTTCTCCTTCTGATCTCCTAGGCAGATGTCAAAACTCTCTCTTCTGTGATCTTATGTTCCTGTGTTCACAGTTCACTATCATCATTTTATTGACTGCCTTTTCCACTAGAGTCCATGCTCTATATGGACTCTATGGACTATTATTTTGCATCTCAAGATTTTGTCAGTTAGCCAACTCTTTCATCCTCTCAATAAAATTAATGAAAGAAAGGAAGGGAGGAAGATAAGCAAGAGGAAAGGCAGAAGGTTTTACACCTTTACAGAAGGCAGAAGGATTAGCTTTCTGTGCATGAAAACTCAACTGATGAGAGCTTATCCGGGAAAGATCACAGGGTTGCTTAATAATGCTGCATAGGCTGGTTGATTGCACTCTGCCAATATTTCACAGACTTTTTGTTCTTGGCATCCCTTTACATTCTTAAAGATTATGAGGACTCCAAAGAGCTTTATATGGATTATATCTGGCAGTGTTAACTCCATTAGGACGAAAGTAAAAAAAAAAAAAATTAACAATTGACTTACTCATTTAATAATAATAAAATGAAAGTGGCACTCTAAAATATAGCATGAAAAAAATCAGAAGAGTTACATTGTTTTACAGTTTTGCAAACTCTATTGCCTGGCTTAATTGATGGATGCTGTATTATCTGTTCCTCTACTCCATTTGTTATGATACATTGTTTCGGTTGCAGTATGTGAAGAAAATACAGTATTATACAGACTTAATACTTGAAAAAGGAATAACCTGTCAACCCATGAAGGAATCTCATGAATCCCCTGGCTCCTTGGACCACATTCTGAGAACTTCTTCACCAGAATAATTTTACATTCTGAGATTCTCTCACTGTCAACTACTGAAAAGTGTGTGCCCTTGGTCATGAGGTGAATAGGGGCAAGCAGAAATGTGGTTATGTGACCACGGACACAATTCCAACCATGGAAAAAATCCACTCAAGCACATTCCAGTGTCTTTTTCCAGGGGTAGGAATATTGGAGGTTTACTTAGTTAAGATACAGAAAAGAAGGAAGTTACCTTGAATTTGATGCAATGTGAGCTGGTGAAAGTGAAGAGGAACTCAAAAGCCTCTTGATGAAAGTGAAAGTGGAGAGTGAAAAAGTTGGCTTAAAGCTCAACATTCAGAAAACGAGGATCATGGCATCCGGTCCCACCACTTCATGGGAAATAGATGGGGAAACAGTGGAAACAGTGGCAGACTTTATTTTTCTGGGCTCCAAAATCACTACAGATGGTGACTGCAGCCATGAAATTAAAAGATGCTTACTCCTTGGAAGGAAAGTTATGACCAACCTAGATAGCATATTCAAAAGCAGAGACATTACTTTGCCAACAAAGGTCTGTCTAGTCAAGGCTATGGTTTTTCCTGTGGTCATGTATGGATGTGAGAGTTGGACTGTGAAGAAGGCTGAGCGCCGAAGAATTGATGCTTTTGCACTGTGGTGTTGGAGAAGACTCTTGAGAGTCCCTTGGACTGCAAGGAGATCCAACAAGTCCATTCTGAAGGAGATCAGCCCTGGGATTTCTTTGGAAGGAATGATGCTAAAGCTGAAACTCCAGTACTTTGGCCACCTCATGCGAAGAATTGACTCATTGGGAAAGACTCTGATGCTGGGAGGGATTGGGGGCAGGAGGAGAAGGGGACGACACAGGATGAGATGGCTGGATGGCATCACTGACTCAATGGACGTCAGTCTGAGTGAACTCCAGGAGTTGGTGATGGACAGGGAGGCCTGGCGTGCTGCGATTCATGCGGTCGAAAAGAGTCGGACACGACTGAGCGACTGATCTGATCTGATCTGAGCTGGTGAAGGTAGAAAAATAACAATTATGTTTTCTATTTGAATAGTTCATCATTATTTGCATAGTACATTCACATATTGTGTCAATATGATAGTAATCTCCCAGATAGTATTACTCCCATTTTAGAGATAAGAAAAATGGGACTTAGAAAGGATAAGTGACTTTTCTGTGGTCAAACTGCCAGTGAGTATAGATCTGATAACCAATGAAAAGCCTCCATTTTTAAGTTAGAGTATTAGAATGAAATTAAACACGTGAAGCTTTGCCTGCTTGGGTGAGAGTCAGATACAAAATTAAGAGAAAGAAAAGTTCTACAGCAGATGCATGCTGATGCAGCTGTGAAACTAAGAATCGCTGAGGTAGTCTCTACTGTTGATCCTGTTCTCAGTTCACTATTTCCTTCTGTTAAATAAACCGTGTTTTTGAAATGAGAATTTTGAGAAGCTTTAATTTTTCTGATACACCAGGATTATCCTGTAGGTCAGGGGTCCACAACTCACAGGCCATAGACCAGCACACACAGCAGGAAGTGAATGGCAGATGAGCAAGCTGCACCTCCTCTGTGTTTACAACTGCTCCCCATAGCTCACATAACCACCTGAGCTCAAGAAAACAAGCTCAGGGCTCCCACTGGTTCTGCACTATGGTGAGCTGTATAATTGTTTCATCATCCATCACAATAATAATAGAAATAAAGCACACAATAAGTATAATGTGCTTGAATCATCCTGAAACCACCCCCAACACCAGCACAAACATATCCACACCACCCCCCGCCCCCACCTGGAAAGATTGCTGCTGCTAAGTCACTTCAGTCGTGTCCGACTCTGTGCAACCCCATAGACAACAGCCCACCAGGCTCCCCCGTCCCTGAGATTCTCTAGGCAAGAACACTGGAGTGGGCATGGAAAGATTGTCTTCCACGAAACCCAGCCCTGGGGATGGCTGCTATAGGTCACACAAAGGGAGAGCAACCCTAGAGACCCAATAAATAGTGGATGTCTCCACTTTCCTCCTTTCCCGCCAACACCACTCTGGGCCAATAGGCTATCATTTCTTCCTGGTCGATCAAATTTACCTTCTAGTTTCATCCACTGTTTCTTGAATTTATGAAAGCCAGGAACTTAAGTGTCGTCCTTGACTCATCCTCCCCCCCAGGGCCCCCACCCAAGCTGATCTGCCAATTTATCATACAAAGTTTGTTTTACTTGAACCATTTTTTTTTATTGAAATGTAAACCATATCAAGGTACTCCCAATGTTGACAAGTGGAATACTTCACAATAGGTTACTTTCGTCATCTTTGAATAAAATCCTATAAGATCCTGTACAATATGCCCAACTTATTCCTTCATCCCCCTAATTGTGTCAGGAAACTCTGCCTTCTGTTAATCCTCAAACCTTCTAGATTTTCTGTCTCGATTACCTTTGTGCTTTATCGTCCTCTCTGCCTGAAATAATTTAGTCAGCTTTCCCCACGACCTGTCATTCTCACTGTATGAAATTCTCACTGATAAATATTTTATCCCTGCAGGAAGGGATCCTCTAATCATGCTATCTGAAGTGGTCTTCTCTAGCTCTTCATTTTATTGCTGTTTCTACAATGATAAATGCCTATATTTATTACACTTTCTTGTTTATTGTGTATCTGCCTCACCGGAACAGAAGCTCCATGAGGTTTGGGCCTCGTCTGTCTTGTTCACCACTGTGTCACCAGGACATAATAGATGCTCAATAAATATTTATTAAATGTTGATTGAGACCACTTACTCTACAACTTTGACAATCAGGTTTATGATGTCAGCTTATTTTCAGCTTATTTTGGTGAAAGTCGTTCAGTCATGTCCGACTCTTTGAGCGCCCATGGACTATACAGTCCATGGAATTCTGCAGGCAAGAATACTGGAGTGGGTAGCCTTTCCCTTCTCCAGGGGACCTTCCCAATACAGGGATCGAACCCAGGTCTCCCACATTACAGGGGATTCTTTACCAGCTGAGCTATGAAACCCCTTTCAACGTATTAAAATGAAGTATTTTAAACAACCCCATATCATCACCAGGGTTAGTAATGTGATTCCTGGGAAATGAATGCAGTTTCTGAACTTGGAGAAACTGATAGTCTTGACCTTTAGATCAGTCTCAAATTTTCACGGGGCAAATATGTCACCCGATAAATGTTTATATTTCTCATCTCATGCTGTTCACTTTAAGAGATATTCAGCTTGTAAGGGACCAACTTTGCAGCCCCAGCAATATCTAAAATTTTGAGTTTATATACCTGTGTGGATTAGCTTCGAAGTTGTAGACACTGACCTGGAACTATTTCATATGCTATCAGCAGGTCAGGGGGTAAGCACACGGAGGACAAGAGGACCATGTCTTGCTGTTCTGTCGCTCAGTCGCGTCCGACCTCTGCGACCGCATGGACTGCAGCACGCCGGGCCTCCCTGTCCATCACCATCTCCCTAAGTTTGCTCAAACTCATGTTCGTTGAGTCAGTGATGGCATCCAACCATCTCATCCTCTGTCACCCCCCTTCTCCTCTTGGCACTTTATTTCCAAAGTTTTGCAGTTCAGTTTGACTCCCCTTCTTTCTCTAGGTTATTGCCAAAAGGGAAACATGAAGTCAAGGTAAATTCTAAAATAGCAAGCTGTAGAGAGTCTTGGCATGAAGATAGCCAAACCAGCACAGGGTGGCTGATTTAAAGGTCAAGACTATCAGTTTATTCACATTGAGAAAGTGCATTGCTTTACCAAGAATTACATTATTTACCCAGGTAATGATATGGGAATGTTTAAAATATTTCATTTTGATAGGTTGAAAATAAGCTGAGATTATCATTACTTTTTACTTATTTAATTGACAAGATCAAACTGATTTATGCATTTCTCTCATTTTTTAAACTAATACTTAGTACTTCTTAGAATTTAAAAATAGTTAAATATTTAAATAAATTAGTTCAGATTTAGTTAATGTAACAACTTGAGCCAAAAAGCTCTCAAATTTATCGTCATTTTCATTTGTTCCTATTCCTTCTTTTTTTAAAATCCCTTCTTAATCATATTTGTGTTTTTGTTATATGAGATAGTAAAACTCAATAAATTACATTAAATATATTTTGCCATTTGCTACAGATTTTTCCCATTTCCATCTATACTCTGCCAAGAAAGGCAACTTTTGTTCCCTCCCTGGTGTGAACACTTCCAAATTTTCTGCTAAAATTACCCAGTCATTTACAAATATGAATAAGAAACAGGGCACATATGTTCAAGGGTACAGATTCTAGATACAGAATGCCATGATTTGAATCTTAATATCACTTCTTACTATGTTCAGAAAAGCTATTTATATTCTCTGACTCAGTTTCCTTGTTAGCAAAACTGGGATTAATAATAGGCCCTCCCTCATAGGGATGTAGTGAAGTTCTGACTGAGTTAAAAGGTGAAATGCTTAGAACAATGCTGTCAACTACTTTTCATTCTTTCTTTCATTCTCTTCAACCTCATTTCGTTCTTAATGAAGTTCTTTCATTCTTAAAAATACATTAGAGAGATCTCTTCACAGCAAGAAATTAAATTCATTTTAAGGAAAATAGCTGCATGGTACTTTCCAGGTGGCACAATGGTAAAGAATCTGCCTGCCAGTGCAGGAGACGAAAAAGATGTGGATTTGATCCCTGGGTCAGTAAGATCCCCTAGAGAAGAAAATGGCAACCCCCTCCAGTGTTCTTGCCTGGAAAAGTTGGCAGGCTACAGTTCATGGGATTGCTAAGAGTCAGACATGACCCACTGTGCGCACGCGCGCACACACACACAGCTAAACATGGTCCACAGATCCAAAACGGCCTCACATGTGCTAAAAATCCACGGTACCAAACCTAGATTTAATACCTAACTGCAGTTTTGACCTTCAGTTCAGTTCAGTTCAGTCGCTCAGTCATATCTGACTCTTTGCAACCCCATGAACTGCAGCACGCCAGGCCTCCCTGTCCATCACCAACTCCCAGAGCTCATCCAAACTCGTCCATCGAGTCGGTGATGCCATCCAGCCATCTCATCCTCTGTTGTCCCATCCTCCTCCTGCCCCCAATCCCTCCCAGCATCAGAGTCTTTTCCAATGAGTCAACACTTTGCATGAGGTGGCCAAAGTATTGGAGCTTCAGTTTCAGCATCAGTCCTTCCAAGGAACATTCAGGACTGATTTCCTTTAGGATGGACTGGTTGGATCTCCTTGCAGTCCAGGGGACTCTCAAGAGTCTTCTCCAACACCACAGATCAAAAGCATCAATTCTTTGGCACTCAGCTTTCTTTACAGTCCAACTCTCACATCCATACATGACCACTGGAAAAACCATAGCCTTGACTAGACAGACCTTTGTTGGCAAAGTAATGTCTCTGCTTTTGAATATGCTATCTAGGTTGGTCATGACTTTTCTTCCAAGGAGTAACTGTCTTTTAATTTCATGGCTGCAATTACCATCTGCATTACCATTTTGGAGCCCAGAAAAATAAAGTCTGCCACTGTTTCCACTGTTTCCCCATCTATTTCCCATGAAGTGATGGGACCAGATGCCATGATCTTCATTTTCTGAATGTTGAGCTTTAAGCCAACTTTTTCACTCTCTTCTTTCACTTTCATCAGGAGGCTTTTGAGTTCCTCTTCACTTTCTGCCATAAGGGTGGTATCATCTGCATATCTGAGGTTCTTGATATTTCTCCCAGCAATCTTAATTCCAGCTTGTGCTTCTTCCAGCCCAGCGTTTCTCATGATGTACTCTGCATATAAGTTAAATAAGCAGGGTGACAGTATACAGCCTTGATGTACTCCTTTTCCGATTTGGAACCAGTCTGTTGTACCATGTCCAGTTCTAACTGTTGCTTCCTGACCTGCATATAGGTTTCACAAGAGGCAGGTCAGGTGGTCTGGTATGCCCATCTCTTTCAGAATTTTCCACAGTTTATTGTGATCCACACAGTCAAAAGCTTTGGCATAGTCAATAAAGCAGAAATAGATGTTTTTCTGGAACTCTCTTGCTTTTTTCATGATCCAGCAGATGTTGACCTTACTCCCAAATAAAACCTTAATCAAGCAGTTTGGAATTTTCCGGTTAGAACCAATGAGGTATTCTGGGCCTTCTCCAGTCTACTACAGAGGAAGAAGAGGGAACCTTTTATATATTTATATATTATTTATTGCTGATGACTTATTTTGGGGGGGCTCAAAAATCACTGCAGATGGTGACTGCAGCCATGAAATTAAAAGACACTTACTCCTTGGAAGAAAAGCTATGACCAACCTAGACAGCGTATTAAAAGCAGAAACATTACTTTGCCAACAAAGGTCCATCTAGTCAAAGCTATGGTTTTTCAACTAGTCATGTATGGATGTGAGAATTGGACTATAAAAAAGGCTGAGTGCCGAAGAATAGATGCTTTTGAATTGTGGTGTTGGAGAAGACTCTTGAGAGTCCCTTGGACTGCAAGGAGATCCAACCAGTCCATTCTAAAGGTAATCAGTCCTGAATGTTCCTTGGAAGGACTGATGCTGAAACTGATGCTCAAATACTTTGGCGACCTGATGTGAGGAACTGACTCATTTGAAAAGACCCTGATGCTGGGAAAGATTGAAGGCGGGAAGAGAAGGGGATGACAGAGGATGAGATGGTTGAATGGCATCACAGACTTGATGAACATGAGTTTGAGCAAGCTCCAGGAGGTGGTGATGGACAGGGAAGCCTGGTGTACTGCAGTCCATGGGGTCGCAAAGAGTCAGATAGCTGAGTGACTGAACCCAACTGAACTCCTTGCCCCTACCCTCTTTTCTATAAAAGCTTTCCATTTTGTGGCACTTATCAGAGCTCTCTTCTGTTTATTAGATTTATGGACTTCTCTGGTCGCTCAGCGGGGAGAGAATCTGCCTGCATTGTGGAAGACCTGGGTTCAGTCCCTGGGTTGGGAAGATCCCCTGGAGGAGGGCACAGCAACCCACTCCAGTATTCTAGCCTGGAGAATCCCATTGACAGAGGAGCCTGGCAGGCTACAGTCTGTGGGGTCACAAAGAGTTAGACATGACTGAGTGACTAAGCACGCACACACATCCTTGAATAACACCAAACATGTCTTCAAATTTAATCAATTGAATTTTGTTTTTAACCAGTACTTCAGTTCAGTTCAGTCGCTCAGTCGTGTCTGATTCTTTGCAACCCCATGGACTGTAGCACACCAAACTTCCCTGCCCATCACCAATTTCCAAAGCTTGCTCAAACTCATGTCCATCCAGTCAGTGACGGTAGTGGAAGTGATGTAATTCCAGTTGAGCTATTTCAAATCATAAAAGATGATACTGTTAAAGTGCTACACTCAATATGCCAGCAAATTTGTAAAACTCAGCAGTGGCCACAGGACTGGAAAAGGTCAGTTTTTATTCCAATCCCAAAGAAAGGCAATGCCAAAGAATGTTCAATACTTAAGGCATTGAATACTAAGGTATGTAGCAAATCTATTTAACTATTGTTAAATGGCCATTTGTGTTGTTTCTAGGTATTTAGCATTATTTTTTGCCAGTGCAAACAATATCGCAATAAGAAATTTTGAATACACATACTTTCTGTAGCTCCTTTTATTTCCATAGGAAAGTGACAACCATATCCTTTCCTTACAAATTATCTTTCCTGGGTTGTTTTAAATGCTTTAAGTTGTTTTAAATTTTGATATTTTAAGTTGTTTCAAATTGAAATATTTTAAATTATTGCCATTTAATTTTAAATTAGTATTTTGGAAGCACCATGGAAAAAGCAAGAGAGTTCCAAAAAAACATCTATTTCTGCATTATTGACTATGCCAAAGTCTTTGACTGAGTGGATCACAATAAACTGTGGAAAATTCTGAAAGAGATGGGAATACCAGAACGCCTGATCTGCCTCTTGAGAAATTTGTATGCAGGTCAGGAAGCAACAGTTAGAACTGGGCATGGAACAACAGAATGGTTCCAAATAGGAAAAGGAGTTCGTCAAGGCTGTATATTGTCACCCTGTTTATTTAACTTACATGCAGAGTACATCATGAGAAACGCTGGACTGGAAGAAACACAAGCTGGAATCAAGATTGACGGGAGAAATATCAAGAACCTCAGATATGCAGATGATACCACCCTTATGGCAGAAAGTGAAGAGGAACTCAAAAGCCTCTTAATGAAAGTGAAAGTGGAGAGTGAAAAAGTTGGCTTAAAGCTCAACATTCAGAAAACGAAGATCATGGCATCTGGTCCCACCACTTCATGGGAAATAGATGGGGAAACAGTGGAAACAGTGGCAGACTTTATTTTTCTGGGCTCCAAAATCACTGCAGATGGTGACTGCAGCCATGAAATTAAAAGATGCTTACTCCTTGGAAGGAAAGTTATGACCAACCTAGATAGCATATTCAAAAGCAGAGACATTACTTTGCCAACAAAGGTCTGTCTAGTCAAGGCTATGGTTTTTCCAGTGGTCATGTATGGATGTGAGAGTTGGACTGTGAAGAAGGCTGAGCGCCGAAGAATTGATGCTTTTGAACTGTGGTGTTGGAGAAGACTCTTGAGAGTCCCTTGGACTGCAAGGAGATCCATCCAGTCCATTCTGAAGGAGATCAGCCCTGGGATTTCTTTGGAAGGAATGATGCTGAGGCTGAAACTCCAGTACTTTGGCCACCTCATGCGAAGAGTTGACTCATTGGAAAAGACTCTGATGCTGGGAGGGATTGGGGGCAGGAGGAGAAGGGGATGACAGAGGATGAGATGGCTGGATGGCATCACTGACTCGATGGACATGAGTCTGAGTGAACTCCGGGAGTTGGTGATGGACAGGGAGGCGTGGGGTGCTGCGATTCACGGGGTCGAAAAGAGTCGGACACGACTGAGCGACTGATCTGATCTGATCTGAAGGTCTGCTTTTGTATATGGTATCATATTTTTATTTAAGGCAATGATGATAGTGCTGTTTATAAAATAAACCTTATTTTCCCTCCAAATTAAACACCAAATATGAATATATTCAGTTCATTAAATACTAGAATATTTTGTTTCACTGATTGATTTTAAAGCAAGTTTGCTTCCTAGTCTTCTTTTTCATGTTTTTCTCAGCTCCCACTCTGTATAAATATTATGATTGCTTTATTTGTTTTAAAATTTTTTACTCACTTTCAAAATTGTATGCTTTTGCTACCCCCTCTACTATTTTTTTAATTCAGTGGAGCATTCAGTGAAATTAAATTTGGGATATTACTTTCAAGTAACCAATTTTGGGTATTTTGTTTGTTTGTTTATTTTTTAACCAATTTCATCTTTTATTTGGAATAATTTTTTATTTCTACTTTATTGAGTTTGTTTTGCTTTTCTTTTCTTAATTTGTTAATATGAGAACTTAGCACCTCACTCTTAGTCTTTTCCTTTAATAATAAAGGTGTATTAGGCTCAGGTTTTTTTTTTTTGAAACAAGTTTTAACTGTATTCCACAAGTTATCACATGACATACTTGTTTTTCTTTGTAATTTAAAAAGTTTATAACTAAGGTTTAATATCTAGTTGATTCCATTTCTTATTTCAACTGCTGCTGCTAAGTCGCCTCAGTCGTGTCCGACTCTGTGCGACCCCATAGACAGCAGCCCACCAGGCTCCCCTGTCCCTGGGATTCTCCAGGCAAGAACACTGGAGTGGGTTGCCATTTCCTTCTCCAATGCATGAAAGTGAAAGTGAAAGTGAAAGTGAAGTCGCTCAGTCATGTCCGACTCTTAGCGACCCCATGGACTACAGCCCACCAGGCCCTCCACCATGGGATTTTCCAGGCAAGAGTACTGGAGTGGGGTGCCATTGCCTTCTCTGTTAACAGCGGCTAGGCATATTATATTTACTTGGAGCTGGTATACTTGGTGACAGCCTTAGTGCCCTCAGACACGGCATGTTTGGCCAGCTCCCCAGGTAGCAGCAAGTGCACGGCGGTCTGGATCTCCCTGGATGTGATAGTCGAGTGCTTGTTGTAATGTGCCAGGCGGGATGCCTCGCCAGCAATGCGCTGGAAAATGTCATTGACGAAGGAGTTCATGATGCCCGTGGCCTTGGACAAGATGCTGGTGTCCGGATGGACTTGCTTCAGCACCTTGTACACGTAGGAGGAGTAGCTCTCCTTGCGGCTGCGCTTGCGCTTCTTGCCGTCCTTCTTCTGGGCCTTGGTCACAGCTTTTTTAGAGCCCTTTTTAGGGGCAGGAGCAGACTTAGCTGGTTCAGGCATGTCTATAATGACAACACCCAACAACACAGAAAGATCTTTCTTATTTCAACTAGTTATATTTATTTTCTTTTTTAAAAAATTAGATTATGTTCTAAGAATGTAGCATATATAATATTAACATTTAAAATTTAAGCAATCATTTTTTCTGGTTAAATTTATGGCTTAAGTTTATGAGATAAACATTAAAAATTATGTTTTCTCTACTCAGATGAACTTTGATATACACTCAAAGTGATTACATCTCTTATGACCATGCTTAATTTTTGTCTATTACATCTTTCAGTTGTAAAAGGTTGAAGTATCTCAAGGTAACTTCATTTTAATACATTTCTTAGTTATCTCATCATTTGTTCTTAATATTTTAATTGCTTTCTTATTTAGTACATTTCCATACTTTGAAAAACATATGCTTTTTGCCTGATCATAGATTTCCTACAATAACCCTGTCCTCTAGAATTTCTACCTAAACCTGCAATCTCAAAAGTAGTTCTAAGACTTGCCTCTCCTGGGTGTTGACTTGTTCCAAGACCTAGTTAAGGTTGGGTTTAGAGGGAAAGAATGATTGAAATGCAAATTCACACTGCTATTAGGTGCTTTAGGCTTTTAATGTCTAATATATTTTTTTCTTCCTGATTTTTATGATTTTAACAAGTCTTCTCAACAATTTGGAATACAGAATACTGACAAGTATTAGTAGTAAACTAAGAAGAACAGAGAAATTGAATTAAAAGTGAGGAAATGGAGAGAGGCAAAATGCACAGGTATAATTGCTTTTTATGATAACAGTTATCAGTTATTGAATGTCTTCTGTGTGTAGACACTACATGCATGTGCTCACTGTCTAATCCCTACAGCTGTGCTATAAGGTAGGTATTACTCACTTTAGTTTAGAAATGAAAAAGTGTTTAGAGCAGAGAGATTAAGGATCATGCCGAGTGTCATACAACTTGAGTGACTGAGCTAGAGAATTTGGCTGATTCCCAAAGTGTGTCTGAGTTCCAGTGCCCCCTTCTTTCCACTGTAGCACACTCCTTTACTTGTAGGCAGACTTAAGGAGATATTCTGAATAAATAGTTGTCCATAAATAAAAAGCACAATACTTCTTTAGCCACAAAACTATACATATTTATTCAACATGGTATAGTGTTGTAGCCACTAAGAGGAAGTGATGGTAGAGTAGGTGTTTCTGGAAGAAAGTAAAGACAAATGGAGGCTTCCCTGGTCGCTCAGCAGTAAAGAATCTACCTGCCCTTGCAGGAGATGAGGGCTCAGTCCTGCGTCGGAAAGATCCCCTGGAGAAGGAAAAGACAACCCACTCCAGTATTCTTGCCTGGGAAATTCCAAGGACAGAGGAGCCCAGCGCACTAGAGTCCATGGGGTCAAAAAAGAGTCAGACACAACCTAGCAACTAAACAACAACAACAACAAAAACAAATGGAGACATTTATTTCAAGTACCTGTGGGATATCAGAATGAGGGTATCTAATGATAAGCTGGATATATTGCTGTAGGACTCAAGGAAGGGGTCATTCAGTCATTCAGGTTAATACAGATATTTATCGGGCATCTCCTCTACTCAGGTATAGACAGGCAATGAGAATACCTGCAGGGTATTCAGACTACTTTAGGTATTGACTGAATGCAGTTTTTATTAATTCTCACCAAATAAGTAAGAGTTGACATGGCGGTAGAGATCACCCAAAGCAAGCCCATAGAACATAGAGGAAGTGGAGGGAAGAGGCTGAAGACAGCCTGACAATTACCAAAGTGTAAGGGCTAAGCTGAAGAACAGGAGTTCACAAAGGAAAAATTAAGAGAATCAGAAGGAGGACCAAGAAGGTTAATGATACGTTGAAATATCATTAACTCGATAAGAGAAAATATCGAGTCTAAAATCTAATGAACAAGTTTTTGCTTCAACCGTCACTAAGTCAGGACCAATTCTAGCTTCTGCTTCTAGAACCACATACCAAATTGGTGTTCTATTTCTTTGGTTCAGGACAAAGATCCCTGTTCTTTGTGAAACTGATTCAGAAAGCTGGAGGTGATAGTCCTGAAATCCTCTAGACAGCTGACAGCTACCTGAAACTGCAGCAGGGCCATTCCTGATGGACAGGACCACAAGCCCTGACTCATATTCTGTGACTCAAGATGGTTGGATGGCATCACTGACTCAATGGACATGAGTTTGAGCAAGCTCCAGCAGATGGTGAAGGACATGGAAGCCTGGCATGCTGCAGTCCATGGGGTTGCAAAGAGTTGGACATGAATAAGCGACTGAACAACAAGATATAGACTGAATAGTGTCTCATACCTGTCCTGTTTCATTATACCTTTTTACTACAATGTGGCCATGCTTAGAGTTGCTTTAAAAAATAAATTTTTCATATCAAGCCATCGTATGTGTATCTTTATAAAAGTATGCAGACACATTACCATAATTTGAACTTTCATAATTCTAGTCACTTAGAACCTGAGTAAATAGGAATAAACAGGAATTATTGTGCCTTGTTGAATTTCTTTATTAATTTCTTTGAAAACCTTTACCTGTAGGCAACAGACTTGTTGCATAATTTCGAGAGCTAATGAAAAAAGATCATCTGCGCATGATTCACATGACATGTCTCAAAGTCAAAAAGAAAGTGTAATTTCATTTCCCATACAATGTTAAGTTCAACATTCTGGCTCCCTAGAAGACTGGGAAAACAGTTCTTCACTCTACAGTTATAATTCCTCATTTGGTTCAACTGAATCCATTAATTGGGAAATAATTAAATCAGAGACATTATGATATATCTCTACAGAGACAGTAATGTATTTAAAGAATCTCTATGATATCTCTAATTGAGATCTCAATTTCCCTGAGATATGTTATTTTTAATGATAAATATATTCAAATATTTCTTGAAGAATTGATTGAACTTTTTCTAAAATCTCTGCCAGAAGTCAGGAAAGCTGGGTTGTGATGATGTCTTTGCCACTAACTCACATGGTGATCTTGAGGAGATCAATTCAAACTATGCCTGTGATTCTTCCTTGAAACTTTACTGGATTCTTATAAAATTTGAAAAAGATTAATTGATTCAAGAAATATGTATTAAGTAATTACTGTATGTCAAGATCTGATTTAGCACCAAGGATTCAGTGAAGAACATGCCAAATGAGATTTTTGCTTTCCTGGGCTTAAATTCAAGCCAAGAATAAAATTACTTAACAGTTACATGTGCATAAATAACACAAAGGAAAGTATTAGAGGTAAGGGTAGTGTGTGTTAGTTTGGGAGTCGGAAAAGAATCCTTTGAGAAGATAACGTGTAAGCTGAGATGTGCAGGGTGAGAATTGCACACGTCAACACCATTCTATGTAGAAGGAACAACATATAGAGAGGCTGGAAGTATCTGAGGACGTATGAAAAGTTCAGAAGAGCTATCATGGTAAGTGATGGGGAGGAAGTGAAAGGCAGTTATGAAGACACCTTGTGACGTGGCTCGTGGGAACGTAAATTGGTTTGAACATTTTGGAAAGTATTTTGGCAACATGAAATAAAAGTCTCAAAAAGTAGTTCTAGTCTTTGATTCAACAATTTGATATCTGGAAGTCTATTCTGCTAAAAATCATATGAAATACTGAAAAAAATTTTAAGAACAAAGATTGTGCAATGCATTTGTAACAGAAAAATAAATGACTACACAGAGGTGAGCAAAAATATAGCGTGTGGAAATCAAGAAATACATACAGCTAACAAAAGTCTGTTTGTGAAGAGTTTGTAACAATATTAAACATTATATGATAAACTGTTTTGTAATACTTAAAGAAAGAAACAGGCAGTCCAGGCATGGGTCCAGGTGAGCAATGCTCACACCATGGTCTGGATCGAAACTGAGGAATTCTCAGATGAGGATATCCTGATCTCTGTAGGAGTTACTGGCAAATTAGTCTCACCTCTCATCTGCAGAGAGATACTATCTTTGTTGTCTGGACTGTCTCCGGGAATAAGAGGGAATCGTCTTGTATTTACTGTCCTGGTCACCAAAAAAATCTGTTCTTTGACCTCTGGCATGGTGTGTGCATGCTCAGTCATGTCCAGCTGTTTGCAATCCCATGGACTGTAGCTCACCAGGCTCTTCTCTCCATGGAATTTTCCAGGCAAGAATATTGGAATGGGTTGCCAGATGCCATTTTTACCTCCAGAAGATCTTCCCAACCCAGGGATCTAACCCATGTCTCTTGCATCTCCTGTACTGGCAGGCAGATTCTTTACCACTTTCACGACCCAGGAAGCCCTCTTTTGACCTCTAGAGAGACCCCATTTCTAGCTTCCAAGGCCTTCTGCTAAGAGAACAATCTTGAAAAGATACTCTCTCACAAGATGTGTAGAATTGCCATGGAGAATTGGCTCCTTAAATCCCTTATTAATATTTTTATCATTTTAACTGATGATAATTATTAATGTTGTTTTAGCCAGGATTATTATAACAAGCATATAATATTCATAGTTGTGTGAAAAATAGAAAGTTGGCAACATATGACCCAGGTTTCCCTCCCCGGAAGTGTTAGCCAATCTAGGAAAGTTTTTGCCACTAATTAGCTGTAACACTTTTATGGGCTCCAGTTTCTATTAAATGACAGTTCAAGACTTGTTGGCTGTCTAATCTCTAGCCTACTTTAAATTCTGTCTTTTTGTTATTCCATATGTGGAGGAGGGGGATACATATAACTTAGTGAATACAAACAGACTTAAATCACTTTATTTGAAGGAATTTGTCCAGTTGTAATCTCAATAGTATACAGTTAAATTAATCCAATCAAAGATCTAGTACATCTTCTGTGTGCAGAAATATAAAGAATTATATAGATTTAAAACCAAATTCAAGTAGTTTTCAATGCACATATTAATTCTACAGGCTATTTCTATAGCAAAAACACAGCTGTGATTTTAGAGATAGATAATAACAAGATGTGATAAAGACTACTGTAAACTTAAACATACAAGGAGAAGCAAGGAAAACTAGAAAGTTGAAAAATACGCTGCTTATTATTTTCTCCATTCACAGCCAAGTATGATTTTCTCAATTTGTAAGGTGTTATATAAAGAATTTTGTCTCATTGTTCTGTCGTGGAAAGAACACTAGCATCAGAAGACAATTTTGGCATCCACTTACTAGGTGTATTATCTTGGGAAATTTCTCTGAGGTTTAGATATTCTTAATATAAAACAAAAACAGGTTTTACCATAAAGAGCTGCCATTAGGGTCACATGTGTTGATATAGGTAAAAGTGCTTTGTAAACTGTAACATCTACAATAGGAATGTAAAGGTTTATTTCTATTGAATTGGGTGGTGATGGTGATAATACACAGAATTATCTGCTAAGGGATCTGTGGTGGGGAGAGAGGGTCACTGACAAGGAGTGCACCTTGGGTAGAGGGGGAAAAATAGGCAAAGAGGTATGAAAGTTTCTACTTTGTAAAAAGTGTCGATGTGACAAGAAGACAGAGCTTAGCTTCTTGGTAGCAATTTCACTACTAGTTTATCACTGATGTCCGAAAGTTCACTTTTATTTCGCTTGTATGATTGATTCCAAGACCTTCCTATTATACCAACTATGCTTAACCATTCCTTTTTCTGTAAAACAGATTTATAATGTACCTGCTTTCACCAACAGTTTGATTGTAAGCATGCTTGCTCAGTCACGTCCGACTTTTTGCGACCCCGTCAACTGTAGCCCACCAGGCTCCTCTGTCCATGGGATTTTCCGGGCAAGAAAACTGGAGTGGGCTGCCGTTTCCTTCTCCAACTCAGAGACTGAACTCACGTCTCCTTCATTGGCAGGAGGATTCTTACATCTGAGTCCCCTGGGAAGCCCCACCGTACTCATTCAATTCATCGATTTGTCTGTGTTTCTGAGCATGTCCTAGGGGCGGGCCTGGGGCGGAGGAGGGGCTGTGACTAGTACTATACGGGCTTGGATTCGGCTTTAATGAAGGGTTGTTGGATTGAATTGTCCCCAGTTAACATGCAAGCCCTTTGGAGCACTATGACAAAATGTGCCTAAATCCTGATCTCTCCACTAATAAAACTGAAAAACCACTTCTAATTTCACTGTTGACTAAGATCCTGTTTCCTACACAACCCCTTAGTGATACTAGAAATAGGGGTGGATTCAGAGTTGAGTAAAGCTCAGAGAGGGAGAAGGCAATGGCAACCCACTCCAGTACTCTTGCCTGGAAAATCCCATGGATGGAGGGGCCTGGTGGGCTGCAGTCCATGGGGTCACTAGGAGTCGGACACGACTGAGTGATTTCACTTTATTTTTTCACTTTCATGCATTGGAGAAGGAAATGGCAGCCCACTCCAGTGTTCTTACCTGGAGAATCCCAGGGACGGGGGAGCCTGGCGGGCTGCCGTCTATGGGGTCGCACAGAGTCCGACACGACTGAAGCGACTTAGCAGCAGCAGCAGCAGCAAAGCTCAGAGAGAGCATCACAGCAGGGGAGCCCTCAAGTGCGAGAGGTTTCCTGAGAGCCAGCCTGAGGAAAGGAGAAGGAGATGGCACCCCACTCCAGTACTCTTTTGCCTGGAAAATCCCATGGACGGGGGAGCCTGGCAGGCTTCAGTCCATGGGGTCGCTAAGAGTCCAACACGACTGAGCGACTTCACTTTTAATTTTCACTTTCGTGCATTGGAGAAGGAAATGGCAACCCACTCCAGTGTTCTTGCCTGGAGAATCCCAGGGATGGGGGAGCCTGGTGGGCTGCCATCTATGGAGTCACATAGAGTCGGACACGACTGAAGCGACTTAGCAGCAGCTGCAGCAGCCTGAGGAAAGGGGAAATGGAGCAATAGAAACAACACTGACCTTCCTCATATTTCTTCCAAGAATTGGCCCTCCCTGCCTTCAGCAAACTCATATGCTTAAAAAAGAAGAACTGTACTTCCACAATTTTCAAACATGGATTATATTAAGTTATTTTGTAGGATGTAAGGAACAAAATGCATCAATATGTATGTAAATAGGTAATGTGTCTCATATTCATGTGCATGGCTCTTTTTCATAGATATGTATTAAAGTAGGTCCTGTTGGATTAAGAAGATACAATTTTATGTAAGGCAATCCATAGAAATATTTAGTTAAAATGTGTGTTCTTTAGGAACTAACTTTAAAGGTAGAGCCATTAAGAGAGTAGTGAAATGGAGATGGTGACATTTTAAAAATTATTTTAAATGAAGATTTTATATTTGAAAACATGGGAAGGGACTACCGCATACCGTCTTTGAGAAACAGCTTTTGGTATTCTCCGCTCAAGTGTCAGGAAAACTAGATTTCAGGCCAAACTTAATCATTGAATACTATCTAGCTGGTGATCTTGGACAAGTCACTCTGCCTCAATGGGTCTGCCTTGACTTATCTGTTTTGTGTTAGTCAGATATGTCTTAAGGATAATCGGGAGTGTTGGAGAAGGAAATGGAGACCCATGCCAGTATTCTTGCCTGGAGAATCCCATGGATAGAGGAGCCTGAGGGGCTATACAGTCTATGGGGTCGCAGAGAGTCAGACAGGACTGAGCAACTAAATAACTACAACAACAATCAGGAGAGTATTTTGTAATCATCAAAGTTCCTGAATTAGATTTAGGAATGATAGTTCCCTGGGTAAAGACTTATCAAAAAATTCTAGTCATTTGAAATTTGGTTACTTGAATCTCAGCACAAATAGTATAGTACCTGCTAATTCTGATATTTTGCTTTAATTTTTAACAGATGCAACCCTCATAAAAACATGAAATATGTATAACAATGTACAGGTGACCACCTTGCAGACAGCCCCCTGCTTATAAATCATGGTAAACATTCAACCCAGGCCAATGTCTAATCCCCATGCTCTCTCCTTGTATCACATGCCTTATGCACCCAAATTTTTATTGTATAAAAATAAAAGTAAACTTTCCTATCCTCCAAAACCCCCAAAATTAAACATTGTCTAACATTGTTGTGAGCTTCTGTTTCCCTTGAGAAATTGTGAGAGTTTAAGAAACATTTCTATTATTTAACAAGTATCTCTCTCATAGACAAAACTTCAAAATCAGTCTGACAGAGCTCCCCAAACCACAAGATCTCTCACTTTTGGGTGAGTTAGAGTCATTTTTAACTTCCTTTGTTTTGAAATGAGAGCAACTACCACCCTAATGGGGTTTTCCCAGGTGGCTTACTGATAAATAATCCGCCTGCCAGTGCAGGAGATGAAGGAGACATGAGTTTGTCAGGAAGGTCCCCTGGAGGAGGAAATAGCAACCTACTCTAGTATTCTTGCCTGGGAAATTCCATGGACAGAGGAACCTGGCAGGCTACAGTCCACGAGGCTGCAAAGAGTTGGACGTGACTTAGCAACTGAAGCAACCACCACCACCCTAGTAGACCCTGTGGCCAGCAGGGGTGCAGTGTGGCCGTGAGAGGCGCTGAGCAGCCTTGGAAGGCGTGTAATTATCCACAGGGAGAGTAAACTGACCCTGCAGCGGCTTTAAGAAATGAGGAAATGGTTTCTATAGATGCTGACGAAGCTCTCACATGTCCAGTTGGAATACGTATGCCACCCGAACCCGGGATGAATTTCCCTTTATTTTTCTCTTTTGCTTCATCTTTTCTTGAACAAAGGAAGGGTTTGAAAGAAAGAAGTAGGACATTTTTATATGGGAAAAGATTTTAATTTTTTTGTCCTACTTTCTTCTCTCTAAAAGTAGAAGATTGGACTGTTTATTCTTTTAGTTTTGGTATGCTGAAATCAGTTTTACATTTAGAAACTTATTTTAGTTAGCAGCTTATAAAACATTAAAAATTTTTAGGAATAGTCAGAAATAGGCTTATTTCTTCCAAATATAGAAAGGACCAAGCATTTATTGTGTATTTGTGACAAATTAATACACCCACATACATCAATACTGTTTTAACACTAGTCAACTTCTTGAATGCAAACCAGCATCTCTGGAATAGAGTGAGGGAAATAGGAAGGTTTAACCCAAAGAAAACGTAACCAGAAAAGAGAAAAGCAACTCACGAAGTGTTTTCTATTAACTTTGCTAGATATTAATAAAAAATAACTAGATAAAATAATTATAGTTTAGGAACTATTTTTTACCATCGTTATGTTTGTTAATAACCCAAACATGTTCACCAGCTTTGCACCTTGTCTCCCCATTTTGCCAAGTTTTTCAAAATTTATCAGTCTGTATATTTAGCTCTGCCTTACGCCCCTACCTCTACTGAAGTAAAGGAAAAGGGGAAAGAAGAATTCTAGTTGTCTCTCTCCCCAGCTTTTGGGAATTAAGTCACAACTGTTTTCTCTTACAGTGTGCCTATTAACTAGCAATCACCTATGAATAGATGAACTGACACCTCTTCAACCTGAAGAGGTGAAGAAGTATCTGAAACATTGATAGGAGCTTCCCTCCCCAGTAGAAAACTGAGGGCCCAGTCAAACTCTTAACCTTCTGCTTTGGGGGCTTAGATACTTGTTTTCAAGCACAAAGGATTTTCTTTGCTTCTAGGGAGGGAATAAGAGCAAAGCTAGCTCTTGCTGAAATTGCCAAATTGAATCTTTTCTGCTTCCCTTTGGACTTTTCTTTACTCCCCAGCTGTAAATGATTTATCTCTCCTGGGAAAAAGACTTACATTTAGCAAGGCTCTTTAGTGATTTCATTTCAATCTTCCTTTTGAACAGATACACATTCTTCATTAATAATGAAAGAAAATTCAATAGAAAAATGAACCAGAAATATGAGTTAGCAGTTTAAGTGAAATAAAAATATTTTAATTTTTTTCAATTAATTCAAAATGCATATTAAAGTGCGATATTAATTTTTGCCTGTTACAGTGATAAAAATGTAATAAATAGACTGATCATATCCACTTCAGCTGAAGATGTGGGAAAATAGGTACCTTGCTACATTATTGACGAGCCCAATAATGGAAATAGCCTTTCTGAAGAGTAATTGACGATATTGATAAAAAGTTTAAGTACATGTAGTGCTTTGACTCTGCAATTCCATGGGTTATGGGTTCATTATAGCATTGCTTACAATAGTGAAATGATGAGTAATAAAAGAGAGGTAAAGTAAATTAAGGAAAATGCATACTATGACATTTTTGGAGATGTTCAAACAAAGAATAAGGTAGAAGTTTACACACAGACATGGAAAGGTAGACATAATGCATGATATGAAAACAAATTACTTGGTAAAAGAATATGAGTAATTTCATGTTTGTATATACAAGAAAGGAACTGAGATAATCAGAACACTCTTAACAGTGGTTGCTTTGTGGTGCGGGGGTAGGGGAAGCAGCAGGACACGTGCACTGCAGTCTTCTAAATGAGCACTTACCCTAATACTCTGTGAGGCAGTGGTGTTTATCACCCCAATTTTTATGTTGTAAACTCAAAGAAAATGCTTAAAGCAAAATTTCAACCTTAATACACTTAAGGTATAATGTGAAATTTTTCTCTATTTATTCCCCGCACATATATTATTTGAATACTTTATCTATGCCATGAATTTTGCGAAACAACTATAATATATATGCAAATACACATTGCACACAGACACACACACACATCTCTGCTCTCATAGAGCTAACAGACTGTGTGCATACATGCTTTTCTCTACTCTTTCTTAGAACTCATACCTGCTATTATTTTTCCTATTTTATTACCTAATTTAGTAATTATTATTTTGAATATTCCATTAAAGAGAAGTCCCCAAATGGACATAATTATTGCCCTCTAGATGAGCATTTAGGATTAAGTGGCCTAACACAGGGGTCCCTAGAAGGAAAACAGTTACATTAATACCTTCCCTTCCTCTGTACTTCTACTACCCAACCACCTTATAGAACACTTTCATTCTCACAATAGCAACATAGTATTAGTGTCCTGATTTTACCAATCTTTACCAAAATTTACCAATAAATTTACCAAAATGTACCAAAATTTTACCAATTTTACCAACTCTGAGAAGTTCAGAGAAATTTTGTAAGGAGAATATGATTCACTGCCACTTTAAAGAAAAAAATAAAAAGCTCCTTCTAAATTGCCTATTTCAGTTTAGGAGCTTGATTAATGGTTACATAATCATTATGTTTGGAGAAGGCAATGGCACCCCAATCCAGTACTCTTGCTTGCAAAATCCCATGGAAGGAGGAGCCTGTTAGGCTGCAGTCCATGGGGTCGCTAAGAGTCGGACAAGACTGAGCGACTTCACTTTCACTTTTCACTTTCATGCACTGGAGAAGGAAGTGGCAACCCACTCCGGTGTCCTTGCCTGGAGAATCCCAGGGACGGGGGAGCCTGGTGGGCTGCTGTCTATGGGGTCGCACAGAGTCGGACACGACTGAAGTGACTTAGCATAGCATAGCAATCATTATGTTTAATCCATGAAAAGCTTCAAGTGGATACATATCCCAAATTTATATCTGAGGAAATTCAAAGAAAATAAAGTCTTAGTTCACATCAGCGACTAACTTACCAGGCTGTTAGCGAGGGTGTCAAGCAACACTAGTGAGTGATCCCTCTCACTGTGAGAACAGACTCATCCCCACCCAAGTACAGGTGTCAGGTGAGGAGGAATTCTCCGTTTCAAGTCTTCCTTCCTTGTTGTTACCACACTGGACATCCTCAGCTAGTGCTCCTTAGGTGGAACTAAGTTATTATTCCTCCTTCATATGTCCCCAAATTCCCGTTGACATTTTGGTGGAAACCAGACGAATGAAAAGAACACAGGACCGGACTCCCCTGGTGCTATAGTGATGAGAATCTGGCCACCAAAGCAGCTGACACGGGATTGATCCCTGGTCAGGGAAGATTCCACCTGCAGAGGAGCAACTGAGCCTGCAAGCCACAAGTACTGAGCCTGAACACTGCAACTACTCAAGCCCGTGTGCCTGGAGTCTGTGCTCCACAGCAGGAGAAGCACCGCGGTGAGAAGCCGTGCGCCCCGGTGAAGAGTATGCACCACTCTCGGCAACTAGAAAGCCAAGAGCAACAAGGAAGGCTCAGTGCAACCATAAATAAATAAGTGGATTTTTTTTTTTAAGTGCAGGACCAGGCACTGCTGAGGTACTTGATGTGAAGGGAGCAAAGGCAAAGAGGAGGCATGAGTTTAATGGAGAGGCTAAGAATAATCTTAGCTTTAACACTTCACGCTGGGAAGATCACCCCTAAACGGAAGCTTCCTTTTCTTACAGAAAGCACCACACCTTCTGCCTCTGAAGGACTCCTAACTGAAGGAGGTTTCCCCCTCTCCAGAGGTCATAGCCTGGAATGCCTGGTCTTTCCCCTTCTCCTCTGCAGAACCCACGGGGTTTTTTTCAGTCTACCGAAGAGGGTTCAAAGCAGCTTCCCCGCACTATCTGGAATCTTGGAGTCGAAATTCTGCATATTCATTTATTAAAGGACAGACCTGTCATGCATTTCAGTTGTGCCCAAGGACATTAGTATTAAGTTATGCCAACCTACTTTACTCCTCCAGAGGCAGGAGAGTAGTGGTTATGGGCATAGAACTTCAAGTTAAAAGGTTTTCATCACAATCACCAGTCTGCTCCTGATTAAATTTTGGCAATTAAATTTTGGCTAGCTCTGAGCCACCTTTATATATATATATATACAGTTCATGGGGTTTTCAGCAAGAATACTGGAGTGGTTTGCCATTCCCTCCTCCAGTTGGATGGTTGGATGGCGTCACCAATCAATAGACATGAACTTAGGCAAATTCCCAGAGATGGTGAGGGACAGACAGGCCTGGCATCCATGGGGCTGCAAAAAGTCAAACACAACTTGGCAACTGAATGACAACAACAACAAGCTAGCTTTTATATAATGACAAAACTATTATTATATTTTTCATAAAATTGTGAATATTAAGTGTGGCTGGCCAGCATAGGAAGCTCTCATCATCATCCATCACCATAATTAATATTTTATAGGTCTAAAAGCCTTAACAACTTCCATGTTGGGTTATACTGTCCATTCTTTCTCACCCCAGGCTTGAACTTTTCTTCAACTGTGACTCATTTCTCATCTCCTCCGACTTCCCGGGGAGTGCTCTCAGTTCACCGGATGCTTGTCTAGCCTTTGGAACTATTACAGTGGCCAAAAAGTTTGTTCATTCTTTTTATGTACAATAGCTCTAGTAGACCTTCAGTTCAGTTCAGTCGCTCAGTTGTGTCTGACTCTTTGCAACCCCATGAATCACAGCACGCCAGGCCTCCCTGTCCATCACCAACTCCCGGAGTTCACTCAGACTCACATCCATCGAGTCGGTGATGCCATCCAGCCATCTCATCCTCTGTCGTCCCCTTCTCCTCCTGCCCCCAATCCCTCCCAGCATCAGAGTTTTTTCCAATGAGTCAACTCTTCGCATGAGGTGGCCAAAGTACTGGAGTTTCAGCTTCAGCATCAGTCCTTCCAAAGAACATCCAGGACTGATCTTCTTTAGGATGGACTGGTTGGATCTCCTTGCAGTCCAAGAGACTCTCAAGAGTCTTCTCCAACACCACAGTTCAAAAGCATCAATTCTTTGGCACTCAGCTTTCTTCACAGTCCAACTCTTACATCCATACATGACTACTGGAAAAACCATAACCTTGACTAGACAGACCTTTGTTGGCAAAGTAATGTCTCTGCTTTTCAATATGCTATCTATGTTGGTCATAACTTTCCTTCCAAGGAGTAAGCGTCTTTTAACTTCATGGCCACAATCACCATCTGCAGTGATTTTGGAACCCAGAAAAATAAAGTCTGACACTGTTTCCACTGTTTTCCCATCTATTTGCCATGAAGTAATAGGACCAGATGCCATGATCTTCGTTTTCTGAATGTTGAGCTTTAAGACAACTTTTTCACTCTCCTCTTTCACTTTCATCAAGAGGCTTTTTTGCTGTCTTTAATTCCATTTGAAACATTTTTGTTAGATTGTATTGTGACAGTTATCATGTTATTTTAGTCACCAGCTA
Organism: Bos indicus x Bos taurus; assembly: GCF_003369695.1. NCBI lineage: Eukaryota > Metazoa > Chordata > Mammalia > Artiodactyla > Bovidae > Bos > Bos indicus x Bos taurus. The sequence goes on from NC_040104.1 coordinate 43,852,979, forward strand.
TCATATCAATGTGCATTTAATAAAAAACTTACAAAAATTGGTAAATTTTTGTGTAGCCAATTTAAGATTGAGGGTGGAAGAAAAAAGCAACACTTTCATCATATTATATTTTATTATTTCAAAAAAGGTAAAAATGAAGCTGAAATGCAAAGAGCCTTGTATGGAGAAAGTGCTGTAACTGATCAAATGTGTCAAAAGTTGTTTGTGAAGTTTTGTCTGGAAGTTTCTCACCAAACAATTCTCCATAATCGAACACAATAGTTGAAATTGATGGTGATCAAATCAAGACATTAACTGAGAACAATAAATGTTATACCACATGGGAGACAGCTGAAATACTCAAAATATCCAAATCAAGCACTGAAAATCATTGCACCAGCTTGGTTATATTAATCATTTTATGTTTGGGTTCCATAGAAGTTAGAAAAAAAAACATCCTTTTGGACCTATTTCCACATGTGATTCTCTACTTAAATATAAAGAAAACATTTCGTTTTTAAAACAAATTGTCACAGGCAATGAAACTGAATATTGTACAGTAATTGTATTGTTGAGTGGGCTTCCCTGGTGGCTCAGACAGTAAAGAATCTACCTGCAGTGCAGGAGACCCAGGTTCAATTCCTGGATTGGGAAGATCCCCTGGAGGAGTAAAGGGCTACCCACTCCTGTATTCTTGCCTGGAGAATTCCATGGACAGAGAGCCTGACAGGCTGCAGTCCATGGGGTCACAAAGAGTCAGACACGACTGAGTGGCTAACACTTTGATTTGGGCTTCCCCAATGGCTCAGTGGGTAAAGAACCCACCTGCAGTGCAGCAGACACAGGAAATGCAGGTTCACTCCCTGGGTTGGGAAGATCCCCTGGAGTAGGAAATGGCAACCCACTCCAGTATTCCTGTCTGGGAAATTCCATGGAGAGAGGAGCCTGGCAGGTCTCAAAGAGTCGGACATGAATGAACACTTGATACACAAGGTGGAACGAAAGAGACGGTGGGGCAAGCGGAATGAACCGCCAGCAACCACACCAGAGGCCATCTTCATTCAAAGGTGATGTGTGTCTGTGGTGGGAATCCTCTATTATGAGCTCCTCCCAGGAAACCAAATGATTAATTCCAACAAGTGCAGCTCCCAGTTAGGCCAACTGAAGATAGCGCTCGAGGAAAAGTGTCTGGAATTAGTCAACAGGAAATGTGTCATCTTCCAACAGGATAACGCAAGACCACATGTTTCTCTGATAACCAGGTGAAAGCTCTTATAGGTTGGCTGGGAAGTTCTGATTCATCTGCTGTGTTCACCAGACATTGCACCTTCAGATGTCCATTTATTTAGGTCTTTACAGAATTCTCTTCATGAAAAAATTTCAATTCCCTGGAAGCCTTTAAAAAAAGCACCTGAAACAGTTCTTTGCTCAAAAAGATTAAAAGTTTAGGGAAGATGGAATTATGAAGTTGCCTGAAAAATGGCAGAAGGTAGTGGAACAAAATGTTGAAAACGTTGTTCAACAAAGTTCTTGCAGAAAATGAAAATGTATCTGTTATTTTTAGTTTTAAAACCGAAGGAACTTTCTGGCCAACCCATAGACGGTTCTGTTACTCCTTGACATCCGGGATGACAGTGTCCCTGTTGAATACCGTCAGGACCCATCACAACAGGCCTCTGTTTCTTGCACACAGGCTAAGATAAGATTTCAAGAAAGGCTTTTCTATTTTTGTGACTCATAATTTCAACCTTCTCACTCTGCACTTTCAAGCTTTCCCAAAACCTTTAATTGTTGTTCTTAGTCTAATCTGGTTCAAGAGTGATTTATGTGAAATTCTTTGAAAATTATAAAGTGCTGTAGAAATGTTGAAATTGTTATTGCTTCCATCTTCTGCTTAGCTGTTAGTAACTCTTATCACAAAATTCTGATTATTATACCTAAAACACTGGGACTTCCCTGGCTGTCCAGTGGTTAAGACTCTGTGCTTCCAATGTAGGGGGTGGGGGTTCGATACCTGGTTGGGGAAGTAAGATTCCCACATGCTGGGCAGCCAAAACGAAAACTACAAAAATCCCCCCAAATAAAACTAACACATCGAAAATCTTATTTACATTTTGATCTTTTCTATACTTGTACATCTACAACAAAGTTACACATTTACTTATATTCTGAAGGAGAAGGTTTTACAACATCATTTTTTTTTTGTAGGATACTTTTCCAGATGTTTGAGGACTTATATAGCTTCTCAGTCTTGCAATTCAATAAAGCCTCCGTAGTTATGGAAAACTGGGAATAAAGTTAAGCTTATTTAAGATGTATTTAATTCTTTAAGAAAAACAGTTTAATTCATTTCTATTCATAATCATAAGTCTATCAATCAAGTCTTGATCTGAGATCTTCAGAAAATTACTTTGATGAATACATATATATTTTACAACTTATGAAGCAAAACCCTTTTATGGGACAAATAATACCACTATAATATTATTTAAATCACTCTTGCTCTGATACATTGTCATTCAATAACTATCTTGCATATTAATGATAAAAGACAAACAATCCTATAGAAAAATGGAGAATGACTGTGAACAGCCATTTACTAAAAGAAATGTAATCAATAACAATTTTTAAATGGTTACAACTTGAATTAAAACATAAAATTTAACATGAGGCCTTATTAAATTTATTTTATTGCCCCAAATATAAAAGATTTATAATATCCAATGTTAGCTGTTTTGAGCGGCACTCTCCAGTAGAACTTTCATGAGGAACAGATATCTTAGTTATTTTTCTGAATATGGGAAGATGCAGGAAATTAGGCTCATAAAAATTTCCCCTGAAAACATCCAGCTGTCAGAGAGCCAAATCTTTCAGTTTCTCAGAGCACAGGGTTCTCATCTCGATTTTGCTCTGAATTCCCTTCAGGTTGTAGCGTCAGTGACGGCAGTAGCTAGTGGCTCTGTCCTTATAGAACCAGATGGTGTCAGCCTTCGTGATTTTATAATTCTCTCCCTTTCAGTCTTCATTTTGACCCAGAGTTGGCAGGCATTTCATGATCAGTTTGTCCCTAAGAACGCTCATTCCTAGACAGAGAGACAATTTCATTATTATGTTAGTCAGTTTACTACTATTGGATGAGGCCCTGTTACAGGCTCTAAAAGCCTCTGGATCACCGGTCTCACTGGTCTGTTATAGTCCAGAAAGTGACTCCATCTTATTCTTTTTTCCATTATCTTAGAGTTGCTGCTGCTGCTAAGTCACCTTAGTCGTGTCTGACTCTGTGCGACCCTGTAGACGGCAGCGCACCAGGCTCCCCCGTCCCTGGGATTCTCCAGGCAAGAACACTAGGGTAGGTTGCCATTTCCTTCTCAATGCATGAAAGTGAAAAGTGGAAGTGAAGTTGCTCAGTCATGTCCGACTCTTATCGACCCTCTTAGAGTTACACTATTACAATTATTGATCTTATAGAACTGTATTTGTTCAGTCATTTAAAGTATCCAACCATCATTAATTTTTTCTGAGTCTCATGCACACATTTGGTAATGTGGGCAACAATAATCTTATAAAATAGAATAGCATTGAAACATATACAAGATCATATGTAAAGTAGATGCCCAGTGCAAGTTTGATGCGGGAAGCAGGGCACCCAAAGCTGGTGCTCTGGGACAACCTAGAGGGGTAGGATGGGGAGGGATCAGGGAGAGGGTTTCAGGGTGGAAGGGGACACATGTATACCTATAGCCGATTCATGCTGATGTATGGCAAAAACCATCACAACACTGTAAAGTAATTGTCTTCCAATGAAAATAAATTAGTTAATTTAAAAAGTAAAATAAAATAAAAGAATACAAGTAATATACCTAGCAACAAAAAACCACAGGTAAGTATTTAAACTAAGAATGTTCATTAGACGCAGCCTGGATCTTCTTGAGTTGTCTGACCAGTCTGTTTGACCCCGATTGCCGTCTTCAAGGGAAATGATCTGTTGGCATTGTACATAAAGTTTACCAAAGATGTCTGCACATACCAGATGAGTGATGGATCACTGTGACTACTTATAGGATTGAGAAAGAAATGTTATCTTTTAAGGAGTTACGTGGGTGGTGTCAGAAGAGGAAAAACTGCTCTTTATGCTTGAGCAAGTATTTCTGCCATTGAGGAGGCCTGATTAATGCTTTATGCAGATGGACGATGCACACTGGTGGGGAGGGAGGAGTTTCCGACAGGCAGAGAAAATTTCATGTTTAATTCTTGCTTATCTTACCTTAAAATATGAATTTTTATTTCATCAAGAAGAAACTCAAAGAAGTATATCCTGTTTTATAGAGTCAAACTGTTCTATAATGAGCATAACTCCAGTTCTCATTGGTGGTTAAATTCCTGGCCTTTGCTCAGTATTCTTGGACCTCAATCCTCCTTTCTAAACATGCCAATAAATATTTTCTTTCAAATATGCCTCAGCCTCTGAGCCACGCTACTACTCATATTCTTCCCTGTATTCAGAATGTCCCGCTCTCTCTCTTCAGGTTCAAATCCTACCCATCCTTCAAGAGCCAATTCACATTCTTAGGTTCTTCCTTATCCAGCTCCACTGGCAGCAATGATCAGATTTCTTCTTCTCCATCATTTCTATGAATTTCTTCCTCTCTATCACTTCCTTTATCTGTACCTGGTATATATAAATATATTTAATTTCTATATCTCTCTCAAATAAAGTCTAATATAATACCTTGTACAATGTCCAGATTTCATATATTTTTCTTGAATAAAATAACTTTCAATGTGACTTTTACTGAGTCATGCTTGAGACTGATGAAATAATTCAGATGGGGCCTCAAAGGTCCATAGAGTCCCAAAGCAAAACTCTTTAGTAAAACTTTAGTTTAGTCATGTACTTTCATCATGTATATCAAGTTTGCTTGCAATCTCTCCTAGCAAGGAGTTGTGAAGAAATCAATAGACTTCTGTAACCACTCTTGGAGATTAAGAGAATAACCCTTAGAGCCTAGTACTTCAGTACTTCCCTACCACTATACGTACATACATACATCATGACAAAGACATTTATTTCCATTATTTTTTAAATTAAAATCCTAAAATTTTCCCCCACTTTGTGTCTATAGAAGTCTGTTTTGTTGAAGCTATAACTCTGCTCTCTCCTTGTACCAGCTTCACATAATTTTAAGGAATAAATAAAATTTGGGTCTGAGGTCCAAGGAGGCATGGGTTATGAAACCTACCTATTTTTTCTGCATCTCCTTGAAAAGAAGTCTTGAAAGAGCTGATTCAATCATGGTCTTCTCCTTAAAGCATCAGTACCTTCCCTCTGACCCAAAACTTTAGTTTTTAAAAACTTGATTTTTCTTTTGACAAATTGGAGGGCTTACATCATTCCTGATATCAAAGCTGTGGAGATGAAGTATGTAGTTCAGGGGCCTGGATAGTTAATTATGATCCTGTCCAGTAAAGACATGATGTTGTCAATGTTTGAGTCTGCAGAAGTCCCATTGCTATGCAAGAAAAACTAATCTGTGGTCACAGAATGAACTGCTGAATTTGGCTGGCCACCTTGTGAATGCATTTAATCACCAGACTGCAAAATAGGAAAACCGTTGATCTTGGATCCGTAGTTTCACTTTCATGAGCGAGGAATGAAGAATATTTGAAGTTAGGAAGAGCCTTCCTCCCCAACTTTATTTCTCACTGACAGCAAAGTGCCAAGATATTTCCACCTCTCTTTGAGTACAGTGCAGTCCACAAATGAAAGATGAAGAGTATGCTTGAGTCAAGCATGACTGAAGTATTCATAGTTCCATTGAATTTGTGAAACAGCCACTACTTAAGAAGTCCAGCTGATGAGTGTGATTCCTTAGGGATTCAGTCAGCAGAGCTGTGGGAGTGCCTCAGAAAACAAAACAAGGCAATCGCTTCATCTACACCAGGGAGGATACTTCACATAATCATGAGAACAGGAAACACATTGGCCTGAGGTCCACATTATACCAACTGGTTTAGAGTGCCATCTCAACTGATTCTGCACCAGTCAGCTTTTTGCTCTCCTGCCTCCAAGTTCTGTCTCTTTCTCTGCAGGATTAGTCACGTTGACTTTTCCGGTTCTGTAGTTTTTTTATTTTTTTTTTTTGAACCAGAACCAGGAATTTCTTACTGAGAGATAAGAGAGATAATTTCACCGTAATGTTGTTCTTTCTTTTTTTTTTTTTTTGATTTCTAAGAATTTCATACACATCAAATGTGACTGAAATGTGAGGTCTGCTCATGTTTTACTGGTGGTGTTTGTTCAGAGGTGGAAGCATGGAGGAAGAAGGGCCTGGAATCCACAGCACGCTGAAAGAAGATCTATTCATTTACCTGTTGTTTAGTTGCTAAGTCACATCCAACTCTTTTGATCCCATGGACTGTAGCCCACCAGGTTCCTCTGTCCATGGGATTTTCCAGGACAGAAGACTGGAGTGGGTTGCCACTTCCTTCTCCAGGGAATCATCCCAACCCAGGGATCAAACCCAAGTCTCCTGAGCAAGAGGCAGCTCCTGCATTGCAGGCAGAGTCTTTACCGCTGAGCCACAGGGGAAGACCAGTTCATTTGTCTGACTTCTCCCTAATCTGTACTCTTCTCCCAGAGCGGGATATATATTCCCACTTGCCGCTGTATTCCCAGTGTCTTCCTTAGTGTCTGGTATACCAGTGAATGTTACTAAAAAAAATAAACAGAAGAGGAAGACAAGTGACAGCCTTTGAGATGTTTTGTAGAACATAAAATACCTAAAAGGGTCATGAATCCCACCTACTGGTTTCTTAAGAGTGGACATTTGGGGTGGACCTGGGAGTGATCTTCTCGGTGTTAACCGTAACAGCAGAGTCCAGAGTCAGGACCAACAAGAGTTTGTTCATGAAGAAAGATTTGTTTCAAGGATCTAAGGCTTTTTAAAACTATCATCAAGGCTTATATAGCAGCTACATCTGCGAATGTGAATGAAGAGGAAGCCAGCGTGAGAATGTGATTTTTATCCCTCATTTCAAGTACACGGATTAGGTGGTGCTTTTCTAGTACTACAGGCTCATTTGTCCTGTGTAACTTTCTCCAACTTTCTCCCCACTTGGGAAGAAATAACTCCTTGGTGTTAGGATAGCACTTCACACATCTCTTAGTACTGCTACCCTTAAAACACATTTCACTTGCAATAAATCAAGATCCTGGCTGGAAAGGGAAATGGAAAGGAAACTAAGTGTTAATTGAGTCATTGTTCCATCAGATACAATACTCAATTTTTAAAATATTCTGTGACTCATTTCTTTAACAGCTTTATTTTATTTATGTGTTTATTTTCAGCCGTGCTGGGTCATCACTGCTGCACAGGCTTTTCTCTAGTTGTGGAGGTGGGGGGCTCCTCTCCAGTTGCAGTGTGTGGGCCTCTTGTTGTGGGGGCTGCTCCTGTTATGGAGCGTGGGCTCTGGGGTGCGCAGACTTCAGTGGTGGCAGCCTGTGGGCTCAGTAGTTGTGACTCTCAAGCTCTAGAGCACAGGCTCACTAGTCCTGGCACGTGGCCATACGTGGCTCTGCGGCATGTGGGGTAGTTCTGGATGAGGGATCAAACCTGTGTTTCCTGCAGTGGCAGGCAGATTCTTTACCACTGAGCCACCAGGGAAGCCCTGTACTTTGTTTTAATCACTTAATTGTACAGGTACTATTTGCCTGTTTTTCAGATGAAAAACTAAACAGAGATGAACAGAACCTAACCAGGAATCAGTGGTGTTTCCAAGATCCCTAAACTTTACTGACAGCTGTACCTATTTTTTCTTCATAGTTCATGTATCTCAGGAAACTTAATGTGAGGTGCCCTCCTTTTTACTCACTGACACTCAAGAACGCTTTTCCACCTGTTTTTTCCCCAAAATACAAGCTCTCAAATGTCAATTAATAAATGTGAAAAGGATGATGAACTTAGAAAAATTTACAACAGGACTGACAATTTCAGATAAGTCATCAGATGATGCGAAAACTAGTGGACAAGCATTTCCATTTCTGCTTAGGATGTAGGAAGTGGCAAGCAAACGTCAGTACTGCCTTAACAATAAGAAAAAGTTAGGTAATTTACAAAATCATAAATTTTCTTGAAACTGTTAGGTAGTTAGAATAGGAAAAAGGAGTCCAAAATGGCTGTGGCTAAAAGACAAAGAAGGGGAAAACCCACAGAAATAGAACAGAGGAAGGTCCAAGGATGGGAGTGAGGACCTCAGGTAAAACAAACAGCCCTCCTGGCTAGCCCAGTCTACATAGGGCAGGCTCGTGGGGAGGACAAAAACATAAAAACAGGAGCCAAAATTGAACCGGAGGCCTCTTTTCTCTTTGCACCTTATGGGTTGACCTTCCCTCACGCCTCGAGGATACATTTTCCTTTGTTTTCTAAATAAAACTGAGCTGCAACCCGGAGCTGTAACACTGGCCTATTCGAGGAAATTACATGGGGCTCTAACAATGGTCTGGCCATTGCTTCAAATTTTTCTTGTGATGAGACAGAACTGAGGAAATTACAAACTCCCCCCAGAGTTGAGACTTCAAGGCAAAGCAACTGAATTTCAACGAATGGCATACACCTCTGAGAAGAGATGAGACTAAGGAACTATTTTATCTTTGACAGAACAGTAGAGGACAGTTTTGCTGTCATCAAAGCAGTTGAAGAGGAAATCAGCTACCAAATGCTGAAAATCAGTGTGTAGGATAGCCTATCAGTTTAAAATGACTGCAAGAACCTGGCCTGTGGAATGGAACGTGTGTGTTAGCATGAACTCCCCCTGTGTCCAGGCCACCAGAAGTGTGGTGTAAGACCGGGTGCAGGGCTGAAAACAGCAGAGACTCCCCCTCAGTGAAACTAGTGCGCAGGTGATTGATTAGTGATTGGTTGTCATTGGGACAAAGTTGCAAATTACCTCTCACTTGGCTGGAAACGTGTCTCATATAAAACACAATTCTTAAGCCAACTGGGAGAGGGGTAGTGCCCTCTCCAACATGAAGGGCCCAGAGAAAGGTCCTCTATTTATGTGAAAGTGATGATGTGAAAACTATCTATTCCCAAGGAAAAATAGGAAACTCTCCCAGTCCTGGGACCTAGGGGGGTAAAAAATCCTCTTCTCCTGGGAGAAGTGTAGCATTAAAAGACCTCTGCCTTTGGGAAAGGTGAAAGAAAAGCTCCTGGACCCTGGTTGCTGGACTGACACAGCAGAGTTCAGTTACTACTGGGAGATGGTTAGGAAACTCTTTCCTGCCCAAGACCTGACACTGAGAGGAAAAACAAAAAACATCTTGGAAAGGAGCAGGAATGCAGAAAAATTATGACTCTAAGGCCAGACATATGGGCCCTGCCTAAGATGGAGGCATGAATTTTATTTATGATAATTAACTGCAGTAATGACATTCCACGTTATGATTCTTTTCTAATCACTTAATTCACATGATGTCCATATTGCCAAGTTGAAAGCCTTGATTGTGATTTTCAGAATCCATTAGACATGCAGAAGTTACATCCAGCATCTGTAATCACACTGACCCACCCTCAATCATCTTATTTACATTCCACTCTACCCTACATGTGGAGAAGGAAATGACAACTCACTCCAGTATTCTTGCCTGGAGAATCCTATGGACAGAGGAGTCTGGAGAGCTACAGTCCATGGGGTCACAAGAGTCAGACATCATTGAGTGACTAAACCACCACCTACTCTATATGGACTTCCTCCTGGTGGCTCAGTGGTAAAGAATCCTCCTGCAATGCAGGAGACGATCCCTAGGTTGGAAAGATCCCCTGGAGGAGGGCACGGCAATCCACTCCAGTATTCTTGCCTGGAGAATCCCATGGACGGAGGAGCCTGGTGGGCTACAGCCCATAGAGTTGCAAAGAATTGGACATGACTGAAGTGACTTAGCACGCATGCTTGCCCTACACTATGTAACTCAAGTTCTAAAAAGCCTTCTAGACATCAAACATCACATCTTCCATGAAGAAGTCTTTCCTAGCACTCTAGGCTGAATTAATTTTCCCATCTATTCTAGAAAATAAGACTGTTTATCACAGTTCACGAAAAATGTCATTAATTTTGCAAAGCTAAGGCTAATCCCAAGCCTATACATTTATAAGCTTTAGTGTTCAAATACTACCCACCACAAAAACACTTACCTGACTCTTGTAAAATTCTCATCCCCATTGAACTCATTTGGAACCACACATAAGCTAAGAAATAAAGAAGACAAGATATATTTATCTTAGTGTTTTCACTTTGATTTCTTTGGGATCATACAGTAAGCTGGGCATCCTTTTGTGTCTGGTTTTTGCTATTCTAGACAAACTGAAATTACTTTGTCCAAATAAATAATGCTGTCAACTTATAAAATAAGAGTATATTTTTTTATACTGGTTGGACATTGATAGCCCTAGCCAGAAAACTGCCTACTGCAGCATGACAACAAGGCGTATGGAAACAAAAAGTCTAATAACAGATCGCTTAGAACAAATAGACTTGGAACAAAAGCAAAGGTTTTTGGCTCAGAGTGCTGGGTATTTTACTTAGACCAATGTTTCACAAACTCTGTCTGTGTTTCTCAAGCTGATAATAAGTTTCCCCTGAAATTAATAATTTCCTAGTGAAACACATTGGGGAAATGATGCACAGTGTGATTTACAACACAAATGGAGTACTTAAAGTTTTTGAGAAGTCCTACGGAAAAGAAATCTATTATACTTAAACACCTATTTAGATATCTCTCAGATCACTAACATTTTCAGATCAGTTTGGGAGATTTTGACTTTGACTATTATCACAACTCTTTCAAGGCACGTTCTCCTTTTGTTACTCAATATTGTGTCTGTTTGATTGCATAGTACTGAGTCCACTGTAGCTAATGCAAAGAGAAAGAAATTTACTAACTTGTATTAAATGACCTAGAAAAATCTGGGGATAAATAATGTAACAGAGTTTAGTCTGAACTTCTATCAATGACCCCCAAAGCTTCAGCATAGAACTGTACTTCAGGACTTCCCTGGTTGTCCAGTGATTAGGGCTCTGTGCTTCCACTGAAGGGGGTGAGGGTTCAACCCCTGGTTAGGGAACTAAAATCCCACACACCACCAGGGTGCCCCCAAAAAATTTTTTAAAAAAGCCCATAAATCTACAGGTGCTGCTCTTCCCATTGTAGTCAAGAATCTTCCTGTTAAATCAAGATGCTGCTGCTAGAGTCAGATCTATAAACTCTCTATTCTGCTGTAAGTCACATCAGCAGAACATATTCATCACACCTGGCCCTTCTCTCTGTTTTATTGTGTGTGTGTGTGTGTGTTCAGTTGCTCAGTCAGATCCGACTCTTTGTGACCCTATGGACTGTAGCCTACCAGGTTCCTCTGTTCATGGGATTTTCCAGGCAAGAATACTGGAGTGGATTGCTACTTCCTGCTCCAGGGGATCTTCCAGACTCGGAGATTGAACCTGTGTCTCTTGCATCTCCTGCATTGGCAGGCAGATTCTTTTCCACTGAACCATCAGGGAAGACCCTTCATTATATTAACCCAGTTTAAATTCAGGTTTCAAGCTTGTGCATCTGGTTTGTAAAACATACGCATATGCAGAATCTTAGTGTCAAGGGAATATGGAAAAAGTGATTTTTCAGTTTTCCGGCCTCAACAATACTAGAAAGTGATTGAAGTAGATACAGAGATCATCAATCCACAGTATCCTATACACCATTGCTATTTTCTCCCAGCACACATGACATTGCAAAGTAATGAGGTTTCTGATGATGCTATGAGATGAAACAATAATTTTAAAAATTTAAGAGTTAATTTTACAAAGGAAGGAACTACTATTATTACAAGTCTCTAGTTCCTTGGTTGTCTGCCACATTTCTCTGCTGAAAATTATACCCTTGTCCTTTGTACGTAATTTACCATGCAGGGGAACTGTGTGTCTATGTAAATATTATATTTTTCCTCAAACTGTGCCTGCTAGCTTTAGGATTTAGTGATGCACTTTGCCCAAATCAATTATTATTATGATGCTTGACAAGTTGTAATTTTTAATTCCATCATTCCTTATATATTTGTTTGGCAGCTTTCTACTATAAGGAAGAACTTTCGTTATCCCCTTATATATTTACCTATTTTGTTTATATCAGAGAAGACTCACAGATTCTTTATTCAAGCGTTATAATCCTTTGCTGTCATTGTTTTGATGTTTCAGTTTTTCCTGATTTGGCCAGGAGGAACCACTTAAAGCTGACCCCTGTGCCCTTTTGACATGACCGATCATTATTTGGTGGCTCAGTGGTAAAGAATCCATAGTCAGTGCATGAGACACAGGAGATGTGGGTTGGATCCCTGGGTTAGTAAAATCCTTTGGAGGAGAATATAGCAACCCCCTCCAATATTCTTGCCTGGGGTAATCCCATAGACAGAGAAGCCAGGTGGACTAGTCCATGGGGTTGCAAAGAGCTGACCTGACTTCGTGACAGAGCGCATGCGCGCACACACACACACACACACACACACACACACACACACACACACATCTTTCTTTAGCAACCTTACTTTCTGTTACCACTAGATGTTCTAGGAACATCTTTTCTCTTCCTTTGTTGGATTCTACAGCTAGTTATTTCTCCCTTGAGCGCTTGTTCCTCCATTTAGCGAAGTATGGTGTTTGGAGACCAAGATGTAGGCTATCCTTTTTAATCTTAAAAATAATGCCTATAAACTAGCAGATGACATGAAAACAAATTGATATTACATTGTTCCTGAAGCATAACAGGTCCTCAATAAAAATCTATTGAATGAATAGAGAACAACTTTTAAAGTAGATTTTTAATAAGTAATTTGAGTTTGACAATTTCATCCATTATTTCTGCTCTCCTTAAGTCATTTTGCAACTGTTGATGGGACAAGTTTAATTCTCCTGAATTTTATATCTAGATCTATCACTCATCTATTCAAATACACTATCTTGCTAAGTCACTTCAGTCGTGTCCGACTCTGTGCTACCCCATAGAGGGCAGCCCACCAATCTCCCCCGTCCCTGGGATTCTCCAGGCAAGAACACTGGAGTGGGTTGCCATTTCCTTCTCCAGTGCATGAAAGTGAAAAGTGAAAGTGAAGTTGCTCAGTTGTGTCCGACCCTCAGAGACCCCATGGATTGCAGCCTACCAGGCCCCTCCATCCATGGGATTTTCCAGGCAGGAGTATTGGAGTGGGGTGCCATTGCCTTCTCCGATTCAAATACAATACACTATATTCTGTATTTAATCTAAACCTCTTGTTCTGATGATAAGGCCTGAGACTCTAGGTCATGTGTAAGCATCCGTGCATCTATTTCCTCTGTTAATCATGTTCCAGTGAAAATTTGCCAACAACCAAGGATGTGGTTCTCTGTGTCTCTTTCTTTCATATACTGTACCAACGCTTGAAAACTTACCTACCCTACCAAACAAGTTACTCATTCATGAAGTTTTCCCTGATTTCCCTCGCTTCAGGTGATTTATACTTTTTTCAGATTCATCAAATTCTGATTGATTTATCTGAATTGTCTCATCTCTCACAATCATTTTATCTCAGAAGCATACTAAGTAGGTTTGTCTGGGGAAGGATGTGGCAACCCACTCCAGTATTCTTGCCTGGAGAATTCCATGGACACAGGAGCCTGGTGGGCTATGGTCCATAGTGTTGCAGAGAGTCAGACAATTCATTAAACTAATGTCCTTGTGATGTAAAAAGATATATATGTATATATACATATATATATACATACACACATTTATATGTATACACATCAGTATGTATACATCACTGTACTTCACCTGCTTTGTGATTTAAAAATAGCCATAGCTATAATGTTTGCCATGATTTAGGTAGCACATAGTTTTCTAAGCATCATTGTTTCCAAAATATTAGATTTGTTTTAGAAAGAATGCATTTGTAAAAATGTACCCTTTGTATGAAAGGATGAAGCCTGTTAAACTATGTACAAAATATTATGAAAAGTTATGTATTGCTAGATACAATGTTAAATGAGATTAGCCAATTCAAGTAATTTTTGTTAGAAGAATGCTTGTATCTCTAAAAGAATCCTTGAGTATTTCCAGAATTGGTCTTGATTACAGTAAAGGTGAAATACAATGATTAAAAGAAGGCAAATACTGTAATACAATGCTTTATCATCATTTTAAAGTCAAAAAAGCCTTTTACAGGAATACTGAATAGAGGCCAAATACAGAGAATATATTTATAGCTCCATTCTTAGCAGGTTGAATTGGAAGTGCAGAAAGCTTCCTTAGGAGGATCCCCTTCCACTTCCTTTGCATTTGCACACACACACACATACACACACACTCCCCTGAAGCTCAAGGAAACTGCACTGCCCCATCTGAGACAGATTGAAAACATCTGTGCACTAGAAGGAATCATAAACAGGGCATCGGGGGACACGGATAAATAACAGTCTTTTTACCAGAACATTCATGATCTTAATTTTTAAAAGTTCTCCAAGTGATTCCAATATTTAGCTAGACTTAGGATCACTGGCCTCTTGTTGAAAGTGAAAGAGGAGAGTGAAAAAACTGGCTTAAATCTCAACATTCAGAAAATGAAGATCATGGCATCTGGTCCTATCACTTCATGGCAAATAGATGGGGAAACAGTGGAAACAGTGGCAGATATTTTGGGCTCCAAAATCACTGCAGATGGTGACTGCAACCATGAAATAAAAAGACGCTTACTCCTTGGAAGAAAAGTTATGACCAACCTAGACAGCATATTCAAAAGCAGAGACATTACTTTGCCAACAAAGGTCCATCTAGTCAAGGCTATGGTTTCTCCAGTGGTCATGTATGGATGTGAGAGTTGGACTGTGAAGACGGCTGAGTGCTGAAGAATTGATGCTTTTGAAGTGTGGTGTTGGAGAAGACTCTTGAGAGTCCCTTAGACTGCAAGGAGATCCAACTAGTCCATCCTAAAGGAAATCAGTCCTGAATATTCATTGAAAAGACTGACTGATGTTGAAGCTGAAGCTCCAATACTTTGGCCACCTGATGCGAAGAGCTGACTCATTTGAAAAGACCCTGATGCTGGGAAAGATTGAGGGCAGGAGGAGAAGGGGACGACAGAGAATGAGATGGTTGGATGGTATCATCCACTCAATGGACATGAGATTGAGCAAACTCCAGGAGTTGGTGATGGACAGGGAGGCCTGGTGTGCTGCAATTCATGGGGTCACAAAGAGTCAGACACGACTGAGTGACTGAACTGAACTGAATTGAGGATCACTGGATACATATCCTTAAGGTCTCCTTAAATTGTATGGCTCTATTATTTTTTTCCCCAAATCTTTCATTTTTCTTTTTTCTTCCTCTTTAGCTTCTTTCTTACTCTTCTCCCCACTTTACATCTTTTTTCTTCTCTTTCCTTTTTCTTCCTTTGCCTTCCTGAATAATTGAGGCCAGAAATCATGACATGGAGCCAATAGCAGGAAGAAGGCCACTATGGCACAAAGTGGGGAGACAGAACTTGGGGTCGGGGTGGGGGCAAGGAGGGCATCTTTATGGGGGCATGCTACAGTGATGATACCAGAACCGAAGAGTGGGGGGACATGGTCCCGCACAGGGTGCTGAAGCCAGAGCAGGGTGAAGAGGGCGTCTGCATGCTGGGGATTGGAACCAACAGTTCTCAGGTCAACCTGGGAACCCAGCCCCCTGCACACCCTCCTTGCCAAGTAGGTGCCTGATTCCTGTCACTGTGCCACACAGCACAAGGTGTGTGGTCCACGCGGAATGAGGACTCCTTGGAGAAATAGCTGTTTCCAGGTCTGAGGGCGGGAAAGTACAAAACGATGCTGGAACAAATATCCTGTTCTGAGAGAAAGAAAGATGTGCTCAAGGAGTGATGGAGACATGTCAAAATGATGCGGAAGCCAGCTAAAATGGGCTCCCACAGGCCAAATGTGGGACAGTGTGAGCATCAGAATAAAAAAATAACAGTAATGGATGAAAACCCATTGAATGAAATAGGAAACTATGAGTGTAGTGTAACCCTGATAGTTATGTTTTTTTTTTTTCTCTTTTTTTGTGGTCCACATACCTGACTAAAGCTTTAATTCCTGAGATATCTTTTCCAAGGGTGTTCCCTTCAGTGGGTACAATAAACGTTAATTGAATGTGAAAGATTTCCTTTTAGTGCATATTGTTTTATTTTACTGTTTTGTAAAATACAGGATTGCTAATGCTTTGCCAAGTTCTTTCCATGTGTTTCATTTCTCCTTAAAAACTTCTACTGTATTTTAGATATTTCATGATATAAACATTTGTTCCTTCAATTTTGGTCAGCTTAATGCTGATTTTCTGTTCTACAATTATTTTTTTCCTATGTAAAATCTGAGTCATCAGTATGCCTTATCTGTAAACCGTTTGTTTTGGGAAACAGGTATTGTTGAGTTGGAGGCCATTAAGTCAAGTGAGGTCAAAGCAGAGGTATATATGCATCAACACAGCTCTCTTTTCTCAGATTCGCCTTCACTGGGGACCTGTGGGTTGGATTACCATCTAGGAACTTGACAAATGACCTAAACCCATAAACGGTTTCTGTGTCTCTATTCCACTGGTATTCCTGGTAGTAAACCATTATTGTTATATCTCATGAGGTGCTACTCAAGGACAACTATCGCTATGTTCCTTTTCAAAACTGAGTGAATCGTTCTGGGCTAGCAGAGAAGATGGAAGATTCCTAACAAATAACACTGGGGCTTCCCAGGTGATGCCAGTGGTAAAGAATCCACCTGCCAGTGCAGGAGAGGCTGGTCCCATCCCTGGGTTGGGACCATCCTTTGGAGAAGGAAATGGTAACCCATTCCAGTATTCTTGTCTTGAAAGTCCCATGGACAGAGTAGCCTGGTGAGCTGCAGTCCATGATGTCGCAAAGAGTTGTATATGACTGAGGACTGAGCACACAGCACAGTGCAACAAATAACGTATCCCATGTCAGACTCGTTACTTATTATTCTCAGATGACGTCTACTATTCAGGGTGGGCTGTAACTCCCATCGCACTCTCCTGCTTTCTCTGTATCCTTAGTAGATCCTGATTTTCTAGGACCACCCACTCAGAGCTCAACTGGTAGGAATAGTAACGGCATTTAATAGAATACTCGTGGTAATGTAATTCTATCCTGATAAATTCAGTCAAACAAATTTCTGGAATGTCTATTATAAATGAGGCACTCTGGTGGATTATAAAGATGAAAAAGACATGATCACTTTCTAAACACAACTGAACGCCTTATCACTTTTTGCATCCCCTATCCTTAGCCCAGTAACTAGCAGGGTGCTCAATAAATGTATTTTTTTTTTAATTAATTAAACAAAAAGCACACTGAAAAATAGCAAGAAGCAGAGCTCTTTTATAAATGTGTTCCTCAAGAAATGAGGACAATTTTTTTTATAAATCTTTTAAATAAAATGCAACAAAAATGTCAAAATACAAAAACAAGTCAAATAATTTTTTCATTTAAATGCTTCACTGAGAACATACTTATCAGTGTTTAAATATCATGTACATTGCTTGCAGTTCTCTGCTGAAGGTAGGTTTATTTTGCACCCTTGAGCCATCTAGACACTTGAACTGGCATATCTCCTTTGGAAAGGGAAGCAGAAATTAAATTTGCTCCAAAGTCAAAGTCCACAGGCAAGACTACAGGATGCTCAAAGGTAAGTACACTTGATCTTCTGCATCCACGAGTCCCACCTCTACCAGTTCAACCAACAGAACCAACAGATGTGGTTGGTTGAATCTAGGCGGTCGGACCAACAGATACCGAGGGCCGAGTGTACCATGCCATTATATATAAAGGACTTGAGAGCCGGATTTTGATATCCACAGGGAGGATGGGAGCATGTCCTGAAACTAATTCCCCACAGCTACCGATGGACAACCGTAATCAGATCACTTTTAATCACCTCTCCTAAAGGCTGAGTGCCAAAGAATTGATGCCATTGAACTGTGGTGCTGGAGAAGACTCTTGAGAGTCCCTTGACAGCAAACCAGTCAATCCTAAAGGGGATCAATCCTGAATATTCATTGGAAGGACTGATGCTGAAGCTGAAGTTCTAGTACTTTGGCCACCTGATGCAAAGAGCTGACTCATTGAAAAAGACCCTGATTCTTGGCAAGATTGAAGGCAGAAGAAGGGGACGACAGAGGATGAGATGGTTGGATGGCATCATGGACTCAATGGACATGAGTTTGAGCAAACTCTGGTAGATGGTGATGGACAGGGAGGCCTGGCTGCTGCAGTTCATGGAGTTGCTAAGAGTCAGACACGACTGAGTGATTGAACAAGAAAGGCAGAAATATTGATGTTCAAACTCTGTTTGTTCATTTGGGATGGTGTCTATATTCTCTGAAGGAATCATTCAAAAGCAACTAAAGACAGTTTTTAGACTAGAAGAATTTCCCTCAGAATTTTTGAAATGTCTCTATCCCTGTTTCTCTCTCTAACTATCTTGTTTCATGTAGAGTGTTTAAGATGGGGAGTCTTCAAGCCCATAAACTGGAAGGTGTTCATCATGTCCACTGTGTCATAGACCTCTGGTTGCTTCCTTTTGCCATTTCCTGAGAAAGACACAGCTCTCTCAACTATTTTCCAGAACAATAGAATAATTTAATTCCCCGATTCTCCCTAAATTCCTCTAAACAGATGTTCAAACTTGTAATACTAGAATAACAACTTTACAACAATCATATGTATCTTCACAAGACTCTTCAACTTCCCATTAAGCATGAATCAACTTTTACAATGGTGGGTACAATATTCATGGTTTCTCAAGGAATTGCAGCTACCTGACATTAATCAAACACACTGGGAAGAGAGATACAGAGAAACAGTTAGCAAGATACATACATATACACACACGTGTGCTAAGTTGCTTCAGTTGGGTCCGACTCTTTGCGACCCCAGGGACTGTAGCCCACCAGGCTCCTCTGTCCATGGGATTCTCCAGGCAAGAATATTGGAGTGAATTGCCATGCCCTCCTCCAGGGGATCTTCCTGACCCAGAGATCAAACCTGCCTCTCTTATGTCTCCTGCATTGCAGGCGGGTTCTTTACCACTAGCGCCACTTGGGAAGCCCTATACACACATACCTAAATGTAAATTTATATATTTATATACAGAAATGGAGTGAGATCAAGAGTGAGAGAAAGAGAAATTCCAGAATCCATATGTTCTACTTTCTGAGAGAGCAAGAGGAATGTTGGCTCCTTCATATAGTCTCTTTCCACATGCCCAGGATGATCATCTTATTGAACTGGAATGATTTCAAGATTTAAGAATTTCTTGCTTTGATATGGCATGGTCACTAATGTAAGCCAATTATTAGGCTGAATCATATAAACTTTTCATTTTTTCAGGTCAAATATGTCACATTTTAGCAATTTTCTATTGTTCCACTGTTTAGATCACCTTCTACTCATTCTGCTGATGAAGGAGGGATTTCCCTACCTTAAGTAATACGAGATAATCAAACACAGGACACCCAACTCTGGACAAATAAGATCAACAGCTGTTTATTAGTCACATGCACTCACAGCAGGGGGAGAAGGACATTATTGGCCCTGTAGGGCCACAAGGATCGCACTTGGGAGGAGAGTGAATAAGAAGGGGTGGTGGGAGGCAGGCTTTAGAGGATGAAGATAGATGCCCTTGGTTCCTGCAGGAGAATGTAACTGACTAGGTTGAAAAATTTCCCAGATTACAGGAAGCAGAGCAGCAAGGTTGAGGTAGTGTGCAGCTGGTCCAGCTGCCAGGGGAACCAGCTGAGTGAGGAGAGTTTCCTGCTCGGCAGGAGGCATATTGGGTAAGCAAGGAACTGCTAGACCCTGGGGACCCTCTGAGTCACGTCAAGGCAGCGAATGAAATTGTCAGTATCATAATACTTCAACCGCACTTCAACAGGCATTCAACTGACAGAGAAAAGAGTGCTCCATTCTACTGGTGTAGAAAATTTTGTCTGTTGTATTCATACCTCTGACAAAGAATGTTCTCAGTGTTAATTTTTCAATCTGATTTTCTGATTATGTGCTGAGACAGTTGCTGCTCGTCATGTGCCCACTATTGGTTCTTGCCTTCTTCAGTACCAGCACAACCTCAGTTTTATTCAGCATGACCACGTCCTCAGAAAACTTGGTGTCACAATCTCCATTTTATTGCTGGTAGCCTGGCCAAGAAGATATTGTTAGGGGCTACTGGGAGGATCTTTCCAGAAAGCAGTATGTCCTTAATGTAATGTAGCATGCTTACCTAGCATACCTCTTTGGTTCTTGGCATCTTCTTTTGTTTCCTTCCTTGCGCCTAAGCGTGAAGGTGCAATACCTGGAAATGAAGAATCATGACCGTGAGAATAATGTAATGCATACGTACATGTGAAAATTTTCAGGAGTTAGTGTAGCATAATTTGAATCTTGGTTTCCACTCACAGCTATGTGAAAACATTATGAGTCTCAGTTTCCTCTCCATGTACTTTTCAAGGTCCCTGTGAAAATCTTATCAATACCGTAAAACATTGGTACATTTATTTAAAAACATTTATTGTTTCAACCCCTTAGTTCGTGAAAGTATGAAAAGCAAAATGAACACAGGAATGCCCCCTAAAGAGTTTCTAGGGAGGGAAGTCAGTATCTTAAAAGAAGTGCACTGTCCTGGGTTATAAATTATTATGAAATATAAGGTATGACAGGCCGTATGTTATTATTGGAGACAGAAGAGGCATTCAAGAAAGTTTTGCTACTTTCCTTCATCACTAAACTTTTCAAAATAGTTATTTATTCTTGACTTCATTCTTTGCCCCCTCCCCCAGTCTCTTTCCAGTCTATTCTAATCTGTCTTTCCCGTTTCTATCTTGTCCTTCTGAAGGAGATCAGCCCTGGGATTTCTTTGGAAGGAATGATGCTAAAGCTGAAACTCCAGTACTTTGGCCACCTCCTGTGAAGAGTTGACTCATTGGAAAAGACTCTGATGCTGGGAGGGATTGGGGCCAGGAGGAGAAGGGGACGATGGAGGATGAGATGGCTGGATGGCATCACCGACTCAATGGATGTGAGTTTGAGTGAACTCCAGGAATTGGTGATGGACAGGGAGGCCTGGCGTGCTGTGATTCATGAGGTCGCAAAGAGTCGGACACCACTGAGCAACTGAACTGAACTGAATCTTGTCACTGCAGTGAAAACAGCACTATCATACTCACCAGTAACTTCATGTCTCTATAATGAATGTACATTTTTTGGCACCTGGTTTTAATTATCTTTTTGACATCATCTGACCCGATTAAGTTCCCCCTCCCTCTTGAAGGACCCCCTTCTCTTCTGTGACACCCCCCACTCTATTTTTCCTCCTGACCTCCCTGTCAGCCTGCCAGCTCATCCTTGTTTACTTTCTATCATATGTTGAAATTCCTCAGAGCCAGACCTGAAATCTCTTTCTCTTATCTTTCTATATTCTTGATGATATGATTCATCCCTTGGGGTCAATAATAGTTATGTGTCAGTAATTCCAAATTTTTATCTAAAGCCAAGATTTCTTCTTCAAGTTACAGATTCCTGACAAATCCCTGCTACCACATGACAAATTATAGTTAAAACTGGACTTGCTTTTAACTTCCCAGTATGGGAACCCTCTTTTCTTACTTGAGAAAATTAAGAGAGATAGCCCTCGTCCTGCAATAAAAGTTTGAAGTTCCATATCCTTGTTTTTCCACATTTCCTGGTAAATGGGGAGCAAATGAGGACATGTCATAGGATCCGTCAATCTGATGTATGTGTCACAGACTTTGAATGGAGAACTGGTGACATAAGGAATCAAAATTTGTGAGACATTTCCTCTGGCCACGGTGTCAAGAGGAAAAATGATCTAGCAGCTATGGTGGGGTTGGTGACAGGACTCAGTGTTCAGAGTTCGTAAGGTCAGGGCGCAGTCTACGGTGTCTGTGGGTGGGTTCTCAAGGACCAGTTCTATGGCATAGTTTTGGCCATTGTTGCTGAATCTGCATTCATGGACCTGGCTCTCTACCAGACTGGTGATTCTGTGAGCCACTAGATAACATTTCTTTTGCTTGCAAACTGTTTACTGAAACATAACACTGATACAGACAAGTGACCAAATTCTAAGTGGTTAGGCTTAATGAAATGAGTGCAAACTAAAAAATAATGAACATGTAATCGACACCCCCGGAAGCACCCTTTACGCCTACTTCCTTTCACAGCCTCTCTGACAAATGTAACTAGAACCCTGACTTGTGAAACCACAGATTTGAACTCTGTATGAATAGTTCCATATAATGCATGTCCTTGGCGTCTGACTTCTCTCACGTAACATTATATACTTGGGATTCACCCACATTTTTGCAGGTGGTTGTCGACTTATTCATTCTTATTGGTTTATATTTACCATCAGGTGAGAATACACAGTTTATTAATCCATTTTCCTGTATACATCCGAGTAGTTGCCACAGAGGGACTGTGTCCACCATTATTTGCAACAGTATTGTTTTGAACTTGCCTGTATTTATCTTTTGGTGAAAATAGGTAGGCAATTCAATTGGATACCTATTTATGAGTGGAATTGCTAGTCACAGGGTTTTTGAATGTTCAGTTAGACATTTCCAAACAGTTCTCTAAAGTGATTATTACAATTCACTCTTTTGTTAAAGTGTATAAGCACCCCAGTTCCTGTGTACTGTCATCAACATTTTAAGTCAACATTTATGTTTTAGCCACTTTGGTGACTAGGTAGTTTATTGAATGAACTTATTTCAGATTTCCTTTATAAGCAATTGTCTTTGTTCTGACTGCTATAACAGAAACACCATATGCCGGGTGGGTGGTTTAAATGAAAATCATTTATTTCTCATAGTTCTGGAGGTTAAGTCTAAGATTATGGTTTTTGCAGATCCAGTGTTTGGAAAGGGCCCACTTCCTGGCGTATAGGCAGCCACTTTCTCCCTCTATCCTCACATGGTTGAGAGAGAGGGAGCAAGGTCTCTGTGTCTTTATGAGGATGCTAATGACATAATAAGGGCTCCACCCTAATGACCCAATCGCCTCCCAAAGGCCACATCTCCAAATACCAGCATGTTGAGGATTAGAGTTTCAATAAACAAATTTGGAGGGGGGATATAAACATTCAGTTTTTAGCAGCAATGAAATTGAGCATCTCTTCATGTGTATATTTTCCATTTGGATAGCCTATGATCATTTCTCTCTTGAGAGCTCTGCCTTTCCCATTAATTCGTAGGTTTTCTTGTATATTCTGCATATATTGCTTTGTTAACATATGCATGTAACTATTTGTAGGTTTTTTTATGCTTTCTGGATAAGATTCCTTTGAGATACATAATATCGTGTCTCAATCTGTGGGTTGCTTTTATCTTTTCATTCTCTTACTGATGTCTTTTTATAAAAAAGTTTTTTTAAAGAAGAAAATTTTGAAGTTATTCTGTATGTTCAGTGCTTTTTTGTCCTAATTAAGAAACAACTGAGTTCATGTAGATGTTTTTCCATATTTTCTTCCAAAGATTTTTTCCCCAGCAAGTTATTTTCTGTATAAACCAGACAAAGCTTGCTTACTTTGCTTGCAACTAAGAATCCTGATATTTATAATTACTAGATGTCCCAAGGTACCCCAGATCCATACAAAATAAAGCAAAATTTGTTCTACCTTCAAAAATAGGTCATTCCCTCTATTATCTGTAAAAGCATGTCAAACCAGCTGTGCAAGCCAGAAATCTAGGAATTATCCTTGATAGCTCCACCTTTCTCAGTTATAATGTTTAATCTGTCACCCTATTAACTGTCTATTGCAATGTAACAAGTTAGTAGTTTAAAACAACAATGCTGCTGCTGCTAAGTCGCTTCAGTCGTGTCCAACTCTGTGCAACCCATAGACAGCAGCCCACCAAGCTCCTCTGTCCATGGGATTCTCCAGGCAAGAACACTGGAGTGGGTTGCCATTTCCTCCTCCAATGCATGAAAGTGAAAAGTCAAAGAGAAGTCGCTCAGTCGTGTCCGGCTCCTAGCGACCCCATGGACTGCAGCCCACCAGCCTCCTCCATCCATGGGATTTTCCAGGCAAGAATACTGGAGTGGAGTGCCATTGCCTTCTCCATAAGACAACAATTACCTATGTTATCTCACCATTTCTGTCATTCAGTAATTCAGATGTAGCTTGGCTTGGGAATTCTCTTAAGGATGTAGTCAGATATCAGCTGAGACTGCACTGATCTGAAAGCTTGACTGGGGCAGAAAAATCTACTTTGAAATTGGTTCATTCACATGGTTTGCAAGTTGGTCCTAGCTGTTGATGTGAAGCCCCACTCTTCTCCATATAGACTTCAAAGGGCTGCTTGAGTGTACTCATGACACAGTTGCTAGCTTTCCCCCAAAAGAGTGATCTAAGACACCAAGGCAGAAGTCGCAATGCCTTTTATGATCTAACCTCAGTAGTCATACACTGTCATTTTTGTAACATTCTGTTGGTCATGCTGGCCAATCCGACTCAATATGGAAGTAGCTTATAGAAGCACGTGACTATCAGGAGGTGAGGTTCACTGGGAATCATTTTGGAGGTGACTCCGAGATCATTAAGTCTTCTCTAGCTTCATTTGTTGTTATTAAAATGAAAATACAGAAAGCCTTAGTGAATATTCTGATTGTAAACGTTGTATATTCTGATGGTAAAGCATTCAAACAATACAAAAACATTTAAAGAAGTAATTACAAATCATTGGAAATTTCATCTTCTATGGCCAATTTTTTAGGTATCTCTTTATGCAAACCCTCTTAGTTTGACCTTCATAATATATCCAGGTTCATAGTACACACTTGTCTTACCCAACATGTTATAGGCATATGTCCAGTTAATAAATGTAGATTTATATTACTATTTTACTCACTTCCTAGTAATCTACCTTAAGAATTACCAAATTTAACATTATAGGTGGTCCTTTAAGTAATTTCCAGATTACCTTCTGTTTTATACAGTACTGTATTAGGCAATATTATACATAGATCAAGTCTTCTCTATTTTTGGTGAGAAATATCTCTCAGCTGTGCCACCACTGTGGTTCAAGAGACGGTCATTTTTCTCTTGTTTAATATACATAGCCTCTCTGGAGCCCCTCATCTACCTTCATCTCACCAGCAACCAGAGTGATTGTTTTCAAAAGATAAATCTGAACTTTTTAGTCTTCAGTAGTTTTAGGAAAATGTCTAAAACCTCTCTGAAAGATGTACTGAGTCTTTCATGATCTGGCTCTTCCTCTATTTGCTGTACTATTTCCTCCCTGGTCCCCTTTCACTTTCTCAGTGCCTAGACACATTCAACTTGAAAGCTTCCTCCTGAATACTGTACTCTCTACTCCCATTTCTTATTTGACTAACTCTTAATCATTCCTAAATACCCAATTTAAGTGCTATTTTCTTAAAGTTCTTTTTTCCACCTAAGTTCTCAAACTAAATTAAACCTCACTCTTAGTCTCTCTTAAAGGATATGATACTTTTCTACCATACTCTTTATTTCAGTCAACAACTCTTTGGTATTTAGGCAACTATTTACTTACCATCTCTTCTACTGAAGTACTATGAGAATAGGAATCATATTTCTTTTGCCTCCCTTAAAGAAATGCCTAACTTAGTAGAGTAAGTCAGTGCATACTTTTGAATAGTTTTGAACAAGTGGATGGATGAGAGTGACTTAGTATCTAAAAGGCCAAATGAGTAGGTTGGTAGACTTAGCTGGCCATATCATTTCCCAAAATGACTGGTTCCAGAATGTCTTTTATGAAATTGTCTGTGTCTGGTGAGTGGTGGAGGGGCTGGGGGATTGCACTCTGGTCAACAGGCGCAATTTGTAAAGCAACTCTCAGCAAGGTTTCACTCAGAGTGGGAGCTTAATATGTCGTTGTTATTGAAGGAACGCCAGTGCATGCATATAAAAGAGTGACCACTCTGCAGACACATTTTGCCCTACATGTGTTACTGCTCATTATCATACTCTACTTTAGCTGCTGCTGATGCTACTAAGTCGCTTCAGTCGTGTCGGACTCTTAGCGACCCCATGGATTGTAGCCCACCAGGCTCCTCCATCCATGGGATTTTCTAGGCAAGAGTACTGGAGTGGGGTGCCATTGCCTTCTCCACTACTTTAGCTAGATTATATAAACATTTCTGATACTCTTGCACTTTGTTTAACTACAAAAGTCCCTAGCATTGGCGGGAGATCTCTAAATCTGAAAAGTCTCTGTTTCCTCCAGTCTTTACTTAATCAGAAGCAACCTAGATTCTATGTTAGTTTAATGCTCTATGGAATAAAAGGGCAATGAAAGAACTATTTTCAACTAGGGCCATAACTTGAACTCTTTAAAATAAATGCTTCAAGGCTTCAAAAAATGAGGGCATGAAATATTTTTAGTTGTCGTTATTCTTTATTTGAGGCCCAGTTTTTAATTCCATGGGATAACTTGATAACTTTTAGTTTCTTAGAAATACAAAAGGAACAGCAATTTCACAGCTATAAATCAACTTCCTGAAAAGCAAATTTGGAAACAAGATCTATACAAAGATGAACATTACATATAGTGCAAGGGTTTGCTATATTTATTTTTTTCAGTTTCATGTATGGTGGAAAAAAATCTACGTAGTTGAAATATACAACATATGTTGAAGACCACTTGTTTTGCTGTGGACCCTCAATTTCTGAATCTTTTGTCACGTTTCTCTCGTGTTCATAGGCATAATTTGTCTCATGCTGAAGTTTCTCTCTATTTGCTGAAACCAGATGTGCATGGGGATTTCATGCAGTATTTAGGAAAGAGGAGTAGTTGCAGAATTTTATTTGCCTCCATCAAGCAATTTTTTGGTGGAAAATAACAAGTTCAATTTCTCCCAAGAGAGAATCATTCTGCCTCACTTCCTGGTATGGAAAGCATTAAAATAGCAGTTATAAGCTAGACTCTTAATGGCAACTAAAAAATACAAATTTTTAACTTCAATTTTATTCTACTTTCTAATAATAATCCTTTGTAATTTGTGTAACATTATAGGGTTCTTATAGTATTTCCATGTTTACTGAAATATATTTTGTGCTTGCTTATACTTTCTTGTTAAAGAATTTTTGTGTTTCTTATACTTAACACGTTAGCTTTAGTCTTTTCATCATCTCCTTTTGGGATGAGGTTCCCAGAACTTTTTTGATGAAAACACATTTATTGGATCTGTTCCAGGAATACTTGTGCTCAGTACGTTTAAGAATTCATACACACACACACACAAGAAAAAAAACATGTGCTCATGATCCGGAATCCAGTATAAAGCAAGAACAAGTACCTAGACACCAATAACTCAAGAGAAATGTGGTAATATATGAAAGGATTGATAAAATAAAAATGCCAAAAAAGTTCTGAGCAGAAAAACTATCGTTTAGGATATTTGAGTATCTATTATACACTAGATACTTTGTACTTTTATATACTAAGTTTGAATAGTTGACCATTTTTATGTAAAACAACTCATTTTGTATTTTTACTCACTTGCTAATGAATGAAAAAAGATTCTTAAATTTCTTGAGTTCACAAACCCAGAATAAAATAAATAAAGGGATGATTTAGAATCAAAAAGTGTGTCTCCAGCCCAGGTATTTGTTTACGGAAAAGCTTCCTAGAGGAGTGTCCTTTGAACTAAACTGAGCCTTGAAGGAAGAGTGAGTAGAATTTTGAAAAGGCAAAGAAAACAGCAGAGGAAGCCAACTGCCTGAGCACGGGTGTGGAATGGATCTCTGTAGAGGGAGTGAACTCAAGCACAAAAGTGAGCTCTTGGCACAGAGCTGAAAGTTGATGGGGAACATGAACGCTCATGTACAACCGAGAATGAAGCCAGGAATAAGATAAGAGGGGAGACTGGGCATTAAGTGAGAAGGAAGTTAAGAAGGTGGAGGCATGAATCAGCTTTTAGGAGGAGAAATGAGAGACTAAGATGTTAAAGTACATCATGTCACTATATGAACTGAGCTTGAAAAATTCCCATGTCTATTTTTTTCTTATACTGCAAAGCATTCTGGTACCTCACTTGCCTTGTGTGTCAGAGACTTCAAATGGTCACCAGTAGCTTTATTGTCCTCATCTCCAGGACATATGATTTCTTTGTTCATTTCCCCCGGCAATTACATAAAACCAGTGCTAAAGTCCTGGCCAGTGAAGCTGGAGTGGAAGGGATAAGCAGCAAGTACATCCAAGCCTAGCTCATCAAAGCCCCCCATGTCTGATCCTAGCATTTTTACTGCATCACTGGATAAAGAGAACTGGAAGACCTGCATGAGAGGCAAGAGGCAAGGATCTGGGTGCCCAAGTGACTTTATGGATCAGAGACCATCCACAGACCTACACTTCCATGTCAAGCGAGAAGCAAGTTCTATTTTGAGGTAAGTCACTAGAATTTGGGGACTATTTCTTTCAGCAGTTATTCTACCCTTGCTGAATAATCTGCAATAATCATTATCAATGACTTGGACTCTGATTGTTCACCGCTATTCCCAAGAGAATGAACAGTGTGGGAAAAATTGTTTCAACCCTGTTGAATACTACCTCAACAGGACTCACAGTATTGCCATGGAACGCTGCATTCTACTGGTTACAAACTGTTCTCATTCCTTTCATAGCCTAATTTAAAGATTCTTCTTTCTCCTTAGGATTTTCCTGCTCCTACTTCCAGCAGTGAATTGGCTGTTTTGTTTTTAGTTAAGTACTTATTCAAGAATCATGACCCATCTTTGGTTTTTTTCTTATTAATTCTTTAGGTACTAGAGATATAAGATCATTATAGATATAACACATAAAATGGCTACAATTTTAAAAGACCGATTATACCAAAAATTGAACAAGATGTGGAAAACCCAAAACTCTCGTGTACTCTAGATGGGAATGTAAAATGGTACAATCACTTTGTAAAATAGTTTGGCAATTTTTTAAAAATTTCATCTATCGTATAATCCAGTCATTCTACTCCTGGGTAGTTATTCAAAGATCAGAGAGGAAGTCCCCAATAGTACATGGCCAAGAAGAGGTCTTCCAGTGAAGATTTTCCGTGGTTTGTGGTTGGAGCAACATGTAAACACTTTTCTCTATTTTTCCCGTGAAACCTTCAGTAAGGTCTGTGTAAGTCACTGGTTATTGTGTATCAGTCGTTTTTTTTATGAAAAGACTGTTGATGATTTGGCTACAATAGTAACATCTGTTGACCCTTTAACTTTGTTGAGGTATTCTACTGTGCACAGTCACATATATTATCTATTTCAAATCATACATTTTGAACAGTAATTATTATTACCCTTTTAGAGATTAAAAAACATATACCCCATACTAAACCCCAAATGAAACAGATAGCAACAGAAAACTTGCTAAGAATAACATACTGGAAGGTCCCAAACTTTGCCCTCCACATTCCGATTAAAGATAGAGCTGGGACTTCCCTGGTGCTCCAGTGGCTAAGACTACTGTCTGTCCACGCATGGGTCCTGAATTCAATCTCTGGTCAGGGAGCTGGATCCCACATATCACAACTGAAGGTTCACTTGCCCCAACTAAAGGTCCTGCAGGCTGCAAGTGAGACCTGGTGCAGCCGGGTAAATGAATAAAATAAGTAAGAGGTAAAATAAATAAATAAAATAAATGCAAAGATAAGGCTGCTTATGGACTTCCTTGGCAGTCCAGTGGTTAAGACTCCATGCTGTCAATACAGGGGGCATGGATTCAGTGCGTGGCTGAGGAACTAAGATCCCGCATGGTGTGGCAAAAAACAAACCAACGGAGCAACAACAGTAACAAATCAGTAAGTCTGTTTATTTTACCTCTACTTGGAATTTTGATCATGTTTTTATTTCTATTTTTGACCAGTCTCCAGTTAAGTATTAGTGAGAACCTATTGTGCACTGGGCTTGAGATTAAAAAGAAAAAAAAAAAAAAAAAAGAAAGAGGGGCAGAATAAGAGAGGGTCCCTACATTCAGTGTTTGAAAGAAGATGGGGACTAACAAGATATTCCCTAGATATCTACAGTGAAAGTCAAGACAGAGTCCAAAGAAACCCAGACACAGGGTCTTGATGGTGTGAGAGATGCAAGTCTTTTCAGAGGAAGTGACCCTTAGCTGAGTCTTAAAGATAGGCAGATGCAGAAGAAAGGTAGGGGAAAGGAGCACCAAGCCATTTCTGAGGGAGGGACTAGCTGGTACTAAGGCATTACCATGAGGAATCCCAGAATCATCAGAGAACAGCAGATAGTCCCGAACGGCTACAGCCTGCTGCAGGTCAGTGCATGGGCCCCGGGATGAGCCTGGGGAGCAATAGGCGATGCAATCTGCAAGGCAAGCTCCTGAGAAACTATTCTCATGCCTGGCAACCAACTGAACCCCAAACTGGACTCAATCTCCTGGACACTACCCACAGGGATTTTCCAACCATTTTCTTTTTTTCCCTCTTAGATGTATAATATGGAACTCAGGACCTTGATTTTCATTTATTTTTTAATATGGTTATACTCATTTTAAATGAGAGAACAAATGATTTAATGGGGCAGGACTTCTTATGTGGACAAAGATTGATAAAAATATCAATCTTTTGACATTTTGATCAATCAAGATTGATTTTGTCCACAATTGTGCAGGTTCTTTTTTTTTTTTTAGAGTTGACATTGTGATTTCTTTTTTTTTTTTTTCTGCCACATTGTTTTATTATTATTATTTTACTTTACAATATTGTATTGGTTTTGCCATACATCAACATGCATCCGCCATGGGTGTACACGTTTTCCCCATCCTGAACTCCCCCCCAACCTCCCTCCCCACACCATCCCTCTGGGTCATCCCAGTGCACCAGCCCCAAGCTTCCTGTATCCTGCATCGAACCTGGACTGGTGATTCGTTTCTTATATGATAGTATACATATTTTAATGCCATTCTCCCAAATCATCCTCCCGCAGGTTCTTTAATGCGACCTGATCACCTTCTCCAGGGATGAGCAGGCCTTAGAGACCCTAGAGGACCACCTCATACTAAAAATACTTAACTACTGAACTGACAAATTAAATGGCAACTTATTCATTTGTAACACAGGGATTACTCTCCATTATCCAAAATACCAGATCTGGATGTGCTGAGTAAGGGAATATCATTTAGTGAAGAACTACTCCGTGTAATAGTGGGCATTTCGTTGTATTATTTCAATCACTTGTCACCACAACTCTGTGATATAGTTCTTATTTTGTCCCAGATTTATATATGAGAAACTTAAGTGACAGACATTAAATGATCTACTTTAATCCCACAGCCTATAAGTTTTGGAGCTAAGATTCAAGTGCTTTGATTTCTACCCCATGCAATGAGCTGAGTGCACCCACACTGGCTGGAAAAAAAAAAGATAATTATTTAATTAACGTAATTATGATTTATTGGATATTTTCTGCATGCATGCATGCTTGCTAAGTCTCTTCAGTCATGTCCAACTCTTTGTGACCCTTTGGACTATAGCCCACCCGCCTCCTCTGTCCATGGGATTCTCTAGGCAAGAATACTGGAGAGGGTTGCTATTACCTTAAATTCTTTGACATGCATTATCTTATGTAACCTTAGCAACTCTATTAAGTGAGAAACTATTTCCACTGAACAATGAGGAAACAGTTTGCTCAAAAAGTTTAAATAACTTTCTTAACCTGATTAATTGAAGGGGCCGATATTCAAACCAGGTCTCTCTGCCCACAAAGTACTTTTTGCTGCCAGGCAATGTTAAGACTATCTGATGAATAAGAGTCAGAATGGAAAGAATTTGTTAGTGGACAGAACATTTCATCAGGGGTGTGGTAGAGGATAGAAAACCACTGAAGTTCTCCTAGGAGGGACTGATCATGTACCTTCATGCCATGATGCAGCATACATTGAATATCTAATATTATTTTTCATTCTTACTAAATATTCTTATTAGTCACAAAAACTCATCACTATCTTTTTTCATGATAGAGAGTATGCATTATAATTTTCAGTCTGTATTGTCTCACCTTTTTCTGAGGATAAATTTTAGGAATTGAAAAAGAAATGAAATGTCCCAAACCTGAGGAAACACGTGATTACTTTTTGATGACATACTTGACCAATCTTTCTTTACTAAATTGGTGGTATATCTGATTAACTTCCAGGTCAGTGAAATTAGAATTTCGCCTGCAAAATGGATGTGCATAGGCTAGTTTTACAGATTTAAACCCTTTAAGAAATCTTGGGACTAGATCAATAAATGTTAACAGATATTTCCTTCTAGCACCTCAACTTACAAACTTGTTAAGACAGTGTTTTTTTTTGGTTTGCTTCTCTTTGTGGAAGTAAGATTTGAGTGGGCTTTCCCTGAAGTTGTGCCCTTGTGGCAAGTTTGAAGTAAACCTTGACCTTTGCTCAAAACCAAGCATCTGAGAACTTTCCGTTAACATCCCTTTGTTTCTTGAACCTGGACTCTTTGGGAAAGGGTTTGTTTCTTTCCACTGCAGCCCAGTCACCTGGTAGGAGGCTGTGTACCAAAGAATGTGCTTTCTAAATGTCAGTTGAATAAACGAATATTTGAATAAATTCACCAACTATGAACTTTGTTTCATTTTTACATTGCTTACTTTTTAAAAGAAAATACTCAATTGAGTTTTCTCATCCATTCATTTTTATTCCTTTGGGTCGTCTTTGCCAGATCTTTCCGTGGTGCCCTAGCCTGTCTGGCTTGGTATCTTCTTGACAGTCTGGGAGGACCCTGCACTTCCCCCTGAGCCACCTCTCCCCCAGATCAATTCACATCGTCTTTGAGGATGGAGTTTCCAAACCACGTTCTACTATGCATGGTTTCCCCCTCCTAAACTTGAACAGGATGTTAGGCAACGTAGAAAATATTTAAAACAAAAGAGAAGTAACAGAAGATTTAGGAAAGGTCACTACAATTAGCAAGAAGGGTGTGACTCACTTAAAAAAAAAAAAAAAAAGCCACGTTTAACTGAAAAAAAGCAAACCAGAAAAATCAGATGTTTTATTTTTCAAAATCAAACAATACCAGAGCTACAAGTGATGAGAGTAGGAAAGTTAATCAGAAAAGATTATGAGGTGAAGAAATTTGCACGACTCATGGAGGGAGGTCTATGCCTGGCTTTCCCCAGGCTAACTGACTTTTCTGGCCATATGACCCTCATTTTTAAAATAAGGATATTAGATCAAATGATATATAAGATCCTTTCCAATTTTAACGTTTTATAGAGGGCTAGAATTTTCTAGCAGATTAAATAGATTCTTTTTTTTGGTTGGACTGGGTCTTTCGTTGCTGTATGCGGGTTCTCTCTAGCCGTGGAGAGCAGGAGCTCCTTTGTAGTCGTGCTGCGTGGGCTTATTGTGGTGGCTTCTCTTGCCGCAGGGCACAGGCTCTCGGCACGTCGGCTCCAGTACCTGCAGCACGTGAGCTCAGTCGCTGTGAAACACTGGCTTAGTTGCTCCGCCCTTCCCCCACCCCACCCACCATGTGGAATCTTCTGGGACCAGGGGCTGAACTTGTGTCCCCTGCATTGGCAGGCAGATTCTTATCCACTGAGCCACCAGGGAATTCCTAACTGGATTCTTGTTTCAAGTCCCATATGTATATTTAGTCTCACATAATTTGATTGCTATTTGTATTTTCTTCCTTATTTTATCCACATTTATTGAGTGGCTGCCTGGTATCTGACCAGTGGGCGTACAAGATGGGGAAGATATTATCACTGCCATCTACCACCTCACAGGCTGGGTGGCCACTGCTTTGTAAACGGCAACAAGGCAGTTGGAACAGAAGCGAGGGCTGCGGAAGGGAGGCAGGGATGGAGATGGAGTGGACAAGGGCAAGAGAGAACATTTTATAATTTCCTGAGATACAAATGAGGCCACCACGTTCACAAAATACAGTAAAAGATGGTTTTGATTTTTACTCTTACTCCTTCATTTTATGAGGATGGATAGTGCCTACTGTATGACCGTGGCTACTTAGAAGGTTTTGAGGGATTCACTGGACTTTCCACACTGCCTGTGAAGGAGATGGTTGATTTTTGTCTTATTGATGTGGCCACTACCAAGCCTATATGTTTGTGTTAACTGCACAGTTGGCTGCTTGGAGATATCAAAGGTTGCTCAGTGATCCCTCGTGGAGCTTGATGGTGACATTCAAATTCAAATTGCAGGTGGCAGTCCTAAGAATAGAAGAGCCTAGCACTGATTGGGGCCCTGCAAGTGGGCATGTGTCTGTGAAGCAGATGGGCACATGGCAACAGCTAGTGGTGTCGTTAGCAATTAACCAGAAAGCACAAGCTTCACCCCAACACTGTGACTTTTGATCTCCAGTGCCTGGCACACTGTAGCCTTTAACCAAAGAAGCTATTTTTGTTGTTATTTGTTTTTATCCCCCCTTGTCATGGCATCTGGTCCCATCACTTCATGGCAGATAGATGGGGAAACAGTGGAAACAATGGCTGACTTTATTTTTCTGGGCTCCAAAAGCACTGCAGATGGTGACTGCAGCCATGAAATTAAAAGACGCTTACTCCTTGGAAGGAAAGTTATGACCAACCTAGACAGCATATTCAAAAGCAGAGACATTACTTTGCCAACAAAGGTCCATCTAGTCAAGGCTATGGTTTTCCAGTGGTCATGTATGGATGTGAAAGTTGGACTATAAAGAAAGCTGAGCACTGAAGAATTGATACTTTTGAACTGTGGTGTTGGAGAAGACTCTTGAGAGTCCTTTGGATTGCAAGGAGATCCAACGAGTCCATCCTAAAGGTGATCAGTCCTGGGTATTCATTGGAAGGACTGACTGATGTTGAAGCTGAAACTCCAATACTTTGGCCACCTGATGAGACTCATTTGGAAAGACCCTGATGCTGGGAAAGATTGAAGGTGGGAGGAGGAGATGACAGAGGATGAGATGGTTGGATGGCATCACCGACTCAATGGACATGAGTTTGGGTAAACTCTGGGAGTTGGTGATAGACAGGGAGGCCTGGTGTGCTGCGGTTTATGGGGTCACAAAGAATCGCACACGACTGAGCAACTGAACTGAACTGAACTGTTGGACAAAAGTATTTAAGTTGGTCAAAGGCTAAATATTATTAGGATGATTATTAGAAACAATACTGGATTTAGAGCCGAATATAGTATGAAATGGGAGAAGGACATGGCAACCCACTCTAGTACTCTTGCCTGGAAAATCCTACGGATGGAGGAGCCTGGTGGGCTACAGTCCATGGGGTCTCGAAGAGTTGGACATGACTGAGTGGCTTCACTTTCACTTTTCACTCTCATGCATTGGAGACAGAAATGGCAACCCACTCCAGTGTTCTTGCTTAGAGAATCCCAGGGACAGAGGAGCCTGGTGGGCTGCTGTCTATGGAGTCGTACAGGGCTGGACATGACTGAAGTGACCTAGGAGTAGCAGCAGCAGCATAGTATGAAATGGTTGGATGCCATCACTAATTCAATGGACATGAGTTTGAGCAAGCTCCAGGAGATAGTGAAAGACACGGAAGCCTGGAGTGCTGCAGTCCATGGGGTCACAAAGAATCAGACACAATTTAATGACTGAACAACAACAACTATATGTAATTAGTTGAAGGGGATTTTAAACTTTTTTTAATTAAAATAGTACCTATAGAATACAGAAATACGTTAAAAATTGATATAGAAAACTATATAAAAGCACAAACTGAACCCGCCAACCTTAAGGAACACATCATCAGTATCAAAGAATGAGGAGCTAAG
This sequence comes from Bos indicus x Bos taurus, assembly GCF_003369695.1. NCBI lineage: Eukaryota > Metazoa > Chordata > Mammalia > Artiodactyla > Bovidae > Bos > Bos indicus x Bos taurus. The sequence continues at coordinate 43,888,833 of NC_040104.1, forward strand.
AGTTCCTCTCTAAAGCTTATTGTAATACCAGTTGGTAGTATCTGCCCTCTAAAGTCATCTAAATTATAGACATGAATTATCTCACTTCTCCATCAGATTGTGACAAACATTAGCTAGGGAGTGGTCTTTTTCTCCTTGCATTCATGCTCCAACAGCTCATAGTAGGTTTCTGTAGGCGTTTGTTGAGCCGTGAGTCAACTGAAAGACCCCAGAGCCCAAACATCTGTCTAATGGGGAGTCCCAGAAAAATCCCGTTTCCAGGTCACATCTCAGTTTCTGAGTTTATTTCTCAGATTGAGCTCTTTAGGTGTACTTAGAGCTCTCAGGAAAGAGGCCTTTTCTAAATTTAGTCTCTCTGGTTGAACATTAAAATATTGGAGTGGAAGAGTGACGGTAGCAAAAGGGGTTAATTAGCATTTTGTGTACATTAGATAACACAGCTGCTTCCAATTCAATGGCCAACATCAGAGGTTCTGTAGAAATATGTTCCATGGAAATTCCCATTGGTGTTTGCTTACTGGGGTGTTGAGAGTTAAGTAAGCAAATTGCATCACTGGGGATAAAATGGAGACAAGCACCAACAAAGAATTTAACTCAAGTGCTTGCTGGTTGGCCAAATAGCTGTGGGGAAAATCAGGGCAGGATCTGTTTTCTGGCAAGTAGCCCCTTTATTCAGTTCCCTGTCTTTTTTTCACTGGATTATAGCACAGATCTTGGTACATGCCTATTTCCTTTGCAGACCCTTGTCTTTAGCTTAGATATGCCTCTGATCATTTCAAATTATCCTGCCAGTGCTGTGTTGAAATGCTACTGAGCACTCACCAGAAGAGATCAGACTGTTTTATAAGATGGGGGTCCAGCAAGCCATGAAGAAAGGGTGCACTAGTCAGTCTAGAAACATCTGTAGGAGTTGCCAGATGTTTTAATTAGAAGAGAATCACAGGCTGCGTGAACAACAGAAAAGATAAAGGATTGGATGACTCATCTCTGAGGAGATGAGAGCATGAATGCTCATGGATTTGCCCTTTTTTAAAAACACTGTGGTTGGATTAGGTGTTTGAAATCAACTCCTTCATGCCTTATATATTTTTAAACCCCCCTTTTTGTGTGTGTGTGGAGGGGGAGGAGATTCGTGAGTCCTACTCAAGGATCACTGTCTTCGCCTAGCAGGTTTCTGGTACCTGGATTAGAAGAATGAGAGCAAGGCCATATCTCTATGTAGGCTGATGCTATGGTGGTATGATTTCAAGGCCACCAGGAAAGCCTTCACCGACCTTTCTTTCTCCATGAAGTTCGTAATCTCACCATGAAGGATTCCTTCTTTCCTCAAAATCAATCAGCATCTCAAACTTGGTTTTAAAATGCACATCCTGGTAAAAGGATTTTTATTAAAAGATAAAATTCTGTCTGAATCTCTCAGGGCCTGAGAAAAAGCTGTAGTGACATGTATCACTGATTCCTGAGAATGCAGCCCTCAGAGTCATCCCTGATCCCAGATTTTGAAATTCTAGCAGCAAGCAGAAACAGAAAGGCTTTTGAGGTAGATGTGTGCATGTGTGCTAAGTTGCTTCAGTCATGTCTGACTCTTTGCAGTCCTATGGATTGTAACCCAGCAGACTTCTCTGTCAATGGGATTCTCCAGGCAAGAATACTGGAGTGGGTTGCCATGCCCTCCTTCAGGGGATCTTCCCAACCCAGGGATCGAACTCACATCTACTTGTCTTCTGCATTGGCAGGTGGGTTCTTTACCACTAGGGCCACCTGGGAAGCCATTTGAGGTAGATAGGAAGAAGTAAAAAGGAAGATAAGGGCTCAGAAAGTGAAGGAGATAAGATGAGTAGAGGTCAATTGGATTTAGAACTGATAATTTGACTTTTTTAAGCCTCAGTTTCTTCATCTGTAAAATAGAACCAATACCATTTTTTTGTGGAGATTCTTGGCCAGTGATCAGAGGAGACTCTCTTTCCTTTGTCAGACTAATTAATTAATTTGTTCTCTATACAAAACTGTAAAATTCAGAATCTCAGGAGATATATATCATCAAAATAATCTTTTCTGATATCTCCTGTATTTGTTTCTTGGCTCTCCCTGGTAAGAATTCTTTACTTTTTTTAAAATTTCAAAATCTTTTACTTTTTTTAAAATTTCAAAATCTAGAATTTCAAAATCTTTACTATGAAAGGATACTCATATCATCTTAGATTAGGGACTGAAGTTGGCCCAAGTTCATAGTTCATGGACATGATTTGATCAGTAATTTGAAAAGACAAGATGGTTTTGTGCTTTTGTTCTCTTTCCTTGTTATTTAAGTAATTTGGGGGCAAAGTCTTTTTAGATATTGTACTCCAGATTGCTCCCCTAATAACAGTTGCTGCTGCTGCTGCTGCTGCTGCTAAGTCGCTTCAGTCGTGTCCGACTCTGTGCGACCCCATAGACGGCAGCCCACCAGGCTCCTCTGTTCATGGGATTCTCCAGGCAAGAACACTGGAATGGGTTGCCATTTCCTTCTCCAATGCATGAAAGTGAAAAGTGAAAGTGAAGTTGCTCCGTTGGGTCCGACTCTTAGCGACCCCATGGACTGCAGCCTACCAGGCTCCTCCGTCCATGGGGTTTTCCAGGCAAGAGTACTGGAGTGGGTTGCCATTGCCTTCTCCTAATAACAGTTGAAAAAAAGCCCAAATTTTTCCTGAAAAGGGAGAGTGGTTTAATGTCAAATATTCATCAGTCTTGGTCCTACATGCCTGTAGGAACAGCTCAGGGTCATGCACATTATGTCTGCAGGCAGATGAGAAAAGTAAGCATTTCACTGTATGTAAAGTGCCTAGCAGAGAGACAACATTCAGGAGGTATTCATGACAACCTATATACTAAACAATTTTAAGAGTTGCTTTCCTAGGTTTGGGGGGACCACTGTATTTTATGCTGCAAAATTGGTTGTCCTTCTTCAATCATTGAATAAATAAAACATAAACTGACAGGAAATTCAAATTTCAGGACACATTATATTTGTTTCTATGGGCACCCAGAACTGTTGTTACTACTGAATTATCAGTACATTGGATATTAATGTATTAACATCCAGCTTATCTGTCTAAAATAAAACAAATCAAAACTGCATGATTGGCTGACTGGAGACACGGGGATATCATACATTTTTTTTCATTACCTGTTGGCACGGAGTCTGTTCCGTGTATCGATTTAGACTTTATCTGAAGCCGTTTTTCAATCTGTACCGCTTCTTGAAGTAATGAGTTTCAGAAGCTTGCTTCCTGGTGTGTGGACTCAGCCTTCTCTTCTTCCTCCCCTTCCCCTTCCTTTGCTCTTTCCTCCTCCTCCTTTATTTTCTTCTTTTTGTAGTAAAATTAACTGTCAAGCTTAAGTTAGCGTTTCCTAGAGCTGATAGACTGAAACTTCCAAATTATGTTCACCTATGAATATGATCAGATTTGGGGAGTATTTTTAAGCATTTTGGTTGTCATCATCTCCAGGCTGTTCACAAGTATTACATTTCTTATCCTTTCTGTCACGTGTGTATGCTAAGTCACTTGGGTTGTGTCTGACTCTTTGCAACCTTATAGAGTCTGTAGCCCACCAGGCTTCTCTGTCCATGGGATTCTCCAGACAAGAATACTGGAGTGGGTTGCCACTGACTTCTCCAGGGGATCTTCCTGACCCAGGGATCAAACCTGCATCTCTTATGTCTTGTGCATTGGCAGGCAGGTTCTTTACTACTGGCACCACCTGGGAAGCCCAGTATTGGGGATAGTCATGTGATTTACTCTTCCCAGTGAAATCGGAATGAAAGTGGCATATACGAACTTCCAAGCAGAAATTTTAAGAGCCATGCTCTATTTGCCCCATCTTTTCTCCTGTCAAAGTAATTGAAGATTAAACCCCTATCAGCCTGGGTCCCTGAGGGAGTAGTATGAGCGGTGGTGACCAGAATGGAAATGTACAAAGAAGAGAGGAATAAGTCAGCAGTGAAGACATAGAGATTCAGAAGTCAGTTGTTACTGCAGCATAATCTACACTACTGCAATAAAATGCAACTGCATTATAGATTCTTAATCTTATCTTCTCAGACTGAAAGGTTAGTTTCTAAAGATAGTCTTCAGGTCAATGCAAACACATGCTGTAAGTTCATTATAAAATCTTATACTCTTGGCTAGTGGAATCCTGGCTTGAATCATTTACTTTTTAAATGACAATCAGTATTACCAATCATGTACTGAACAGTAAATTAGAGACTCTTAAAGGATAAAATAAGCTATCTAACAGTCTTATTTCAGAAAGGAGAAACTTCAGATTTTCCAAAATATAAGAAATTTATCTGGGAACATCCAGGTGGTTTTCTCTTAATTTTTAACCTGGGATATTTTTCTAGGTCTTTGTACCGTGTAACCTACTCCATTCATTTATTCATTCAATTTTTTAGGTTAAAATTTAACAAGTGAATATTTGCTACTTAGTCCTAATGATTTTTACTAACCACCAGTGCTGCTTCTAAGCGTGTTAGTTTGCTGCTGCTGCTGCTGCTAAGTCACTTCAGTCGTGTCCGACTCTGCGACCCCATAGACGGCAGCCCATCAGGCTCCCCTGTCGCTGAGATTCTCCAGGCAAGAACACTGGAGTGGGTTGCCATTTCCTTCTCCAATGGATGAAAGTGAAAAGTGAAAGTGAAGTCGCTCAGTCGTGTCCGACCCTCAGCGACCCCATGGACTGCAGCCTACCAGGCTCCTCTGTCCATGGGATTTTCCAGGCAAGAGTACTGGAGTGGGGTGCCATTGCCTTCTCTGGTTAGTTTGCTAGGGCTGCCATAACAAAATACCACAGGCTGCATGACTTAAACAGAGACCCACTCTCTTATAGTTTTGGGGGCTGAAAGTCCTCACGCCGTCAGTGGCGTTGGCTTCTGCAGCCCCTCCGCTGGTGCACAGACGGTCGTGTTCGTGTGTGTTCTCACACGGTCTTTCCCCTGTGCACATGTTCCCCTGGTGTCTCTGTGAGTGTCCAGGTTTTCCTTTCTTATGAGGACGCCAGTCAGATAGGATTATGACCCACCCTCAGAGCCTCTTTTTACCTTGTTGTAGGTTGCTAAGTCGTGTCTGGACTATGGGTTACATGTTTGCCCACACATATAAAGGTGAATGCAATGTTGAACTATATTGTGAGGATTATTTTCGTCAATAACTCCATAAATGTAAGTGTTGTGTGTGTGTGTGTGTCTGCGCGTGCACAGTTGTCTGATTCTTTGTGACCCCATGGACTGTAGCCACCAGGCTCCTCTGTCCATGGGATTCTCCAGGCAAGAATACTGGAGTGGGCTGCCATGCCCTCCTCCAGGGGATTTTCCCAGACCAGGGATTGAACTCACATCTCCTGCACTGCAGGCAAATTCTTTACCACTGAGCCACCTACCTTAATCAGTTCTTCAAAAGTCCTGTCCCCAAATACAGTCACATTTTGAAGTACTCAGGGTAACAGCTTGAACACATCATTTGGGAAGCAGGACATAGTTCAGCTGATAACACAAAGCTATGACAAATTGAAAGCATTTTACATTAAAACAAAATAAAAGAAACCATGATTAGAATCCCATCATGGTCTTCAGCAGCAGTGGTGCTCATGGAGTATGAGGTTGGTAGAGTTTGGCATAAAATATCGACTAGACTTTCTTATTATATGTCCATCTTACCAAAGAGCTTTAATCCCAGTGCCTAGACTATATGCAGCTTGGTACAGCTGACAGCTGAGATCCTTATGCTAGTTCAGTTCAGTGCAGTCACTCAGTCATGTCTGACTCTGCGACCCTATGGACTGCAGCAAGCAAGGCCTCCCTGTCCATCACCAATTCCCGGAGCTTGCTCAAACTGATGTCTATCGAATCGGTGCTGCCATCCAACCGTCTCATCCTCTGTCGTCCCCTTCTCCTCCTGCCCTGTGCTAAGCCATCCACAAGCTATTCATTTGACCTCACCTCTGAAGGGAGATTCTCCCAGTTGCCAAATCAAAGCCATTGTGTAGAATAATCTCACTCCCACGAATGATAGTCATAATAGGTTCTTTTCTCTCTCTTCTTCCCACTCCCCCCTTTCCATTCTTTCCATAAAACTCCTGTGAGTACACTGCCAGTTTCCATTTCCTATGCTGGGAACTGAATTTTGGTAAACCAAAACCCTGCCCTGGTCATGTCTAGGATAGCAGACAGACAAGTAATTGCATGATTGTAATATAACATAGTTTGTGTGATGCTGTCGACTCTGTAAAAGCATGGGAGAGGATTTTCTAAGTCACATGTTGGGTGGGGGAAGAATCTTAAACCTTAAATTTCTACAACTTTTGCTTTTCCAAGGGTATTCCACCATTTTATCCCAGGAGGGAGATGGAGCATGTAGTACGAGGCACAACTACAAAGCCTGGAACTAATGTTCTAACTAATGAACTGGGAAATATGCTGCAAAACAAGATTGCCTCTTTAAAGTCACCCCCTGAGAGGCTTTGCACTAATTCCAAAAATGCTGTCTTTCATTAATGCATCTTGGAATTTATATTCGGTCAGACTGTGAACTCGCCTGCTGCTGCTGCTGCTAAGTCACTTCAGTCATGTCTGACTCTGTGCGACCCCATAGACGGCAGCCCACCAGGCTCCCCTATCCCTGGGATTCTCCAGGCAAGAATACTGGAGTGGGTTGCCATTTCCTTCTCCAATGCGTGAAAGTGAAGTCGGTCAGTCATGTCCAACTCTTAGCGACCCCATGGACAGCAGCCTACCAGGCTCCTCCATCCATGGGATTTTCCGGGCAAGAGTACTGGAGTGGGGTGCCATTGCCTTCTCCCGTGAACTCGCCTAGAGCAGAACAAAGAACATATGATGCATGATTAAGGTTTATAGAACGAGTAAATTAATCCAGAGACACGGTCACATTTGAAACACCTTGACTGGTGGAGAATACCTGTTCCTGGGTGTTTTGGGTGTCTAGAGATTTAAGACAACCACATGCAAAAAAATCATGACCTATGTTTGGAGTTCATGGTGAAGTATGGCTATACAGTAACAGAACTGGATTTATTGCAGACCAGCTCCAAAGAAAACCAGAATGAAAGTAAGAAGAGAAAAAGGTTTGATGAATAGTAATGTCATCCTCAAATGTGAAGAGTGCTGGGTGTAATGTAGGGGGAGAGGGCTACATAAAACCATGAGGACTGTCTCAGAAAAGCCGACTGTATTAGAAGCATAATTTATCTTGGGAACAAAAGCACCATCCCAGGGTTACTCAGACCCTGTAGGCTCTTGAATAAGCAAAAGTAATCTAGAGCTGAATTTGGGGAGTGGGACTTGATTTCACTACACTATTCTCCAAAGGATGTGGAGTTCCTAGGAGCAAGCCAGGAGGCCTGCCTGGAAGGAGAAGTGAGCGGGAAAGGGGAGGGGATGCCATCAAGATGAAGAAACAGCAGATGACAGCCCTGTGTTCTGTGGCCAGAGGACTGGGTCATGGTTTCACACAGGGCTTTTGTTCCTTGTGCCTTATACTGTTGTTACAAGTATGAGAATGATACCAGCATGATTTTGTTGGTGATATTTATTTAGTTCAGTTGCTCAGTCGTGTCCGACTCTTTGCAACCCCATGGACTGCAGCACTCCAGGCTTCCCCCTGTCCATCACCAACTCCCGGAGCCTACTCAAATTCATGTCCATTGAGTTGGTGAGGCCATCCAACCATCTCATCCTGTCATCCCCTTCTCCTCCTACCTCAATCTTTCCCAGCATCAGGGTCTTTTGCAATGAGTCAGTTCTTCACATCAGGTGGCCAAAGTATTGGAATTTCAGCTTCAGCATCAGTCCTTCCAATGAATATTCAGGACTGATTTCCTTTAGGATGAACTGGTTGGATCTCCCTGCAGTCCAAGGGACTCTCAAGAGTCTTTTCCGACACCACAGTTCAAAAGCATCAGTTCTTCAGTGCTCAGCGTTCTTTACAGTCCAACTCTCACATCCATAAATGACTTACTGGAAAAACCATAGTTTTGACTAGATGGACCTTTGTTGGCAAAATAGTAATGTCTCTGCTTTTTAATATGCTGTCTAGGTTGGCCATAGCTTTTCTTCCAAGGAGCAAGTATCTTTTAATTTCATGGCTACAGTCACCATCTGCAGTGATTTGGGGGCCCAAAAGGTGAAGGAAAAGATTTTATTAAGGTCAAGGAAAAGATTTGAAGTCCTATACCTGAGTCAAAGTGTAAAATGGAGGCATTATGCAAGGAAAATGAAATAATCCTTCAAAAGAGCTGATTTGTGGGAGCAGGAGCTCAGAGCTAGGCATGACATTGGACACCCAAGTCTGCCAGGGATTCACGGAAACAACTCTGATTGTAGCAGTAGAGTTCTGAGTAATCTTAGCTCAAGGCACAGCATTACCCCAGTTGACTTACGGGTATTATGTAAACTATAACACTAGATGAACTTTTCTTTTTTTTTAAGAATACTTGATTTGAACAAACAGAAATATTTACTCTCCTTTTAATCCTGTTTATTTTGTACAATTTGTTTCCAAGTATCTGTGGTATGATTCAATCCTGGTAGAGGATGTGATGTCACTTGCAGAAAACATGGGACAAGCTCGACGTAAAATCTGAGCGCCTCAGTTTTGATCATAGAAAGGTGATCTTAAAGTGCTTTTCCCCCAGAAACATCCTCTTCTTTCTTCCTTTTGCTTTATTAAGACAATTTCCCACCCAGCTACTCCCATCATTGCAAAGTTGATCACAGTGTCTGCTGATTGCTCCGATCCCGTTGTATTCTCTAGAAATGTCCATTTTAGCACGTGTAAAATGTTAGACAGTATATATCATTACACACCCTTCTCTATCCCTTTAGGTAATGAGCTACTTGAGGGCAAGGGATATGTCTTATTTATACCTGTTTACTCTGAATCTGTTGTTCATATCAAACATTCAGTAAATGCCTGTTGTATGAAAGGATGAATTCATGATTAAACATATATATTCATAATAAGTAAATAAATGATATGGGTATCTATGCTCATAGAATTTATAATCTAAACATAGGAAATTTTATATAACAAACTCAAGTGAGGGATCGAATCAAACTGAAATCTTTCAATTGTCAAAAGGAGTTCTGGTGGACCTCTTTTCTAGAGACTGTTTTGTGTTGCTTATTTTAAATATAATTCATTTCCAAGTCTTGTTCCTAACATTTCTATAAGCCATCACCATCACTATTAACTCCCATCCTCCCCCACAAAAAAAAAAACCCAAAAGACAAAAAAACTGTTCTCTGAGAAACAAAAGAAATAAGTGAAGTCAGTTTGCATGTCTTGATGAATTTTTAGGAGGAAAGAGTAACCTGGAAGCATTTTCTCTTGCACTCGGCTGAACCATTTTTCCATCTATATGTGAAAGTTGCTCAGTCATGTCTGACTCTTTGCAACCCCATTACTCTACAGTCCATGGAATTCTCCAGGCCAGAATACTGGAGTGGGTAGCCTTTCCCTTCTCCAGGGCATCTTCCCAGCCCAGGGATCGAACCCAGGTCTCCCGACATTGCAGGTGGGTTCTTTACCAGCTGAGCCACAAGGGAAGCCCAAGAATACTGGAGTGGGTAGCCTATCCCTTCTCCAGCAGATCTTCCCCACTCAGGAGTCGAACCAGGGTCTCCTGCATTGCAGGCGGATTCTTTACCAACTGAGCTATAAGGGAATTACCCACTACCTAAATACAACCTTGAAATGTGGTTAGGAATGGAACAAAATCCAAAGAATCAATTACATCCCCAATCAGGGTTACTGGCAACTTGTTTAGCAGCTTGTGAGAATAAAGAGGAAGTTGCTAAAACAGAAGATGTAGTCAGTCTGTTGATCATCTGAGGGGACCATAAGATTTCTTATTGCTAGTCTTACAGAGGCTCCGTATCACTCAGAGACAAGGGACCTCCATAAAGAGGTTGAAGGTGATAACAGGAGTCCACATGTAAATCTGAACCCTGGAGATGGGTTGTTGGGAGAAAACTAGAAGCAAGAACTTGCCCTGTTCCCGGCTTCTTCTGAGACCTGTTTTGAAAGCTGGCCAGCAGGAGTCAACTATTGTTGCTTTGCGGTCGACCAGAACACAGTCAATTAATGGAGCAAAAATGGTACCTGTGGGAGGGAGATCAGGGCTCTTTTGTGGGCCCTGGATTGTTGCTGCACACAGAGGACCCTGACAAAAGGAAACGAGCTAGATTCAGCTGCTTTTTTTTTTTTTAAAAAAAAGAGAATGCTTGATTTGAACAAGCAGCTCTGTAGCCTCCCTTAAATCCTTCTGCTTATTTTGTGCAGTTGGTTTCCAAGGATCTGTGGTAAAAATTTGATTCCAATGAGGGAAGTGATGTCATGTGAGCTGAAAAAGGCTTATATTAATACATCATTTTAAGACTGAAAAAGAAATGGAGGCAGGAAGAAGGAGAGGATGTGGCTTAGCGGCAAGGAGAGAAGAGGATGTGTTAGGGGAGGGCCATGTGACATGTGAGATCCCAGGAGACAGGAGATCTGCTTGGGGAGGGAAGGGAAGGCTGTTTGTGTCGAGCAGCAGGGCGGGGAAACCACTGTGGGGAAGGGGGCAAATTACAGCTCTGGGCAGAGGACTGCTGCAGCCTACGAAACCTGAGCTGAGAGTCACGGAGACGCTGGTTTCGTTGTTGGTTTTAATAGCTGGTGCACGGCTGTGCCCATCTAAGGATGCTGTGAGGAACATCCTGTTTCTGACAAGTTCCCCCCACCCTCCAACCCCTCTCGGTTGTCACTGAGCAGCGGGCCGGGTTCCCTGTATAGCAGCTTCCCACTAGCTGTCTGTTTCACACATGCGAGTGCATGTATTTCAGGGCTACTCGTTCAGTTCCTCCTACCCTCTCCTTCCCCAGTTGTGTCCACAAGCCCATTCTCTGTGTCTGCATGCATCTCGATTGCTGCCCTGCAGACTGATTCATCAACAGCACTTGTGCAGATCCCATGTATGTACGTAGCACATGACAAGGCCCTGACAGTGTATAAAGTCCTCTAGGCAATTTTACTGTGCTGCAGGATAGCGGAAGCACCCACTCCGCCTTGTAAAACCCCCGACAGTATTTCTCTGCCTCTTCAGCTCTAATGACAATCTGCAGTGTAGTCACCTGCCGCTACATCTGCCTCCCCAAACAGTGGCTTCTGTTTTAAGGTGCTTAGGAATTTCAAGGGTATCTTGCAAAAGAATTTTAAAAGACAGATTTTGACTTTATGAATCTGGAGTGGGACCCCCAATGTCAACATTCTGGGAGGTTCCCCCTTCTGAACACACAGAGGAGCAAGGGCTTACCCTCCACCTACCCATAGCCTTGTTCTTGGTTCAATTTTGGTGTCGTTTTTCAGAGTCCAGGCTGTAAGCTCAGACCACTTTGGCTTCTGTTTTGTATTTGCTATTGAGTCTGGACACATTTATTGACCTTATTACCTAGTTTCTTCACTTCTGACAAGAGAAATCAACGCTAGGGCAGTGGTCCCCAACACTTTAGGCACCAGGGACCCGTTTTGTGGAGGACAGTTTTTCCACAGACTTGAGGAGGGGATTGTTTTGGAATGATTCAAGCTCGTCACATTTGCTGTGCACTCTATTTCTGTTATTATTACATCAGGTCCACCTCAGCTCTCCAGCATTAGATCCCAGAGGCTGGGAAGCCCTGCACTAAGGAATGCCTTACGATCCAGGGCTTAGGACTCTGCACTCTTACTGCCGAGGACCAAGGTTCAACCCCTGGTCTGGGAACTAAGATGCCACAAGCCCTGTTATATGGCCAGAAAGGAAAAAAGAGAAAGAGAGAGAAAGAAACAGTAAAGCAAGCCAGCAGCTAGCTTTTTTCTGATTTCTGTGGTATAAATATATCCACTATGGCCAATTTCAAGCTAGCCATATGACATCACCGAACAAGGAGTTAGGAAGAAATGTGCACGTCCGTAAACAATGTTTCCACCACAGAGATACCATCAATGAAAGTAACCTCAAGAGAAAAGATAAGAGTGAATAGGTGAGCAATAAATAGGAATGATGAGTCTGATTATTTATTACCTCTTAGGAATAAAATTTATTTGATTATATACGTTCATTTTTTTAAATAATATGTACGGTTAGCCTCTGGATTACAAAATGTGTGAACATTTAATAATAAGCCCTTGTTAGTTGATATAGGCTGGCTCCAGCGCATTGCTGACTTGTGAAATAGAGGCAGTCACTGCCCTCATGAAGCGTATAGTCCAGAAGTGAATGGGCGTGGTTCCTATGAGGACACGAAGCCAAAGGAATGATCAGTGGGATAGGCAGAAATTTGACCCCCATAACCTTCACCATCTGGTTGTTATGACAATGAATATGTTATGATACATGGTAACAGGACTTTGTAGATCTCACTGGTTTTATAAAGTAGAAGACCAGGAATTCCATGGTGGTCAAGTGGTTAGGACTTTTCACTTTTATGTCAGGGGCTCAGGTTCAGTCCCTGGTTGGGGGACTAAGATCCTGCAAGTCATGGCAAGGCCAGAAAAAGTTTTAAAAAATTATTAATAGATGGCCTTTAGACAGAGAGGTTATCCTTGGTTATCCAAGTGTGTGTAATGTAATCACATGAACCCTTAAAACAGAAGAGGGAGGCAGAAGCAGAAACCACAGAGGTTCAAAGCACAGAAAAGATCTGAGGTTCTGTTGTTTGTTTGAGGAGGAGGGGAATCATGTCACAGGGAAATGGCAACCACTGTCCTCTAACCGCCAGAAGCTGAATTCTGTCAATAACCAGTAAGTCTGAAAGAGGAACCTCCCTCAGCTGCCAATGAGAACCCAGTCCTGGCCAATACTTTGATTTTAACCCAGTGAGATGTTAAGAAGAGAACCAAGCCATACCATTCCAGACATCTGACCTAGAGAAACAGTGAGGCTTGTGTAAAACTGCTACATGTGTGATAATTGGTTACACATCAACACAAAAGTAACACAGTCAGTACAGAAAGGATCAGAGTAATAGCTACTAAAGAAGAGCAGGGTGGGGAAGAGTATGCCAACACTTTCAGCGATTTAGAGGTGTTTGGAATGGACAAGGGAGCTTCCCTGGTGGCTTAGTCTGTAAAGAGTTCGCCTGCAGTGCAGGAGACTGGGGTTCCATCCCTGGGTCTGGAAGATCCCCTGGAGAAGGAAATGGAATGTGTGAGGAGAAGAGAGAAGAGACTGAAAGACGAGATGAGGTGAATCTGATCGTGAAGAGCATTTTAAGCCAGGAGACTATTTTCCAAGAGCAAAGGGAACCAGTGAACTGTTTAACAGAGCTTGCTGTTTAACTGTTTAACAGAGCTCCATAAACATGGAGCATGAGGAACACGGCACAGCCTGGGACCAGGCATTCAGGATCCCCGGCTTCGTCAGTCAGGGAAGCCGGCGAGCAGGAAGAGTGGCTTGAGGGTGCCGAGCCCCAGACGCTGACCAACATCTGCTTGCTTGTTCTTTCTCATCTCAGTTACTCACAGCACCAGCTACGTGTAGGGCACCACTCCAGGGGGCAGGGACACCCACTGCTCCGAGCTCCCAGACCTCAGCAGGGCCTTTGTTATTGCTCTTGTTTTTCCAGAAGTCATGTGGAGTAAGATAAATATAGTTTATGGATTCCCACAACTAGTTCTGCCACTTATTAAGCCCACAAGCCAGGGCAAGTCACTTAACCTTTCTGAGTTTCCCTTTTCTGATTTGTAAATAACTATTATAGCTACTTCAGCAGGCTATTGCAGGAATCAAAGACAAAGTAGATAAAAACTTTAAACCTCATGAAAGCCCTGTTCAGATGATCCACTTTCCTCTCTTTGTCTGTCTACCATCCATGTGCTCTCGTTCTCATATTCTTTTTTTTTTCTCTCTCTTTCCTTTCATTGTTTTCTTTATTAAATTAGTTCAACAAATATTTCTTGGGAGCCTGTGCTATTCATTCATCTAAATGTCTGTCCATGTCTGCTTCACACACACACATTCGCATCATGGAGCTTACTCTATGAACACTTAAGGATACAGAACAAAGCTCCTAATGTATTTTTAAGTGGAAAATAAAAGTGATTACAAAATATGTTCGATTGACAAGCAGGTGTTTTGGTGAATATGTGTGTGCTGCGTGAAAGGGAGCAAGAGAGAAAAAGTACAAATATATTCATAGAGCCAAACATTAGAAAATACACCTCAAAACGTTAGTAGAATACCTCTAGATGCTTTCATTTGGCTTTGTTTTCCCATTTCCCCGTATTTCTCAAATTTTCTGCAAGAAATACATTTTATAAATAGTATAGCAGCCCAACATGTTTTAAGAAAAATACAAGATGTCAAATGCTAGGAATAAGTTATACATAGGATGTTATGGGAATGGATGTTTCTGAATTAAATGTTGACTGGGTAGAATCTCTATGCTTAGCTTTGAAGGATAAAAAGCTCTTTAGGAAAGACCTTAGTGAATGGCATTCGGGAGAAGGACCCGAGGTGTGCACACACTGGAGTGGTCAGCTCTTGTCACCTGAAGTGCATCCTGAGTCACACTAGGAGATGGGAATTAGAAGCCATGCTATGAATCTTAGCTTTTATCCTCTAAGTACAGAGGCATTTAAGCAGAGGATTCATATAGTCAGACCTTCATTTCTATAGATTACAGTGGGTGGCAGTGTGGAATGCATAGTATAAAGAGGTTAGAAGCAGACAGGAAGCATGGAAATTTGTCAGGACGCTAGCGTCCAAGTAAAAGACAATGAAGGTCTGGACCAGAACAATGTAGTGAGAATGGAGAGAAATATTTTAGGGATAGTTGAGAATTGTTTAAGGCTTATTTCCCATTCTGCCTGTGTTATACTATATTGTTAAATTAGCAACACTATAACTTATTTAAGAAAGTGTACTTAGGTGCCTATATAATATGCCTGCATAATTTTCCAACTGGAAGAAAAGTATCAAAGGGCATGGGAAGGCTAAGACCCAAAGACCTTGGACGATTTCATAATTTGGCTTGGGTCTCACTTCTGCAAGCCCAAAGGAGACAGTCAGAGTTAGAAAATGCTTCCCTCCTGCTGGAAACTAAGCTGTGGGGAGACTGGAAACAGCAGAGGGCCTGAAAGAGTCTGGAGGAGTTCCCACCAACGAACGCGGCAGACAAGACCAGATGAGCAACTGTGGTGTCATGGGCAGTCAGAGAGCAGGCTGTGCAGTGATGTGACTTGGAAAGAGACAGGAGGGTTTTGTGTGTGTGTGTGTGTGTGAGAGAGAGAGAGAGAGATGTTTGGCTTTTTCTGAGTCATGTTTAGTTTTTATAACAGCAGACTTTCCAACTGGCATAAAGACAGTCAGGAGTTAAGAGAGAAAGCAAAGCACCTAAGTATGTCATGCCAGCAGGGTGCCAGCACGAGTTTGCTAGCGGTTAGGAGCAGCCTGGCTGTCCGTGCTAAGGAGGGACATGAGCACAGGGAGGAATAAATTCCTGAGCTCTTCTTTGGCTCATGTTTTTACTTTGTTGACTTAAAAAATAATCACAACCTAAAAAACTGAGAGTTATGTTTTATTTGGTAGGAATTTTTAGGACTTCAAGGCCAACAGACAGCATCTCAAGTAATCCCGAGAGAATTGCTCCGAGGAACGGCAGGTGGGAAGTAAGGGGTCAGGTTATATAAAAGAAGTGAAGTGAAGTGGTGTCTGACTCTTTGTGCCCCCATGGACTGTAGCCTAACAGGATTCTCCATCCATGCGATTTTCCAGGCAAGAGTACTGGAGTGGGTTGCCATTTCCTCCTCCAGGGTATCTTCCTGACCCAGGGATCGAACCCAAGTCTCCCGCATTGTAGGCAAACGCTTTACCGTCTGAGCCAGAAGTTAGTAACAAAGGACTGGTAGCCTGAACATCAAGAGACTGTTGTGAATTAAAGAAACCTAGATATCTCAAGTTAAGGAGTTTAGCACTTTTTTATGTGTGAGAAGATGCAGGAGTCTGCTCCCTGAAATCATTGCTTTCATCATCTCAGCTGGGGTGAGTATCCAGTGATTTTTCACATCCTGAGTCCTTCAGGACGCCCTGCAGGGAGTGGCTGCAGCCTTGCAGCTGCCAGATCTGTGCAGGTATTCTTCTCCTTCCTGAGCGCCCTGGAGGACGGGAATCCCTGATGACTGTGACCTCCTTGCTTATTGATCTGATAACAAATACTTCATTTCTCAATCTCATCCACGTTCTGCTTTATGTTTGCACCAAGTGAGTAAATGCTTTCCTAATGAAATTTTGAGGCTTTTTCTTAAACCCCTCTTTCTAATCACATTCATGGGAAGTGTCTAAAATCCTCCAAGTAAGGCACAAATCTTCTTTCATGAAAAAGTGAATATTGATATTGAAATCCAAGATAAGTTTTAGATGCTCTCAGCCCTCTGGCTGGATGTAGGCAGGCACAAGAGAAGCCTTAATACAAGGAGTCAGGAACACAAGAAGGCTTTATCATAGAGTGCAAAGAGTTGGGTTTGGAGGTCTGGAGCCCTGACGTCAGCCCAGAGAGGGTCACAGCATCTTTCTCTGAGGGTCTCTCTGAGCTCAGCTGCTTGGGGAAGTCAAGCCTCTGGTCATATCAGAAGGGGCTGAACAACCTCAGGTAATCCCTAACGGTCTTTTCATTTGTATATTTAGATTCCGTGGACCAGGAGGACTTAAAATAACAATTATTTGCAGCTTTGCAGAAAATTAGAGAAACTTGTAAGAGTGAGCTTTCTACAACAGGATAACAGAGGATTTAAACTGAACCAGCACAGAAAGCCAGAGGTAGAACTCAGAGGAATACTTTTTTCCAGTGAGGTCTGTTCTGACTTTCAAAGGGATGTGTCCCCCTCTAGCCCTGTATTAAAGTAAACTTGGTGTTTGGGAGGGTGCTGTCTTTGTGTGTTGATTTCTTTTAATGAGAGTGAAAATTCTTTCTTTGGCAATAAAGGTCCAGAGCAGAGGAAATATAGTGAGGTGGCAGTGGGTGGTGGGGGTGGGGTGGCAGGTGTCCTCAGATTGGATACCAGGAAACGACCTCTCATGTGACCTCCAAGAACCTGAAGGCTTGAGGAATCACTTTTCTGAGAAATCTTGTCTAGCAAACGCCTCACCCACAGCTTCTTCTAGCCAGTAAGTCCTAAAGCTCACGGGTTAGCAGGGCAAGAGCATCTACCTTGATCTCTGCTGCCCTGGAGTCCTGCCCTCCAAAATGGCTCAGAGAAGCCAGCAAGTTCCTTTTCTGGCTTTCTTTTCCCTTTTCCTATTGCATTCTAATTCACAGGCAAAAGAATTATCTGCTGTTTTAATTCTGGTTAGGCCCACAGGGACATACAATAACATTTCTCTTGCCTTTTCTTTTTTTAAAGTATTTGTTTGGACTGCACTTCTATAAGCTAGGTCTTGTTCTGGGAGGGGCTGAAATTGCCTGAGGGAGGCTGTGTGGGTGGAGTAAGAAAATCTGAATGGGATTCCTACCTTGATGAGCGGGTAAAAATTCTGTGTGTGTGTTATGTGTCTGTCTGTCTAACCCTTAGAAAAAGTTAATTATCATATTTCCAAGTACTCAGAGCAGAACGGATGATACACTGACCAATTTTAACGTTGCATTTTGATCCTCTATTTGAAATTCCCCCAGAACAACGGCTCTAGGTCCAGTTTCTACATTGCCTCTGAGGGTCCCCTGTTGTGAAATGCTAAGGGCTAGACAGACTTGAGATCCTAAGATTACTTCCACTTCCCCACCTCCCTGCATTATCATTTCCCTACCATATTATACAGTGAAAGAATGTCATCTAACTTTTTGAGAAAGACAGCTAGCTGGCAAAATATACCTCTTTCCTTCTCTGCGTTAGAGGCAGATTCTGAGACCCTTCTCTATGTCAACTTTTTGAGAAAGACAGCTAGCTGGCCTTCTCTGCGTTAGAGGCAGATTCTGAGACCCTTCTCTATGTCAAAATGATACCTATATTTCAAAGCATAGACAACATACATTGTGAAGCCTCCTCTAATTCTTCCAAACCCAAAACTAAATGAAACAAACTATATGTATATACATGGCTTCCATGGTGGCTCAGTGGAAAAGCATCTGCCTGTCAATTCAGGAGACAGGGTTTGATCCCTGGGTTGGGTTGGGAAAATCCCCTGGAGAAGGAAATGGCAACCCACTCCAGTATTCTTACCTGGGAAATCCTATGGACAGAAGAGCCTGGCAGGCTACAGTCCAAAGGGTGCAAAAGAATTGGACATGACTTAGCAACTAAATAAAAACAACCATATATATGTAAGGTTTCCCTCGCTTAAACTTCCAAGTGCATTTAAGGGTATACATTGTGTTTTGTTAATTTATGATGAGAATTTAGTCTATGTCAGGTGCTAGGTTAAGCATTTTACATGTATTAACATTGCAGGTAAATGCAACTTTTGACTCCATCTCATATCTGAACAAAGAGATCATGTGACTTGCCCATGACCGCTGGGAAACGGTAGAGTCATTTATTTCCTGTATTGGTAGAGATAGTACTCCATCTTTTGCTAAGATTTTATTATGTTTTACCTACCTTTTGCTTGCAAGAATAATTGACATTTGTAAGGGGATTAACATTTTACCATTCATCAGCTCATTAATGTCAAAGATACTTTTGTGGTGTTGTTATTACTATTTTCCCACATTTCACAGGAGGTATGTGGCAGAAATAGTATTCGGCCAGGTGATATTTCACCCTACCTCAGGCCACTGAACTCCCTTCCCTGGCCTCCTGCAAGGTCAGCTTGGTGATTTCATTGCCTTTGCAGGGCTAGAACTTTCCCTTCACCACAGCTACCAAAAGATCTAAATTATGGTACCAGGGCAGGGGCGTGGCCCATACTGGCCCAGGCTTAATCTAAGAGCTACACAAAGGAGAGAGAGCTCAGATCTTTCTCAAGTTGTCCAGGTGGTCACCTATCTGCAAGTTTTGCATCCACAGATTTGGAGAGCTGTCTTCATGGTACTATGCTATTTTATATAAGGGCCTTAAGCATCCGTGAATTTTGTTATCAGTAGAGGTCCTAGAACCAGTCCCTCCCAGGGATAATGAAGGGTGAGCTCCAATAGAATGTAGAGTTTCCATTTATATTGGAGAATTATAGGATATAAGGGGCCAAATCAATATGACCAGTGGCTTTATATGACCAGATCAATATACCCAGTGGCTTTTATCAGCTGAAATCTTCATATTGGTTTATAGAATGGGTCCTGCTCTTCTCTGAGAATAGAATGAAGATTCAGGTCCATTTGGCCAGCACATACTAAGAAAAACTAAATTGGGTTAAAGAGTCCCTTAACTGAATCCTGCATAAAGGGCATGTTACAGTTCATTTATCCTTTTAATGAGAAAATAATGAGCACTTACTATACACCAAAATATATGTGCATATTAGAGCTTTAGAAGTAAAATTGACCAAGAATTTTTCCACACCTTTGGTATTTTGTCAGTCTAAATAAAGAAGTAAACTGGAACAAGTTCCAATTACCAGAAATTGAGTTTGTTTGGAAATAGCAGATGAATTGCAATTCAGAAAACATGTGCTAATTATAATTGGACTTTTCTGCAGAATATCTAGCCAGGAGACCTGAATCCACTTGCAATAAGGAAGATAAAGTTAAAAAAAAAAACAAAACAGAAAACGTGCTGTAGCAAGTTACAGGTGAGTCCATGGGGATCGGGGAAGGCTGAATTTATGGGGGAAAGTGGGAAGAAGGAGAAGTCCAGCGAGAGTCCAGGCAGGAAGTTCACCAGTTTGAGGATGGGAGAGATTCTTAGCAAATATTCATTGGTCTGGAGGTAAGTCTTAGTTTTTAGTACAGCAGGCATGTATAGAAATCAGTCTCACTTCTTAAATTCCATTCTTCTGAGGGCACGTGTATAAGATTTTCCATTTCGTATCATCCGGTTTCATTTTGAATTGGAAGTCTTTCATGATTTCATAATCATACGAGAGAAACACGAAAAAAGGCAGTTACTGTGTAATGTGATGCTCATTCACAATGCAGAAGCAGGGGGCTGTGCAGTCAGAAGAGGCTCATTTATACTGTAGGGAGTTGGATAAGGAAGAAGGTGATGATGGAGGGGAGGAATATGATGGAAGGAGTGAGATTCAGGGGAGATACCCCTGGTGAAAGGAAGAGTGTGCACAAAAGAAAGAAAGAGAGTAGAACACAGCCAGGCTGCAGAGGCGGTGGTGGGAGTTTGGCGTTCTTGAAATGCACTGGTACACAGCAGGTCTGTGCGCCCCTAGGGGCTGCAGCCCGCCAGGCTCCTCCTTCCACAGGATTCTCCAGGCAAGAATACTGGAGTGGGTTGCCATGCCCTCCTCCAGGGGATCTTCCCAACCCAGGGATGGAACCTGTGTCTCTTACATCTCCTGCATTGGCAGGGGGCTTCTTTACCACAAGTGACACCTCTGGGATTCATTCTCCTTTCTGAAGATAGAGCATCTGCTGGTCTTTGAGGGTTATACTGCTTCTCAATGTACTCACCTAAAAACATGTTAAAAATCATTTATGTTCAAAGGGCCCACCTAGTGCCTCGATTTAGAAATAAATCAACGGAGAAGAGTGTTCCGTTTACTATGCTGTGTAAGAAACTGTTCTACAGGTAGTGGCTTAAAAGGACAATTGTTTTGTTTATGTGGATCAGGAGCTCATACTAGAGTGTTGAGGAAGCCTGTCACACATCCATGTCTGAAGGCTATCTCCTGTTGAGTACAGAATCTGTCTTTGGTGGGCCACTTATTCTTGCCCAGGGGGCAAGCCAGGGCATGTTAAGAGTCTTCTGGGAGGCAGACTCCTCCTCCAGTTTCCTTGGTCCTGCTGATTCAGCTGGGCCTCCCGTGACCTTCCAGTTGCAGAGCTCCTGCTTGGCACCAGGGGGCGTGCCTGGGTCTTTACTCTCCCTCTAAACAAGGCCTTATCAATGGACTTTTGTGAATGGACTGGTCTCCTGAGGCCACAGTGGCCCCTCTTGACCACCTTTCTATCCTGCTTGTTCTCACCTCTTTCCTTCAGCTCAGAACTAAGCATGAGTTGAGATGCCTTGGTATTTTCACAGAAACTGTAGTTGAGGTCCCTGTTAGATTCCTGATAGTTATCAAACATTTCAGGTTTTTTTTTTTTTTTTTCCTTTTCTTCCACCTTCCAGCATAATTTGAAGAAGCTTATCAACCTTATCAAGTCAAAGCTATGGTTTTTCCAGTAGTCATGTACAGATGTCAGAACTGGACCATAAAGAAGGCTGAGTGCTAAAGAAGGCTGATGCTTTTGAACTGTGTTGTTAGAAAAGACTCTTGAGAGTCCCTTGGACAGCAAGGAGATCAAACCAGTGCATCCTTAAGGAAATCAACCCTGAATATTCATTGGAAGGACTGATGCTGAAGCTGAAGTTCCAGCACTTTGGCCACCTCATGCGAAGAGCTGACTCATTGGAAAAGACCCTGATGCTGGGAAAGATTGAGGGCAGGGGAGAAGAGGGTGACAGAGGATGAGATGGTTGGATGGGACCATCGACTCAATGGATATGAGTTTGAGGAAACTCTAGGAGATAGTGAAGGACAGGGAAGCCTGGCGTGCAGGAATCCATGGGGTCACCAAGAATTGGACATGACTGAGCAACTGAACAACAAAAAAAATCAAAGGTAAGACTAGAATTATGTCTTATAGGTTTCTTTTTGTAATTTTCACTTTAAAATGATTCACTTTTTTTTGAATATGCAATTCATTCAGAAAGATCAGAATTCTAAGATGAAAGTAGGTAAGTACCAAGAATCCGTTCCACATTGCCATGTTCCTCATAAATGTCTCCAGTTTTGCTAGTGTAGGATCTCAACATCATCGCTGAATTTTAACTGTCAAGTTCCTAGCCGAGTACACTTAGCACAGGAGATGGATTTACCTGCTTGGGCCCTGTCTTAGCCTGTTCAGGCTGCTGTGACAAAATACCGTCGACTGGGTGGCTTATAAATAATAGAAATTCCTCCTAGCTCTGGATGCTCAACAGCCTGAGCCTAAGGTGCCAGCAGGTCTGATGTCTGCTAAAGCCTGCCTCCTGGTTCACAGTTGTCTTTTCACAGTGTTTCTACCTGCGGCAGGGGGAAGGAGACTCTCTGGGGTCTCTTTTATAATGTTACGGATTCCATTCCTGCAGGCTCTCCCCTGACGACCCAGTGATCTTCCAAAGGCGCCACATCCTAACACCATTATATTGGGAGCTAGAATTTAACATATGAACTTGGGGAGACATAAACATCCAGTCTGTAGCAGGCCACTTCCAAGTCATCTTCTAGGAACATTATTTTTTTTCTTCCATAATGAATTTTATTTTTAAATTTTTATTTATTTTCTATTATTTATTTGACTGCCTCAGGTCCTCGTTGCATCAGGCAGGATCTTTCATTGTGGTGTGTGGACTCTCTAGTTGTGGCACGTGGACTCAGTGGTTGCAACACACAGGCTTAGTTCCTCTGAGGTATGTGGGACCTTACTTCCCCTACCTGGACTGAACCCAAGTCTCCTGCATTGCAAGGCAGATTCTTCACCACTGAACCACTAGGAAAGTTCCCTAGGTGCACTATTAACATGTTGATATGCCTTGTTAAATGCACAGTCCTAATACATTTTAACCACATGAGTTGCTTATTGCCTTTTTAAGCTCCAGAACCTAGAGGACCAGAGTTATTTGCTATATAAAAGTGCTCCATATAAGGCACCAGTAATAGGACATACGTATGGAGGGAAAAAAGCATCATCATGGTGGAAGAGACAGTCTATTAATAAGAATATTATGCTATTTTTCTAGGTTTTGTGATGGCTGTAGTATCTGTCATTACTTCTACATGTGTCATTTTCCGGGTTTCTTTTGCCATTTTCTAAACACTTGGTTACACAATTTTAATTTGTTATTGTGTGCCCTGTTTTCTTAGGAACCCCACATTGGGAGAACTTCTGGTTGCACACAACTCTGAGCCTCTCCTGATAAATAGCCCAGCAGGTGTCTCACCGCTTTGAGTTACGTGTGGTTTGCCCATCTGCGCAGCGTGAGTGACCCAGACAGCAGAAGGACGGGCCTTGTTTCTCAGTGTACGGTCTTGGCAATTTCTTGGCCCTTGTCCAAGTCACCAGACACACTCTCCATCATTACCATTAACAGCAACGTGTTACAATGCAGCCATTACCACTCATCTACGCCAGCGCCTGAGTTGATGAGTTGAGAGGAGAGGAGGACAGAAAGGGGAAATCTAAAGGCAAGGTGCGGTGGGGGCGGGAGACAGCTTCTCCTTTTCTGCCCTTTCTCCAAAAACTTCCCTAGTTTTATTTCCCATTTGCTCAGCCGTGTGTTCTCACACTCTCCTTTACCTTGAGAGCTGACTGTTGGACGCGCACAAGAGAAGAACATGAAGGCCTCCAGATAAAGTAGACACGGAATCAACACAGGGTTCCAGTCACTCGTTTTCTTTGACGGGGCTTTACCAGGCTGGATGGAAGAAGAAAAGACAGCCAGGAAAGCGGGAGTTATAAATCAGCTCTGTGCTCTTCCGAGGATTTATATTCAACTGAAGACGTGTCCAATGCAGGACCTTATGGCTTTCTGTTTTCTTTTTGCTTACATGGAGAAATAACAGTTAATATAGTCAACTATCCCAAGGCAGAAGAGTATTATTAAAAAAAGAATACTTTGCAACATTATTGATTTCTCAAGTAACTGTGAGATATTTTAAGATTTTGATTTAATAAAATATAGTATGATTTCTTTTATGGGATTTTTATGTTTTCCCAATCTTTATCACCCTTGTGTGTTTCTTAGTTGAAAATGAGAGTGTCTACTAAGTATCAGCTGAACAAATCCTGATCTAAGTTACAAAAACCTTTATGGCCACATTGTCATTTTCCTCCACTTACCTCTTTCTGTAAGTAGATTTGTGGGGCAGGGGTCGTCCCTGGAGAAAGAGAACCAGGCATGGCTTTCTTGACATAAGGGAAGCTGTTTTGGGCCCAAGCCCTTGGTGGTCTCAGCCTGGCCATAATGCTTGGTCTTGAACAGGTCTCAGTGATAAACGGTCTTAAGGGAACAAAAGAATGCATAAACAACGGACTGTTAACGGGCAAGAGAAATAACAAGAGCAAAAATATTAGATCTGTCACAAAGACTCTCAGTTCTCTTTTGATGGTAAAGACTAGCCTAAAGCACGGTCTTGAGCCATTTTGCAGAATCGAAATGCCAACAACTAGATCAACTGGAATCGAAAGGAATGTTGACCTTTTCTGACCCTCTTGACTTCAATCAACTGAAGCTTGGACTCTGCCTACCATCCAGGCCCCTTCATGAATATGCATGTACCAATAGCTTAAACTTTCCCACTTTTGCTGTTCAGAGAAAACACTGCTCTGGGAAAGATCCCTAGTGTTCGCCTCACTTGCAGTGAGTAAAAAAGACCTTCTGCAATTTGGCTTTTCTGTCTTTTGGCAATACCACCAAAAGGCAAACCCAACATTCAGGTAACAATTCTATGTCATTGAGCCTTCTTTATATTTATTCATATTTTTCTATATACACAGCATTTATTATATATACCCAGTATAATGTGATACAGTGTGTAAGAGGAAAGACTGGAGAAGCAAGGATCCCTAAGTTGGTTTGGGGAGTAGGTAAAGAAAACTTGGTCTTCACTGATAGCACAGATGGTGAAGAATCAGACTGAATTCAGGAGACCGGGGTTCAATCCCTGGGATGGGAAGATCCCCTGGAGAAGGGAACGGTAACCCACTTCAGTATTCTTGCCTGGAGAATTCCACGGACAGAGGAGCCTGGTGGGCTACAGTCCATGGGGTTGCAAAGGGATGGACACGACTAAGCAACTAACACATACACACGAAGAAAACTTATTCTGAGCTGGACAGTAATGCTCTTCAAAGAAGAACCATGTCTGTTCTCCACTCTCTACCTAGCACATGGGAGCTCCTCCGGTATGGCAAAAGGATGTGGAAATGGAAAAAAGAAATTGTTTTGGGTAGAAATAACAGACGTTGTTGTTATTATGTCTCTAAGTCATGTCGGATTCTTTTGCAACCCTGTGGACTATAGACTGAGAAGCTCCTCTGTCCATGGGGTTCTCCAGGCAAGAATACTGGAGTGGGTATCCATTTACTTCTTCAGGACATCTTTTTGACTCAGGGATTGAGCCTGCCTTTCCTACATTGGCAGGCTTTACCACTGAAAGAAACCTCAGGGAAGCCCTGAAATTATTAACAGACATCCTCAAAGGAGGAGGAATGACAGAGATTAACATTTACTTTTTATTAAGCCCCTAAAATGTGCTAAAAATGCACAGATTAAAGATAAATCTGAGGAGTGGTGATTAGTTGGTAAGTATGTTCACACCTGGCAGCTCTAGAATTTTCAGTTATATTCAAAAAGAGGTCATTTACTTGGAAAGAAGCAGATAGCTGGCAACATAATTGGGCTACAGCTGAAGCCCTCAAACCTCTAAA
The DNA here is from genome assembly GCF_003369695.1 of Bos indicus x Bos taurus. Taxonomy (NCBI): domain Eukaryota; kingdom Metazoa; phylum Chordata; class Mammalia; order Artiodactyla; family Bovidae; genus Bos; species Bos indicus x Bos taurus. The sequence goes on from NC_040104.1 coordinate 43,914,403, forward strand.
CTCAATCTGCATGAGGAAATAAATTCCCTTTGTTATTTAAGCCAGTTTCTGTTATTTGCAACTGAAAGCAGCTGAGCTTTATGTCAGGTAAGATAAAGGTTAAAAGCAGAAAAAAGTGACAGGGTCTCCCTGTTCTGCTCTAATGTGGTCTGAGAATGGTAGCATCACCATGGAACTTGTTAGAAAAGCAAATTCTTGGGCCCCATCCCAGACCTACTAAATCCGAGCCACTGCAGCCCAGATCGACGCCTGATTTGCATTTCCAACAAGCCGCAGGTGTTGCTGATGGTCTTGGAAGGCAGACCGCCTTTGAGCAGCTCCTCTGAAATACTCCCCTGGGTGGACGATGAGGCTAAGACTTCAGAGCTTTGAGGGATGAATACTAAGTTTTTCTCCTTACCAGAGGTAAGCTCTAACTGTGAACTAATTCAAGTCGATTTCTTTCCAAAAGAGGAGGTGAAGCAACTGGGAGAATATTTCTTCTTTGTATCAGCACATCAGTGATAAAGAAAAGTGTATCCTGTTGTTGCTGACAGTGGGGTCTGGCTGCTCCTAGCTCTAAAATCAATAAAGGGGCAGATGCCTGTCCAAAGGCGGTGTTCCTCCTCCCAACAAGCAGCGGGCAAGAGCTTTTAAATGGGATTTTAGGGTGTATAGGTGGAGGGAGGGGGCTACATGCAGAGACAGCACAGTCAGCTCTGATAGTGACTTGAAATTGCTCAAGCAGCAGTCTGACCAGCATCATCTTAGTTGTTTTTAGTACAGTTAATCTTCAAGTCCAGGACTGGTTTGTTTCCATTTCTTTGAGGCCTGTTCTCAGAATTGTTGCAGCTTATATTATGGTCTGGTCATCATGTAGTTAATTTCTTCCACTTGGTGAGGGTTTCAGTATCTACAAAACAGCTCAGAAATATAGCTCAGAATATTATCTATGATCCTGGAAGGGGTACTGAAAGCCCTTGACTTTTCTTAATGACCAAACTGTTATTGTTTTTTTCTTGTTTGACTGCTTTTCTTGGCTTCTGCATGTTCTCACTTCTCGGATTAAATGTATTCTTTGGCTCATGTTTTTCTACAGACAAAAGGCAGACTGATGACATGGTGGGGGAAGAACCACAGGGTCTGGCTCCATTTCGCTGTAGGTTCCTTGGCTATTTGCAGGCATAGGTCTCTAAAGATTTTAAATGAGGAGAACAGTTAGTGGGCAGATTCTGCAGAGTTCCCAGTGAGAGGAATCGGTGCAGCTTGTAGCACCAGCAGCGCGTGACTGATGAGCGCTGCCGCTGGATGAAGCCCTTACAACTGTCTCGTGCTCTTGTGTGCCTTCACACGAGCGCATAAGTGTGTCATTCCCAACAGAGAAGACAGATTGGCCTAGCTTTGGGCCCCCTGGTCACCGTGTGTTCAGGAGAGAAGGGAACTCATGAACAGCAGATTCACTAAAAATCACAGAAACAGAGCGGGTGAGATACTGTTCTTCCAAAGGAAGAGTTGCCAAACTACAGAAACACAAATGTCCATGATACTGTTTCTAATACAGAAAAGTAAAAAAAAAAGAAGTATGTGTGGAATTAAAGATTCTATCAGAAAGCCAAAAGCTGAGTTGGAGCGTAGTTTAAAAAACGCTGCCTGCCACATGAGTAAACAAGGATGTGCAGGCCATCAAGACATCAGTCACTGCCGCCATTCCCGCACTGTGCAGCCCAGGGGACTGGGGAGGAAGGAGCCAGGATACTGGCCCCAGGAAGCTAGGGTGCAGATCAAAGAAATGATTTCAAGGAGCCCAGACTCTTGCATCTTCCTGTATATAGAAAAGTACTAAGTTCATTAATTTGAGATGTCTGGTTTTCATTAATTAGCAGCAATCTTTGATGTTCAACTATGTGACTTTTTGTTTGTTTGAACTCTTGTATATCCTGGCTCCTCCCTTACCTCTTTGGAGCAGCCCCTCAAAGGCTGTCTTCTGGGCTTCCGTCCTCAGTGAGTCCATTGAGTAAAACATAATTAGGTTGTGAATTTTTTTTTTTTCAGTTGATGTAAGAACAAAATTTGAGAAGCTATAATACTGATCTGCTGCTGCTAAGTCGCTTCAGTTGTGTCTGACTCTGTGTGACCCCATACACGGCAGCCCACCAGGCTCCCCCGTCCCTGGGATTCTCCAGGCAAGAACACTGGAGTGGGTTGCCATTGCCTTCTCCAATGCACGAAAGTGAAAAGTGAAGGTCAAGTCACTCAGTCGTGTCCGACTCTGGTCTAATGGGATATATACACTTAATAATAAAAATTTTTAAAGAGCATATGATAGTTATTGTGTATTCATGGCAAGTGTGAGGCTTGTTTTGTATAGCAGAGTTTCACAGTATCAGTGCAACTTATATTTATTCTTTGTGCATTGTCAAGTATTTAGCAACATCCTGGCCTCCACGTATCAGGTGCTAGTAGCATCCCAGCTCTGTTCGTAATAATTACAAATGTCTCCAGATATCGCCAATGTACCCTGGGTCCAAACTGCACTTGGTTTGGTACCACTGACTTAGAGATTTCAGATCTTTTGGAAAAGACATGATCCAGTAAGTATGATTTTCAAGCACTGTTGGGAACAGGAAAGCTTGACATTGATCACAGGAGGCATGGAAAAGTTGGCATGGCTGTTGATAACTTTCTACTGATTCATTTAGATGCAGATGAATGTAAATATCCTCATAATTTAGGAGATGTGTTGTTTTTCCAAAGCATATATCCTATAAGGGAAGAATAACTTTATCAAGATGGTTAACCATTTCCCACTCTTGCTGACTCATCTCAGGATTAAAGACATTTGAAAACAGGATTCTTTCTGAAATGTTGGGTAGGAAGTGAAAGGAGGGAAAGGGGCTATGGATGCTAAGTGGTATTTTCAACATATTTTTCTATCCATAAGATTTTAGAAGAGAAAAACTGTCTTGAAGTCAAACATTTGGCTACACAGATGGTATTGGCAATCATTGGAATTTCTGGACAATAGCTTAAGATGTTGGAATAATAGGCTCTTGGATAATGTAGCCTGTCTCAGTAAAGGAGGAACTTTTTTTTTTTTTTGGTCTGGAATAGTACTTCTCAAAGGGTTCAATTCAGTTCAGTCGCTCAGTCGTGTCTGACTCTGTGTGACCCCAAGAATTGCAGCATGCCAGGCCTCCCTGTCCATCACCAACTCCCGGAGTTCACTCAAACTCTTATCCATTGAGTCGGTGATGCCATCCAGCCATCTCATCCTCTGTCGTCCCCTTCTCCTCCTGCCCCCAATCCCTCCCAGCATCAGAGTCTTTTCCAATGAGTCAACTCTTCGCATGAGGTGGCCAAAGTACTGGAGTTTCAGCTTTAGCATCAGTCCTTCCAAAGAAATCCCAGGGCTGATCTCCTTTAGAATGGACTGGTAGGATCTCCTTGCAGTCCAAGGGACTCTCAAGAGTCTTCTCCAACACCACAGTTCAAAAGCATCAATTCTTTGGCACTCAGCTTTCTTCACAGTCCAACTTTCACATCCGTACATGACCACTAGAAAAACCATAGCCTTGACTAGATGGACCTCTCAAAGGGTAGTCTGTGTCAAAATTATTGCCTAGAATACCAATTCATGGGCCCTACTATAAATCTATGGATTCCATTGTGAAAGGGGGGTTGGATATCATTGAATCTGCAACTCTAAATTCATCCTACAGGTGCCTGTTATGTACTGTGGGCTTTGAGAATTCATGGCCTATTAGTTTATCTGTCAATTAAATAGCGCCAAACCAGGGAGTCAGTGAGTGAAAATACATTGAGATAAAGTGAAGAAAGGAAAAAATATCAAGTATCTCTCAATTCTTAAAAAAAAAGTGGTAAACAAGATAAGACCAGGTATACATGTATATTAAATTATGAAATTAAGATTATTACCTCAGATAATACTAATCTTATAAGGATTATTGAGATTCGCTGAGTTAAAGCTCAAGATTGGAATATGGTGATTTAAGTGTGAGTGTTATTTTTTTTAAATGCTTCTTTTAACCTGGGATTTGGAGCTCTGTGTATCAAGAGTGTATACAATGCGGAAATCTGCACATTAGACTTTAGAGTGTATCTGCATGATGACGGAAGGAGAGAAAGAACGGTGGTGTCACAGTGGCTGTCCACTGTAAGCATGAGGAGCCAGCTGCAGAAAAGAACAACACACCCTGACCAGGAAAACACACGGAGCCTCACGTAACATTTGTCAAAACGCTCCTTTGGCTCAAAGAAGAGTTTCTGACAAATTCTTTACTGTCTTTTAGATAATTTCATCTGGAGAAGAAGATAAAATGTCTCAGGGAACTGATATTTGGGGCCTCACCATGAAGGGAAAGGAAAGAGATTGGCCTTGGGGTAGAAGCTGTCGTGTTTGCTAGTTGATCTCATAGCTGGAGAAAGAAAGACCGAGCACAGTCTGAAGTTTGCTTCAAGAAGCAAATTTCAAGAAGTTCAGAGAGAAAAACAGTCATGACACAGCATCTGAAACATCTGGAAGGGAAGTCTATTAGAAAGATTGCAAAGTTTTAAAAAAGAAAAGCAGTTCACTTTGTACACTTGCAAGTAGCCTCAATGAAGAACAACAGGACATGATTTAAAAAATCAGGGGCATTGTATACAGTGCTGAAGTGACCAGATTTTTTTCTTTTTTGGTAAGGAGCATGTGTGTGGTAGAATAATTTATCAAACTATTAATTTGTTCACTTACTTTTCCACTTCCCATTTCATAAAAAAAGATCAGGATAATTCATTTCCTCATGAATTTTTCTAAATTGGGAGACAGAAAACAATTTTTCTAAATTGGTCTCATGTTCCATGGTCTCATGTCCAACTAATTACAACCCTCTAGGAAGTTCCCCTGACCACAGAGAGAATAGTAAAGAATATCTATATATCTAAATATGAGATATGTTTCATGTCTTTAAGTTATCCAAAATCCCTAACATTTTATCATGTAATACTTTTTTTTGTTTGTTTGTTTTTAATTAATTTTTTTTATTGAAGGATAATTGCTTTACAGAATTTTGTTGCTTTCTGTCAAACCTCAACATGAATCAGCCATGGGTATACATATATTCCATCTCTTTTGAACCTCCCTCCCATGTCCCTCAGAGAAGGCAATGGCACCCCACTCCAGTACTCTTGCCTGGAAAATCCCATGGACAGAGGAGCCTGATAAGCTGCAGTCCATGGGGTCGCTAAGAGTCAGACACGACTTAGCGACTTCACTTTCACTTTTCACTTTCATGCATCAGAAAGGAGATGGCAACCCACTGCAGTGTTCTTACCTGGAGAGTCCCAGGAATGGGGGAGCCTGGTGGGCTGCCATCTCTGGGGTCGCACAGAGTCGGACACAACTGGAGCGACTTAGCAGCCCATGTCCCTCCCTACCCTACCCCTCTAGGTTTATACAGAGCCCCTGTTTGAGTTTCCTGAGCCATACAGAAAATTCTCCTTGGCTGTCCATTTTACATACGGTAATGTAGATTTCCATGTTACTCTTTCCATGAATCTCACCCTCTTCTCCTCTCTCCCCAATGTGATAATTTTTTCTTTGGCCTCAAGAAGATTTGGGATATAATCATAAATTTTAAAAAATGGAATGAAAGAGAAAAAGCAATATGTCTTTTCTTTTATCCTGCCCATCTATCTTGGGCAGAATAATCCAGACTTTTTTCATGTTTTATGCCTTTCTTAATATGTGCTGATAATAATTCCTCATGTACATTTAAATTATAATCATGAAGTAATTCACATAGACCGCTCTAAAGAAAACACTATGGGCTTCTTATTTCTAATCATTTTCTAATGAAAATGATTTCATTTCTCAATAGAATATTAATAATGATGACAAAGATAATAGTAACAATGATAATAACAAATTCTTATGGAATGGTCTAGTCAAAGCTATGGTTTTTCCAGTAGTATGTATAGGAGATCCAATATGTCCATCCTAAAGGAAATCAGTCCAGAATATTCACCGGAAGGACCGATGCTAAAGCTGAAACTCCGATACTTTGGCCACCTGATGTGAAGAACTGACTCATTTGAAAAGGCCCTGATCTTGGGAAAGATTGAAGGTGAGAGGAGAAGGGGATGACTCGATGGACATGAGTTTGAGTAAATTCCGGGAGTTGGTGATGGACAGGGAGGCCTGGCGTGCTGTGGTCCATGGGGTCGCAAAGAATTGGACACGACTGAGTGACTGAACTGAACTGAATGGAACGGTCACTGTGTGTCAGACACTATTTTAAGCAATTTGTATGTATAAATGCATTTAATCCTCACAAAAATCCTCTGAATTAGGCACTACTCAACTCCCAAATGAACAAACTATAGTTGCCAAGTCAAATATTAATCTTGCACAGAAGTCAATGCTAAATGCATTTAGAAGAAATAAATTTGTATTTAAAAAGAACCATACTTCTAAGACACATTCAGAATTTCAAGTGACCAAATGACCAAAGCCATAGAGGGACTTTTAACAGGAACTCCAATACTATTTCATACCTCCCAATGTTTTCATACTGCAAAATACAAGTCTAAATCGATCAGTTCTTGCCACTTTTCATAGGCTATTGCCACAGGACAACATTAATTACTGTAAAGCTATATCAAAAAGCACTAACTTTGGTTACCTTGAAATATGGCACTTAGGTCTGACGATACTTCCTTGGGGCTGTTCCAGTGCAAAAGCAAATGCAGTTTTTGGATTTTTGTTTGTTTTTGATCGTGCCGTGCAGCATGTGAGATCTTCTTTCCCAGACTGAGGATGAACGCGTGCCTCCTGCAGTGAAAGCATGGAGTCTTAACCACTGGATCACCGGGTAAGTCCCTGGATTTTTTTTGTTTTTGTTTTTTTTTTCCTTTTTTTCAGTTTGATTCACCGTTGCTTAAATTATGTAGATTAAAAAAAAATTCTTCAGATGATGCTAATTTCAAAGACAGTACCCATGCCTGATGAGTGAAACAGTCTTTTCTAATGTGGACTAATCATTTCTTGTTTGGTCAGTAAGTCATGTCCAACTCTTTGTGACCCCACGGACTATAACCCGCCAGGCTCCTCCCATAGGATTTCCCAGGCAAGACTACTGGAGTGGGTTGCCATTTCTTTCTCCAAGGGATCTTCTGGACCCAGGGATCAAACCCACGTCCTCTGCATTGGCGGGTGGATTATTTACTACTGAGTTCCCTGGGAAGCCAGACTAGTAATAAGAGCTACTAATTATTGAGTGACTACTCTGCAACACAGAATAGTCCCAGATATCTTACATACTTTGTCTCATTTCTTCCCTGAACCGCCTCACAAATTAGTCTTTATACTACTCCTTTCACAGATGAGGAAAATTAGGTGTGAGGAAGTTTTGTAACTGATCAAAATTTATATGTTTTCTGATTAAGCTAGGATTGAAAGACTCTGAAATTAGGGAGTTTCCCATACTACCAAACCTCTCTGATAAGAAAACAATTTGTATTTGGTTTTTAAATATTCCATTTTTGAATTTTGCTGAAAATGTTTTCCTCTGAGGAATACGGACTTTTATATATGTAAGAAAGGAATTTACAGAACTGTATTAGAGGTTGTTTGTGAGAATCTCCAAGGGAATTTGTTTCATTTGATGAAAATTTTCAACTTTGTCATAAAGCTTCCAAAGAGAAACTGGTTAGTGAGGGACGTATTTTTCTATCTCACGGGATAGATGTTCAGAGGTTTTATCAATTGATTTTTCCAATCAGATTGCCTAAGTTCATTTACTAGTTGTGTGACACTGGACAATTTCCTTATGTTCTCTGTCTCAGATTTCTCATCTGTTAACTGGGATCATTAACTGTACTGACTTCGTAGGTGTTTGCTAAAATAAAGTTAGGAAATACATGCAAAATCCATTGTAATGCCCTGGCATACAGTAGATAACTATACTGACTTTGTAGGTGTTTGTTAAAATAAAGTTAGGAAATACATGCAAAATCCATCATAATGCCCTGGCGCACAGTAGATGGTCAAATAGACCTTTGCTAGCTGTTGTGTTTTTTGGCATGTAGAATCTTAGTTCCCAGACCAGGGATCAAATCCATGTCCCCTGCATTGGAAGGGGATTCTTGACCACTGGACCACCAGGGAAGTCCTGCTAGCTGTTACTTTAACATAAAATTTCATAATGGAGTCTACATAAATACAGAAAGTGTGAACATCGAATAAACTTGGGACTTTGATAGCTGTCGTCACCCATCTGATTCTTCTGTCCTATGGCAGATGGCATTGGCTGCCCATGCCCATCTAGCAACTGTTTTCCTCTCCTTTTTGCTTTGAAAGCAGTGTCTGCCTCTCATGATAGATACTTGGCATTGTGGACATCATGTTCAGCCACTCATGCATGTAGAGTGTGGGCATATCACCATTCCTGATAAATGGGACCTGAAAATAAGTCTTCTTGGAGACCTAAAGCTAAGTTTTCCTCCTGGGAAAGAAAACTTTTTTTTTTCTTTTTCCTAAAAAAAAAAAATAGCACTCTAGGAGAAATTGTCCTTTTTTGGATGTGGCAGAATATAGTGCCTGGAACTGCAGCAGTTGTTTTGTGAGTATGTGGAGGGATTGGCAAAAAGAAGAAGGTTGAGGATGGCAGAGCTTCAACAACGTGTATTAATTTCCTAGTTATGAGCTACTACAACGAAGTACCGTAAACTGTGGGACTTAACAGAAACTCAAATTCATTCTTCTATGTTTTGAGTTTCTGTTGTTTTAAGTCCCACAGTTTACTGTACTTATTTGTGGCAGCTCACATCTAGGAAATTAATACACATTGTTGCAGCTCTGCCATCCTCAACCTTATTCTTTTCTCCAATCCCTGCACGATGGTGTGTAAACTGGTGGGAAGTTGCTGGGTAGCACAGGGACCCAGTCTGGCACTCTGTGACGATCTAGAGGGGTGGAGTGAGGAGATACGTATATAATTATGGCCGATTTGCGTTGTTGTATGGCAGAAACCAACACAACATTGTAAAAGTAAAAAATAAACAGAAACCGATTGCCCCACAATTCTAGAGGTTAGTAGTCTGAAATCAAGGTATCAGCAGGGCCACGCTGTCTCTGAAAACTGTCCAGGAATCTTTCCTTGCCTGCTCCTAACTTCTGGTGATTTCTTGGCAACCTTTGGCTTTCCTCGCCTTTTAGATACATTAGTCCTCTGTCTTGATGGGTGTTTGTTTACAACCTGTGTTTTCTCTATGTTTGTTTATAACATTTTCCCTCTGTGAATGTCCGTTTCTATATCCAAATTTCCCTTTTTTTATGAGGACTCTAGTCATCTTGTGTTGGAGCCCACCTACTTAATCTTGACTCCCTCTGTTAAGGCCCTATTTCCAAATGAAGTCACATTCTTAGGCACTGGGGGTTGCGTCCTCAGCATATCATTTTGCGAGGATGCGATTTAACCCACAACAGAGTAGAGAGACATGGTCCTTGTTAATGTCAGGGGGTCACAGCACTAATCCTAGTACTGCCTCTTCTCATGTCTTTCTCTCTTGGGTGAGACATTTTGTTTCAGTATGGTTTAAGCCACTTTTAGATGGGTAGTCTGCTACTTTCAGCTGGAATTACCTTCCCCCGTCCATGTACCTTAGTTTTAAAATTTTTATTATAGCACCAAAATGTATTACACAGAATAATGGAAGATTTGAGTTGTGAGTCCAGATCTATCTGGCTCCAAAGCTAAAGCATTTAATCATTCTTCTATATTGCCTTGTTCATTCATTCAAACATGACTGCATCTATCCTTTATAATTCCAACTCAGTACAATAACTTTTATCTTAGTAGAGACCTAATGGCCATGCAGAACTGAATTTATTTAAAATGAATCCTTCTTCACAGTGAAATGTTCTCCTCATCCCAGAAAGATAATAGAGCAATGAAACAACTATCAACCTAGATTTTTGATATTCATGTCTTTCAAGGTGCTTTCTCTTCTCAAATCCATCTTTCTAGATATGTAGCCTCACATCCCAAGGGAAATATTATTGTCATATAAGCAGTACTAAATCCAACTCCAGCTCCCTTTACTATTTACTCAGCCTCACCCAGAGCAGGCTGTTCTCTGGAAGCAGCTTAAAACCTTTTCTTCACGTCAATATGGCTCCAGAGACAAGTTGGAATCTACCCCATATCTTTAGAGTTTTGAAGTCTGTTAGCTTCCTCTTCCTTTTCTTCTACACAGCTCTCCCTCTTATGGGTAGAGGCAAAGAACATTTTTGGCACAGCTTTTAAATCAGAAGGAGACATTCCCTGAGGTTCTGAAGTCAGAAAAATAAAAACATTTAATATAGAGTTCTACTTTAGTTCTTTGGGTTCAATCAGTGAGAAAGAAGAGTGCCTTTCATGAGTCCTGCTCTCTCTCTCTCACACTTAGCACATTGAGCAAGACATACCCTCACTAGAAACTTACACTCTAGTGTGGACACAGCCACTTTAACAAGTCATTATTGTATGTGATAAGTCATATCTTAGGTAATGTGCAAGGTCCTAACAAGACACAGAGAAGGAACAATGAATAGTCAGAGCCTGTAGCAAGGTACACTCAGCTTTTGAAATCTCTGCCATGTCTTGAAGGTTGAGAAATAGTTTGTTAGGCAGAAGAAAGAAAAGGAAAAAAGGAAAAGCCAAGTCTGCTCCAGAGCGGGGCGAGTGTGAACAGAGCCATGTGAGAGACAGTGTTCTTCATTTTTCAGCACGCTTTTCCCCTGCAGGAGGAGAGCATGGTTGAAGGCCAGCAGGAGTTTGAGGCTGGACAGGGCCGTGGGGGGCATCCCCTGCCTCACTCTCCCTCTGTGCCAGGGCAGACAGATGGCGGCAGGGAATGAAGAGCCCCACCCTCGCCTTGCCCAGTGTCTCTGCACCACTGCCGTCTGTTCTGCTGCAGAGCTTTCTAACTGGGGCTCAGGCTTTTCCTCCTCAACCCTTCAAATTCGACTCAAGGCATTTTTGCTGGTTTCTGTGCACCTCCCTTTGTACGTGACTCCTGTTCTCTCTCCCAGGAACGTTCCTGAGCATCCTTCAGGTAAGCACAATTCACAGTGCTTGCAGGCTTCCTCCTTAGCCCTGCCACTGGTGGCCTTCCTGGAGGCCACATCACAGACGCTTTGTGCAACATGCTAAGGAGTCTGGATTTTATTTTGAGGCCAGTGATGAACATTTTATAATCTGTGAACAAAGGAGTGACATGAGCAGATTTGCGTTTTGGGAACTATATCTGGTTATGTAATAGGGAAGAACAAGCCTGGTGCCATACTGGATCTATCCTTTCAGCTCTAACCCTTGTGCTCTGTTGCTTGTGCTAAGAATGACTAAAAGAATGTTGCCTATAGCCTGAAATGTGTATGCTAGTCCATTCTCCAGGCTTTGACTTTTAAAGGTATAACACGTTTCTATTCATACAGAGGTGAATAGTTGCAGCACAGAAAGATTCTTCTGAAAGAAACAAAGTGAAGTTGCTTCTGTCGTGTCTGACTCTTTGAGACCCCCTGGACTGCAGCCTGCCAGGCTTCTCTGTCCATGGGATTCTCCAGGCAAGAATACTAGAGTGGGCTGCCAACTTTTGTCTTGTTGGAGGTTTTCAGTAGCATTGTGACCACAGCCCTGGTGGATAGGTATTAGAACAAAGAATTCCTGCACCAAGATGTTTACAACAAGCGGCCACTCTCTCCTCCCCTTTAAATACTTACAGGAGAAGCCTGAATTCTAACTCAGGTAAGGCAGTTCTTTGGAACACTAGTCTCCCATCTTCTTGGTCTGCTGGCTTTCCCAATAAAGTCACTATCCCTTGCCCCAGCAACCTCATCTCTCAGTTTCTTGGCCTGTCACACTGGGAGTAGTCTGAGCTTGTAATCATGATAGCAGCTGCAGTGGAGAAGCAAATTGGAAGATAATAAGAAGGGAAGAAGGAAAGTTGATGGGCAAGTTCAAGATGGTTGAGACTGAGAGGGTAACAGGCAGGAAGGCCAGGGGTCTCCAAATAGAGGAAATAGCCTGCAAGTGTCAGACATTTTTATCTCTCTTAAGCGGCAGGAGGAAACAAACTAGCAATATTTTTTCCTTCTCTACACAAATTTAAAGGGAGGTTTCTCTTAAAATATTGTGTTGCCATAATGACACCCGGCTTCGCCTGAAGTTAGCTATTCTCGAGTCTAGAGATAACCAATGCCTTTTTCTTATGGAAATGTTTGTCTTAAGCTATGCTAATGTACTATGCCTTTACCCCAAACTCTGTCTCCAAGTCGGTTCTGCCTCTTGGCCCAGAACCTACTTGACAAACCAGTATGGATATTGTTTCCCTAATCTATGTAAATGAAACTATTTGTATGGTGGTCTGCCCTTCTTCAAGATTCAAGTTAATCATTTTATGGCCCAGGATAAACCATTTGGTGCCAAGATTATCCCAAAATGCATCTTATGGGCGAGGGGCCTGGTGCCATTCTGAATTTTAAGACACTCCTTTCTTTCATTAACAGACTGCTAGTGACTATAACATCCAGTTAAAGACTAGCAGAGGGGTACTCTTTCTGCCCCCTTCTGATGCCTATGTCAGAAGCTTTCTCTATCTCCTTTATACTTTAATAAAACTTTATTACACAAAAGCTCTGAGCGATCAAGCCTCGTCTCTGGCTCCGGATTGAGTTCTTCTCCTCCGGGGGCCAAGAATCCTGGTGTATTCTCGTGATTCAACAACAACCTTTCAAGACCACGAATGGTGATGGGGAACTGATCAAAGGGGACAGAGAGGTGATTCTAGAGTCAATCAGTAGATTCAGTGTCATGTAACCACCAGTCACCATAATGGACTTAGGTCAGTTTTCTCTTTTATTTCTTAAAAGGAACTCCCAATTTCTACACAGCTACTCTTTATTTTATCCCTTAAATCCCTCTCCCCAATTAAAATAAGCAAGCAATTATTAATCCACAGAAATAAACTTTTAGGGCTGACTTTGACATCATCTGAGGCAGCTCTCGCATCGATGACCAAACAGAGGTGACATTTTGCTGTGACCTCGAACACAAAGAGCTGTTCCCCTGCCCTCTGTCCGCTCTGCATGCCATTACACAAGGGCTTTGGTTGTTCTTTCCACGCCTTATTTTCACTTAAATAAATTCTCAAACAGAAGCATGCACTGCTTCCACAATCCGCACTCTTTCTCCAGGGGGTGGGTAGGGTTGCAGAGATGTGAAGAGAGGGACGGGAAATCCATCCACGAGCAGCAATGGCCCTGCTTACCCACTGAGCCCCATCCTAAGTCACCGGGCTGTACAACCCTCTCCTGAGTTGTTCGGTTCTGCACTATAATCCTGCTTCCAGCCCACTGGTTATGCCTCCCCTTGGAAAGCTCACACTTCTGTCTGTTTGGGGATGGCATTAAATGGAATGTCACCCCAGTGCTGCCTTTGTGGCTTTCCATCAGCATCTCCCATTAAGTACAGCCAAGTGGGCACCTGATGGCCTGTGTGAAAGAGGCAGTTTCCCAATTATAAGGAATTCTAATGGTTTAACAGCCCCAAACCCTGTCAAACATGTCTACTGAAGGAAGATACTGCTTTTAAGCTTGTTACAGAATATGATTCCCTTGGTATAATAGCTCTCTGTACTTCAGTATTAATCTTTAAAAGCCTGCCTGCTCCTCTCATATCACTAGCAGCTGTTGTTAAATTAAATTTCTAAGGAAAATAAACAATTCATCTTTGGGGGATTCAGGCCTAAAGAGTTTTGCAAATGTCAAATTACCTTTTCTGGGTTCACTCCAGGAAGGCTTCACTTCTTTTATCCATTCTCTATAACTAATTCCAGGGTATGAAGATGTTTCAAAGTTTTGGGATGAATCTATATTGTCTACATTCCATTGTCCTTGATGTACTTTAGCATTTCTGTAATCTCTCCCATAGAGAAAAAAAAATCCCCAGCCTTATATATATATATTTTTTTTCTTCCTGTGGGCTTTCTCCTTTGTACAAAATGAAATGGACCTTCAAAAGGGTCTCAGTAAATAGTATTTCTCTTTCACAGCTGAATACATTTGCAGCCTTTTTAAAAAAGCAAACATTGTCAGCTATAGTGCATTCTTAGGCTTTATGATCTAGAAGGGACTTTCAAGTTTCCACTGTCTGATATTTTGCAAACCAAATCATATTGCAGACTCAGTGGTCATCATCCACCAGATAAAATATAGAATATGTGTCAGGAAGAGGGAAATCTGAACCTTATACTCCCACAGCGATGAATGGTGAAAAAATAGTCACTCAGGGGTAAACAATTTGCTGCATTGGTCAGTGGATCAGTAGAATGGAAAACAGACCTAATTTGCAGAGAATAAAATGGGATAAAGAGAGAGTAAAGACTTGCTCAAGGTCGCACAGCCGGTCATTGGCTGTCTGAAGATGCGACCTTGAGGCTATTGGTTTTTTACATCATAGCTGCTACTTGGTTCATTATTTAGATCAAGTGAGACTTTGTCAGTTAAAAAAGACTAAAGTGCCTTTCTTTTCTTAAACACTAAACAAACATCTATGAGTGTCTGAGAGGTCTAAGTTTGAATTCTTCTCCACTATATAACGCAGGGTAATATGCTACAATAGCTTTCTAAGCTTCAATGGTAATATACTAACAGTACATATGTACCATACCATAAATATTAAATGATAAATGCATGCAAATGTTTTTGTTGAAGCCTGATACTGTTGCAGGAAGAGGGACCCCTTGCAGGGCTCTTGAGTGAGTTTCTGCCTAACACTCAGAAATGAATTATTTGAGGAGACACATGCGATGACAAAGCAAGAGACTTTTCTGGGAAGGGGCGCCTGGGTGGAGAGCAGCAGGGTGAGGGAACCCAGGAGGACTGCTCTGCCGCGTGACTGCCAGGGGTTTATGCTCCCGGATTGTCTCTGGCCAATCATCCTGTCCCAGGGGTTCCTGGTGACTCATGTGTCACTTGGCCAAGATGGATTCCAGGGAGGGTCCTGGGAGGTGGCAGGGCACCTGGTGCCCTCTTTTGACGTTTCTCGAACTCTTCCGGTTGCTGGTGGCTTGTTAGTTCCATGTTCCTTCCCAGGCCCTCCTGCCGGAAAGTGACTCAGGCAAACAGTTACTGTGGTGCCTGGGTCGTGGGCTGTCTCAGTCAGTGTTTCTTCTAAAAACACCATGCTTGACGAAAGTCGTCACTATTATTATGATGTGTAATTCGCCTGTGAAAGTGCACAGCACATAGGCACCAAAAGCCTCTGAGCCTTTTCCTCATTTTATCTGTCTTATAAGTTGGAAGTCTTCCATTGCTTCCTCTTCATTCTTAGGATCCTCAACAAATACTTCCCTTTCTACTCTTGCATTGAGACTGCCAAGAAAGCAATCTTATTCCCTTGAGAGTCTTTGGTAATGAGAAGACTCCACCGTTTCCTACCCACTGACTGTGACATTTTCCTAGAATGTAATCAGATATCACCACTCTGACAAAACATTGCCAGATGCCTACACCATCTTCTAATAATATGATCAATTGTCTTTATAATCACATTTCTGGCTTAAATATGAGCACAATAATTTCAATGCTTGGCAGGCAAATTTTTACCAATTTATCATCTTGAGCTCATCTGTCACCAAGTCTTGTTGATCAAGCCTTGAGCTCCGATCCTTCAGAGCCCTTGTTAGAGTGTTTTTTTCAGCCACTGTTCCCTTTATCTCCAGTGGTTCTCCCTGGAAGTCAGGCTTTCTTCACACTGGTTCCAGAGTGGCCTTCATGAAGCACAGTGGTGATCCCATCATTTCCTACTTCAAACTCTTCAGAACGCATAGGATGGATCATCTTATTGTCCACACTGCATGATTCACTGAAGGGTAAAAATCAGTACCCTGTATGAAGACATGGAGAAGGCAATGGCACCCCACTCCAGTACTCTTGCCTGGAAAATCCCATGCATGGAGGAGCCTGGTAGGCTGCAGTCCATGGGGTCGAGAAGAGTCAGACATGACTGAGCGACTTCACTTTCACTTTTCACTTTCATGCATCGGAGAAGGAAATGGCAACCCACTCCAGTGTTCTTGCCTGGAGAATCCCAGGGATGGGGGAGCCTGGTGGGCTGCCGTCTATGGGGTCGCACAGAGTCGGACACGACTGAAGCGACTTAGCAGCAGCAGCAGTATGAAGACAACCCCCTTACGTCTGTAAGCCAGCCCATGGCCACCTATGCAAACAGCCTCGCTTCCTTTCACCTTTTCTGACCGCTCCCTTCCCATCTATTCCCCCATGCCTCCACACTGTTACCAATTACATTTTCTCGTTTGAAATGCTCTTTCACAACTGTTTATACCTGTGCTCCCCTCGCTGACACTTTTGTCTTCTTTTGCTTCTTTCACTCTTCACATTTTAAAACCATCACTGTGGTAGGCAGAATATCGGCCCTTCAGAATTGTTCATCTATTAATCCTTGAAACCTATCGCCACAGGCATACCCTGGAAATATGGTAGAATTCTGCTCCAGACCACTGCAATAAAATGACTGTCTCAATAACCTGAGTCATACACATTTTTGGTTTCCCCGTGCATATAAAAGTTATGCTCACACTGTGCAGTAGTCTATTAAATGTGTTACAGCGTTATGCCTAATAAAGACACATACCTGATTTAAAGATCCTTTATTGCGGAACTTCCCTGTTGGCTCAGTGGTAAAGAATCCCCCTGCCAGTGCAGGAGACACAGTTTCAATCCTTGGTCCAGGAAGATCCCACGTGCCAAGGAGCAACTAAGCCCGTGTATCACAATGATTGAGCCTGTGCTCTAGAGTCAGGACCCACAACTACAGAAGCCCGTGCGCCCTAGAAACCGTGCTCTGCAACAAGAGAAACCCCCTCAATGAGAAGCCTGCACATCATGACTAGAGAGCTGCCCCTGCTCGCCACAACCAGGGAAAAGTCTGCACAGCAGCAAAGACTCAGCATAACCAAAAATAAACAAAATTAAAAAGCATGACTTATTGCTAAAGAATGCTAACCATCATCTGAGAAATGCAGGGTTACCACAGGTGCTTTTTCATTTTGTAAAAACGGTATCTGCAGAGCACAATAATCTAATAATAATCTAATAATAATATGAAGTTTGCCTGTATGTGTGATGGTTAATTTTCTGTGTCAGCTAGGCCGGGTACTTGGTCAAGTGTTATTTTATATATTGTAAAGTAATTTTTACATGAGATTGACATTTAAATCAATGGCTTTAATTATCCTCTATAATGTGAGTAGACCTTAATAGAAAAAAAACAACATGAAAACTAACCTCCAATAATGAAGAAAGAAAAATATTTGTGTATATATGTATGTACATATATGTCACAGATAATACACAGATTTGTGTATTTATTTACATGTATATATGTGTGTGTGTGTGTATAGATAGATAGATAGATAACTTCCCAAGTGGTGCTAGTGGTAAAGGGCTCATCTGACATTGCAGGGGACATAAGAGACACAAGTTCGATTCCTGGGTTGGGAAGATCCCCTGGAGGAGGCCATGGCAACCCACTCCAGTATTCTGACTTGTAGAATCCCATGGACAGATGAGCCTGGTGGGCTACAGTCCATAGGGTTGCAAACAGTTGGACACGACCAAAGCGACTTAGCACAATGTACATATAATTGGTTCTTTCTGCCTCTTTGGAGAACCCTGAATGATATACTATGTTACATGAGCTGACAAAGCAAAAGGAGCTTGGTGACTAAGTTAGGAATCTTGTGATGGAAAGATTACCCTGGGTCATCCAGAATATCCAGCATAGTCACAAGGGAGGTGGGAGCAGCAGAGTTAAAGAGAAGATTAAGGTGCCGCCTGACTGACTTTGGAAATGGAGGAAGATGTAACAACCCAAGGAACTCACGAGGCTCCTAGAAGCTGTGAAAGCAAAAGAGACAGATTCTCCCCTAGAGCCTCCAGGGGAATTCAGCCCTGCTGACACCATAGTTTTAACCAAATTAAATCTATTTTAGATTTATGACATTCAAAACTATAAGATAATAAATTGTGTTAAGCCACTGTTTGGGGCATTTTGTTATAGAAGCAATAAGAAGCTAATACATATTTTGGTACCTGAAAGTGGAGCCCTGCTGGGTAAACACCTAAAATATAGAACTAGTTTTAGAATTGGGCACTGGGCAGAAGATGAAAGAATTTTTAGGCACATGATAGAAGAAGACTAGATTGCCTTGAACAGACTGTTAGTTTAGAAGTGGGCATGAACCACTCTTCTAGTGAAGATTCACAAGAAACTGAAAATCATGGTAAAGAAAACCTGCATTGTCTTAGTGAACATATAAAGCATTATAAACAGACTGTTGGTGGAAATATGAGCATTAAAGATATTGCTGATGAAGGGTCAAAACAAAATGAGAATCATGTTCTTGGAAACTGGAGGAAAGGAGAGCCTTGCTATACAGTGGCAGAAAAGCAAGCTGCATTGTACCTGCAGCTCTGTGGGAAGCAGAACCTGTGAGCAGTGAAGCTGGATATTTACCCAGATACCTTTCTAAGCAGATGCTTGATGGAGTAACTTGGTCCCTTCTTGCTGCTTAGTAAAATAAAAAATAGATTGAGGGAAGAACTTTGAAGCAAAAAGGAACTGTGACTTTATGATTTTTGAACGTTCTCAACCTATCCGCGTTGCAAAGGATGCAATGATTGGAAGATTCGCTGTTAGGAATCTGTGCCCTGGACAGAAAGCTAAGAATATAGTTCAAGAGCTTTTTGAGAGTGGCTTATAAATATTTTTTTTAGAAAGTCAGTGTATTGAGTCATATAGAAGACTCTTTGAAGAGACTGGTCACGTGATTCCCCAAAGCCAGAAATAGAGACGAAGTTACAGGAGAAAGACCTGTAGAAGCATTTCTTATTTAATGGAGTGAATTCTTGAAACATACATGGTCTCCCCCAAAATTGTTGAAAATGTTATACCATCAGAAACACAGCATGGAATGAAAAAAGAAAGTATAAATACAAAATAAAGGAAGGCTTTTAGATTCACAAAATTCTGTAAGAGAAAACAGGCAAATAAATTGGAATTTGCTAAGAGTAAAAATTTAAAGGTTTGCACCAAAAAAATGTAGTTAAATGTGTGAGGTGAAAAAATATACATAATTTTCAAATTTTAAAATGTGTCCAAAGAGGAATTAAAAAAGATAATGTAGACACCTTTGAAACAGTTACTAGTGTTTTGGAAGAAAAAGGAGAAATGACCAAACATAAAATATAAGGAAATGGTAGCAATGGGAAAAAGGACTTAAAAGAAAAACCCACAGGATTTAACTTTCACAATGGGACTTTTAGAAGGTAAAGTGAAAGTCACTCAGTCGTGTCCGACTCTCTGAGACTCTGTGGACTGCCAGTTTTCTCTGTCTACGGAATTCTCAGGCGAGAATACTGGAGTGGGTAGCCTTTCCTTTCTCCAGGGAATCTTCCCAATCCAGGGATTGAACCCAGGTCTCCCACATTGCAAGTGAATTCTTTACCATCTGAGCCACCAGGGAAGCCCAAGAATACTGGAATGGGTAGCCTATTCCTTCTCCAGGGGATCTTCCTGACCCGGGGATCGAACTGGGGTCTCCTCTATAGCAGGTGGATTCTTTACCAGCTGAGCTACCAGGGAAGCCCTTTAGAAGGTAAAGGAGCTGAAATAAGAGAGGAAATGGTTAAATGATAGAAGAAAATCTCATTGAATTTAAGAACATTTAAATTATCTTATTTAAAGTCCCCATCATATTCCAGGCAAGATTGGTAGGACAAAGGTATACACACACAAATATCCTGGTAAAACACCTACATTCTAAAGGGAAAGGTTTTTTTAAATATTAAAAGAAAGATTAAAGTGTTACTTTTTTTGAGGGGGGCTGGGGAAGATATTTTTTTAATTAAAAAATTATTTATTTTAATTGGAAGCTAATTGCTCTACAATATTGTGGTGGTTTTTGCAATACATTGACGTGAATCAGCCATGGATGTACATGTGTCCCCAATCCCGAACCCCCCCTCCCACCTCCCTCCTTATCCCATCCCTCTGGGTTGTCCCAGTGCACCGGCTTTGAGTGCCCTGTCTCATGCATCAAACTTGGACTGGTGATCTATTTCATATACGGTAATATACATGTTTCAGTACTATTCTCTCAAATCATCCCCCCTTGCCTTCTTCCACAGAGTCCAAAAGTCTGTTCCTTACATGTGTTTCTTTTGCTGTCTTGCATATAGGGTCATTGTTGCCATCTTTCTAAATTCCATATATATGCGTTAATTTACTGTATTGGTGTTTTTTAATTTTTTCTGACTTACTTCACTCTGTATAATAGGCTCTAGTTTCATCCACCTCGTTAGAACTGGCTCAAATGCATTCTTTTTAATAGTCCATTGTGTATATGTACCACAGCTTTCTTATCCATTCATCTGCCAACACACATCTAGCTTGCTTCCATGTCCTGGCTATTGTAAACAGTGCTGCGACGAACACTGGGGTACATGCGTCTCTTTCAATTCTGGTTTCCTTGGTGTGTGCGCCCAGGAGTGGGATTGTTGGGTCATATGGCAGTTCTATTTCCAGGTTTTTAAGGAATCTCCACACTGTTCTCCATAGTGGCCATACTAGTTTGCATTCCCACCAACAGTGTAAAAGGGTTCCTTTTTCTATACACCCTCTCCAGCATTTATTTCTTGTAGACTTCTGGATCGCAGCCGTTCTGACTGGAGTTAAATGGTACATCATTGTGGTTTTGATTTGCATTTCTCTAATAATGAGTGATGTTGAGCATCTTTTCATGTGTTTGTTAGCCATCTGTATGTCTTCTTTGGAGAAATGTCTGTTTAGTTCTTTGGCCCATTTTTTGATTGGATCATTTATTTTTCTGGTATTGAGCTACATGAGCTGCTTGTATATTTTGGAGATTCTTTGTCAGTTGTTTCATTTGCTATTATTTTCTCCCATTCTGAAGGCTGCCTTTTCACCTTGCTTATCGTTTCCTTTGTTGTGCAAAAGCTTTTAAGTTAATTAGGTCCCATTTGTTTATTTTTGCTTTTTCCCCCATTACTCTAGGAAGTGGGTCATAGAAGATTTTGCTGTAATTTATGTCAGAGAGTGTTTTGCCTGTGTTTTCCTCTAGGAAACTATAGTTTCCTATAGTTTCTGGTCTTACACAAAATATTAAATTTTTCTGCAGAAAAACAAGTTACTTATAAAAAAATTAGAGTGTTATCAGATATTTCATCTGAAACAGTAGATCTAGAAGATGAAGAATATTATCTACAGATGACAGAGAAAAGAGCTACTGTACTAGATTGTTATAACCAATCAGTAGATCATTTATCTGTCAGGAAAAATGAAAATAATTTTATAGATATTGAAATATTTAGAGAATATATCTATTTGATAAAAATACTCCTGCAAGGATTCTAACAAGCCAAGAGATAAAACAAATCAGAGAATCAATCTTTATTTTATTTTAGGGTTTTTTTTTTGTGTGTGTGTGTGTGTGGCCACACTCTGTAGCATGTGGGATCTTAGTTCCTCCACCGGGGATTGAACCCATGCCTTCTGCACTGAGAGCACCAAGCCTTACCCACTGGACCTCCAGGGAATGCCCAGAAAATCAAGATGGGAGAAAGTTAAGTGGTTAGAAATGACTCAGTCTGTCTCTTATTTTTAACCTCTATGCATGTGTCTGTAAATGGTTAGTGATAGGCTATAAATGTAGAATAAAAATTCTAAACAGGGACTCTTTATTATAGTTATACTGCAAGCAAGGGAAAATTTGATAACTGTCTTTGTTTAAAATCTCTAATTTATCTGAAGGTGTTCAGGAAGTAGGTGACAGGAGAGAAATCTTGGAACTTTCTAAATTTCTTATCCTGGAGTAAGCCATAGCTAGGGAAGCAAAATACACTAAAATATTTATCTTAACACAGTGCGAAATAAGGCAAGTAAAACAGGGAATTACAGATGTGGAGAAGAGTTGGTATCATATAGTATTAAGTGTATAGACTTATAGAAGGATATATAGATTTGAGGTTGAGGAAATGGAGGGTAGACACAGTGGTTTGGAAAAACACACATCTTTCATAACAAAAGGGAGAAATATTGAGTAAATATTTAACAAAACCAAAATAAACTTTTTAATGAATAAAAAGGAAAACTTATGTAGTCAATACAGAGTAAAATGTGGAGGAAAAAACCAAGCATATCATTTGCTACAGCAAATGTGAGATGCCTCTTCCCTTATTGAAACGCAGAGCAATGGGGAAAAGGCATCTTTTTCAATAAATGCTTTAGACAATTGAGTATTTTTAGGTAAATAAATAAAAGTGGATGCTTCCCACACATGAAACAAAGGCATTTACCTCAGAGAGTTTGTCGGTTCAGTTCAGTTCAGTCGTTCAGTCGTGTCTGACTCTTTGTGACCTCATGAATCACAGCACGCCAGGCCTCCCTGTCCATCATCAACTCCCAGAGTTCACTCAAACTCACGTCCATCGAGTCAGTGATGCCATCCAGCCATCTCATCCTCTGTTGTCCCCTTCTCCTCCTGCCCCCAATCCCTCCCAGCATCAGAGTCTTTTCCAATGAGTCAACTCTGCATGAGGTGGCCAAAGTACTGGAGTTTCAGCTTTAGCATCAGTCCTTCCAATGAACACTCAGGACTGCTCTCCTTTGACCTAAATAAAAATGGAAAAAACTACAATGCTTTCAGAAGATTACATGAGAAGATATCACCACCTAGTATTACGGAAAACTTGCTTAAGTGAAACAAAAAGGGAAAAAAGCAATATGATGAAAGACTGTCATCGTAAGTGAAATGAGACAAAAGATATGTGCAATATATATACCTGGCAAAAGGCTTGTCTGAGAGTACTTTAAAATATCTGTAAAAACGATAAGACAGGAAACTCAACAGCGTATTAAGCAGAAGACTTGAGTTATGATTTCCTTCTATAAGTAGGAAATGCAAATGGTCACTAAACATTAAAAAAAAAAAAAAAAAACCCACGATGGTATCAGTACTCAGAAAAGAAAAATTTAGCAATACCTCTACAGCAGAATGGTAAACAAAAATAGAAGAGTTTAAGAATACTAAATGTTATGCAGGATATCAACCAAAAGTTACTCTTAGTCACCATTGGTGGTTTTGCAAATTGACTCAGATACACAAGAAAATGGGCGTGTGTGCACCAGCCTTACTCACAATGGCCAGAACTAGAAAAAAGCAAAGAAAGGCCATCAACAGGAGAACGGATAAATTGCAGTATATTCATAAAAGAGAATTCTATACAGTTATGAAAATAAATGACCGATGTTCAAGAAAATGAATGAATCTTACAAATATACTGTTGGGGAAAAAAAGGAGCAACTTGTGAAATAATGCATACAGCATAATTCCAAACTGGGTTTGCTGTGTCCAACTTAAGAGTGGTAACAGTGGCGTGCCTGGGATACTACATTATCCCTCGCAATTTTAGTACAGCTTAATTCCACATTTGCAAAATAGTCTCCTGTAAACTCTTCTCAAAATTTATAATTTATGTACACCATCTCTGCTATATTCCTCTGATTCAGCTCTTGAAATTATAGTGTATGTAGTTTGGAAATACTATTGTTGCTGACTGTATTTTCCAAAATCAGCCACAAAAGTCTTCCCATCATACATGCTCTTCCTACAATGACGTTCCTTCCATAGGCAGGTGAGGTTTATGGTCTCTCCTTTTAAGCTGCCTGGGCTTGAGACAGCTGAGTGATGCTATGTAACCTCTGAAGTTAGGTCAGAAAAGGTGACACGTGAGTGCATGCTAAGTCGCTTTAGTCATGTCTAATTCTTTGCCATCCTATGGACTGTAGCCTGCCAGGCTCTTCTGTCCAAGGGATTCTCCAGGCAAGAATACTGGAGTGGGTTGCTATGCCTTCCTCCAGGGGATCTTCCCTGCCCAGGGATCGAACCTGCATCTCTTACCTCTCCTGCACTGACAGGCAGGTTCTTTACCACTACGCTACCTGCAAAGGTGATAGAACATCCTCCTTATTCTCTTGGGACTTTTCCTCCGGGAACCCAGTCACTCTGCATGCCAAAGCCTAATCAGCCATACAGAGCGGTCATTTTAGGTGTTTGTGTGTAAGTACAGGTAAGGCTATGGTCTTCCCAGTGGTCACGTATGGTTGTGAGAGCTGGACTGTAAAGAAGGCAGAGCATCAAAGAATTGATGCCTTCAAACTGTGGTGCTGGAGAAGATTCCTGGAAGTCCCTTGGACAGCAAGGAGATCAAACCAGTCAATCTTAAGGTAAATCGACCCTGAATACTCACTGGAGGGACTGATGCTGAGCTGAAGCTCCAGTATTTTGGTCATCTGATGCAAACATGTGACTCATTGGAAAAGACCCTAATGCTGGGAAAAATTGAGGGCAGAAGGAGAAGAGGGTGACAGAGGATGAGATGGCTGGATGGCATCACCGATTCAATGGACATGAACTTGGGCAAACTTTGGGAGATGGTGAGGGACAGGGAGGCCTGGTGTGCTGCAGTCCAGGGGGTCGCAAAGAGTCAGACATGACTGGATGATGGAACGGCAACAACAATGTAGGTATGAGGTCCCAGCTGATAAGCAGCAAAATCCACCACCCATGCGAGTAAACAGTCATCAAGTGACTCCAGATCTCACTTGTGGAGTCAACCCTGGTCACTGAGCCTTACTATCTTATGCCCCAGACATTTAGAGTAGAAGCAACCTATTACTACAGTAACATTTCTGAACCCTGACCCACAGCATTAAGGACCGTAATAAGATGATGGTTGTTTTACATCACTAGGTTTGGGGTTGTTATGCAGCAAAAGAGTAACTAGAAGATATTTGGGCACCAGAAGTTGTGTACCGCTATCACAAAAGCCTAAAATAATGATCATTAACTTTGGAATTATGCAGTGAGTGAGGTTCAGTTCAGTTCAGTTCAGTTCAGTCGCTCAGTCGTGTCCGACTCTTTGCGACCCCATGAATCGTGGCACGCCAGGCCTCCCTGTCCATGACCAACTCCCGGAGTTCACTCAAACATGTCCATTGAGTCAGTGATGCCATCCAGCCATCTCATCCTCTGTCGTCCCCTCCTCCTCCTCCCCCAATCCCTCCCAGCATCACAGTCTTTTCCAATGAGTCAACTCTTCGCATGAGGTGGCCAAAGTACTGGAGTTTCAGCTTTAGCATCGTTCCTTCCAAAGAACACCAAGTACTGGTCTCCTTTAGGATGGACTGGTTGGATCTCCTTGCAGTCCAAGGGACTCTCAAGAGTCTTCTCCAACACCACAGTTCAAAAGCATCAATTCTTCGGCGCTCAGCTTTCTTCACAGAGGGCCTCAAAAAAGAGTTATCAGTGAAGTCAACGGTTTTGAGAAGGGCCATCAGTGAAAGCTTGAAGGAAAGTGAGTAACATTTGTTGATAGTGGGAGGAAAGGGGACCCTTGTTACTTAGTATAGAGAGTTTGGCAACACTGTCACATACAGCAATGTGGAAAATAAGACACGTATCTGATAAACTCTGTGATGTAGTCATGGAGGTTTCCAGGAAGACAAAAGTATCACCTGACTTTCTCTCACTGCCATAATGAATGTGAAAGGAGACTGATGAGCTAAAGGGGTGGAAAAAAGTTACATGTGAAGGATCCAGGACTTGCTGGATTCAGAAATGTAACTGCATCTCATTCCCACCTTCTCCAGATGGTGAAAAATTCTGAATTTATGAAACGAGCGCCAGTTAAAGATCAAAATTAGGATATGGCTGTGAGATCCTTTGTTAAGACACCAAAAACAGGCAAGGGAAATTTTCCTAGAAGCTTTCAGACAAACAAAACTGTCTGAAAGAAGGTGCTTTGGAGACAATCTCCAAGAGGGCTTGTAGGCTCACTGTGGCTAAGAATTTTCCCCAGGTGTTTTTTTTCACTGCTTTATGATGTGAAACTGATTTATGTTCTTTAAAAGAAATCTTCCTCATTGAAGAGTGTACGTATTCTTTATCTGAAACTGAATTTTAAACAGAACATGTGTGCCACCCTGAGAGAAATAGTAAATGCATAGCACGTTCAGTTATTTTTTAACTTTAAAAATTGGTTTAAATGAATTTTTATTGAGTATGGTTGTTTTTACAAAGGTGTGTTGATTTCTTGCTGTACAACAAAGTGAATCAGCGTATGTATACATATACCCACTCTCTGTTTTGGATTTCCACTACAGAGCAGTAAGCAGAGGTCCTTGTGCTGCACATGAGGTTCTCCTTAGTTATCTACTTATAGATAGTAGTGTGTGTATTCGGAGAAGGAAATGGCAACCCACCCCAGTACTCTTGCCTGGAAAATCCCATGGACGGAGGGGCCTGGTGGGCTGCCGTCTATGGGGTAGCACAGAGTCAGACACGACTGAAGTGACTTAGCAGCAGCAGCAGTGTATGTCCCAACCCCCCAGTTCATCCCACCCCAACTATCCCCTTTGGTAACCATAAGGACCTAGAAACTGTCGCACAGAGTAAAGCAAGTCAGGAAGAGAAGAGCAAGCATCATATAACATTTCTTATAAATACATGTTGACTTTTCACAAAACCAAAAATTATGCTAAGTGAAAGAGGTGAAACTCAAAAGAATAAATCCTGTCTGATTGCATTTATATGAAATCTTATAATTGGAAAAACTAGTGATAGAAAGCAGAGCAGTGAATGCCTGCACTGGAAATTGCCTAACACTTTCAATTATTAATGATAAAGTTTTTGAGTGGCCACTTGTATCCAGCCTTTTCATTACTAGCATCAAGAAGTCGCTCATACTCTTGGTTAAAATAATAAATTAGTTTTTCTTACCCAACATACCAATTAATTTGTTTTTACTTTTTTTTAAAACTAACTTTCACATCATCAAAAAATATTCCCGGCTTTTCTAAATTTTGCACAATATCAGAAAAATGTCTAGACTGCAGTTCATTGTCAATGTCATTTTTTTCCTCCTTTACCTTCGGAGGATTTATCTAAACTCAGAAGTATTAGTCATAGCGTAACTCAAGGATAATGATGAATTGGTACTTCACTTAAAGCATACAGCATTTGATAAACAATCTTTGGAGGAGCCTTGCAACTAATCATGATTTTGGCCAACTGGAAGGCAGTGTGAGTATTTCACACACGCCACCATGATGGTAGTCCAATCCCCAAGCATCCTCAGACACAGCATCAACCAATGAAATCACAGTGTTTATCATTAGTTAAGCTTGCTGTGTACCACAAGCATTATTACATTAGTTACCAAGTGGTATGAAGAAATTTCAATTGAAAAAACAAGAAGGGCCATTTCAATACTGAAATGGTAAAATAAAATTTTGAGAACTTAAAAAACAAGATCATATAAAAGTGGAAGCAAGCAGACTGAGGTGGCTATTTTAAGAGCCCAAGCAAATAAGACAGGAAATTTATTCTATATGAGATGACAATAACTGTTACAGTGAAAAAAAGGAAGTGGGACTGATGAGAGACATTGAGTTTGCAGTTTCCATTTCATATGGGAAGGGATAGTCAGTAGCAGTCATTCTTTTGTAATAATTCGTGTGTGTGTGTGTGTGTGTGTGTGTGTGTGAGCACGTGCCCACACTTGGTCACATCCAGCTCTTTGCGACACCATGGGCTGTAGCCCACCAGGCTCCTCTGTCCATGGAATTGGGATCATTTAGAGAGCTGTAAACTCACAATGGGCATGCTTTCCTACTTCTGTTCATTATACTTCAAAAGTTTCATCTGCTTCACTTGTTTTAGAAATGTACTTAAAACATAGAATTCCTAACTTTGAAGTTATTTTTATGGTTTATGTTGATCGTGTGAACTGTAAAGGATGTTATCTGAAATGATATATCTAGCTTTATTATTTGTGACAGAAGAATGGGGTTATTAAAAACTTTGAAAACCTTGCTGCAGATGGTACAGTATAACACTAGAGAGAGAGATGGGAGTTTCAGCCAAGATTCTGAAAGTTTCCAGATGTTTTAGTTGGCACTGTCTCCAGATAAAAGTATCTCTTCATCTTGTAATAATTAAGAAAATCATTTAAATCATCTTTTTCAATGAATGTTATACTTACTCCAAGTCAACATAGAAACATCAAGGAGGATTAAAAAATGTGAGGAGCTAGAAACTGGAAATGGGAAGAATATAAGCCAAATTGGCCAGTTCTCCTCTTCTAGCTAGTGAAGTGGTTTGGAAATGTTATCAGCCCTCGGATATTCAATTAGCTGAAAATTGTGAAATGGAAGTCATTAAAAATTTGAAGAATAAATTTTAGGCTAAATTTGGCTTTTCTAAATGGTATTTTAACAAATATGCTATTTTTTCTTTTCAAAAATATGACAAAAAGAGACATATCAATAATAAGCCTCATAGATTAATTCAATAAACAATTAAAGTGACTGAATGTATGAATCAAAACAAAGAATCCATGAAAGAGAAGTGAAACTCTAGAAATGAACAAAGATAACATGCCATTTGAAACAAAACAAAGTAACAATTCCTAGGGGGTTAGATTGCATAACAAGTTATAGGAAAATATGCTTAGAATATGACAAATAACAAGTTTTGTATTTCTTGTAATTTATTGAGTTCTGAAAGTTGGCTCAATGATATCTGTAAGGCTCTGAGTAGTAAAATATAATTAAATTAGGGCAACAAATTAAATATGATATTCTAATAAATAATCTTCATCACTTAACATAATCTAACAAGTGATTTTATTTACTTAGTCAAAAGTAGAGAGATTGAACATATTAAAATCTAAAGTAGTATTAAAGGTAGTAAGAGAATTTTTGAAAATGAGGAAACCATATATAAAAATAATATATGGAACTCTTTGGCCAAAAACTCCCAAACTTTCAGATCTAGAAGAAAGAAATAATTAATCAACAAAATATGTTACAAAAATGACTTCACCCTCCATATGTCATTTAAATCAGTTTCCAAGAAGAGATGTGACTAAGATATATAATTTTAACAGACAATAGGACTAGATGGTTTTATAGCTAAGATCTAACTTTAAAATATACAGAATTCCAATGGTCAATAGTTGTGGATCATTGAAAAAGAAGGGTAATACCCCAATTCATTTTAAGCCAGGCATAAAAGTTCAGTTCAGTTCAGTCGCTCAGTTGTGTCCGACTCTTTGCAATCCCATGGACTGTATGTAGCCTGCCAGGCTCCTCTGTCCATGGGATTTTCCAGGAAAGAATACTGGAGTGGGTTGCCATTCCATGCTCCAAGGGATCTTCCTGACCCAGGTATCAAACCCATGTCCCTTATGTCTCCCACACTGACAGGTGGGTTCTTTACCACTAGGGCCATCTGGGAAGCCTGCAACATCTTATTACATGGCAAAAATGATTTTTCTGTATTAGGATTAGTTCAGTCATTCAGTCATGTCCAGCTCTTTGTGACCCCATGGACTATAGCATGCCAGGCTTCCCTGTCCATCACCAACTCCCGGAGCTTGCTCAAACTCATATCCATTGAGTTGGTGATGCCATCCAATCATCTCATCCTCTGTCATCCCTTTCTCCTCCCGCCTTCAGTCTTTCCCAGCATCAGGGTCTTTTTTAATGAATCAGTTCTTAGCATCAGGTGGTCAAAGTATTGGAGTTTCAGCTTTAGCATTAGTCCTTCCAATGAATATTCAGGCCTGCTTTCCTTTAGGATGGACTGGCTAGATCTCCTTGCAGTCCAAGGGACTCTCAAGAGTCTTCTCCAGCATCACAGTTCAAAAGCATCAATTCTTAGGCGCTCAGCTTTCTTTATAGTCCAGCTCTCACATCCATGCATGACTATTGGGAAAACCATAGCTCTGACTGATGGACCTTTGTTGGCAAAGTAATGTCTCTGCTTTTTAATATGTTGTCTAGTTTGGCCATATCAGTTATGGATCCTTTTAACTGCACATATTAGAAAACCCTACTACAATGGATAAAAATAAATGCAATGTCAGCCTTGAAACAAGCATGTCCATGGCAGGGGGGTTGCTGGCCTTAGTTCCATAGGTTAGGAAGTTCAAACCAACAGCTCTCCTATTCCCCGGCTTTTCCCTCAAGATGGTTCCTGCTCTTCCAGCCCCTGAGGGTTAAAGTGTGATGATGATTGAAAGAGGCAAGAGGGCATCTCGCTAGACTTCTGCTTATGTCTGCTGGACCAGTGTGATACCACTGCTCCTCACAAGGAGTGGGGGATGGAGGTAGGGAGTTTTACAGCTTCCAGAGTAGAAATAGGTGGCAAATTAAAATTAGACGAGTCAGTCTCTTGTCATTGCTATTACAAGCATAAATAGAGAAACTGCTCGAGACTTTACAGTGTAGGGCAAAGTGGCTTTTGACAGAAGAGAATTCTGTTGGGGAAAATTGTACATTTTTAAAAGGAACAAAGCCAAATTATGTAAAATAATCTGATGTCAAAATTGAGAGATCTTTGGAAAAATTTGGTTCCTGACTGTAGTATGTTCGCAAAAATCTGCCACGGAAGTCAGTTCAGTTTAGTCGCTCAGTCATGTCTGACTCTTTGCGACCCCATGGACTGTAGCACACCAGGCCTCCCTGTCCATCACCAACTCTCAGGGTTTACCTAAACTCATGTCCATTGAGTCGGTGATGCCATCCAACCATCTCAGCCTCTGTCGTCCCCTTTTCCTCCCGCCCGCAATCTTTCCCAGCAACATGGTCTTTTCAAATGACTCAGCTCTTTGCATCAGGTGGCCAAAGCATTGGAGTTTCAGCTTCAGCATCAGTCCTTCCAATGAATATTCAGGACTGATATCCTTTAGGATGTTCAGATATCTTAATTAAAACTGAGAATTGGGCTGGGAGTTATTGTGGGCTGAAGTGCACAGATGTGTGGAGGCTACCAAGCCTGACACCCCTCCAGAGCTTGCTGTGCCCTGCCGCCAGCTCTCTCTCAATTCATATGTGGTTCCTGCCAAGTCTCTGTGCTCTAGGATACATCCAGTCTCTTCATTTTGATGATGGCTTCAAACCAGACAGGATGTGAGCAGTTGAAGCCCCCAAGCGCTACTTCTTCTATAGGTCTAATTTAGATCCCGATGGAAGAAGAGCTGATGATGAAACTGAAGTAGAGTTTACTGATTATGTACATGGATACCAGATTCAAATGGATATGGATTGGACCCCCCCCCCCCCCCACCCAGTGAATTGTTAACAGTGTGGCCTTTGGTAAAAAATTTAACCTCCCTTAATCTTAGATACCACCCCTGCAAAATATCTCCTACACAGAGCAATACAAGTATTCAATATATTGGTTGGCACATAGTAATGGGTTAATACATTTTAGCTATAAATATTATGACTAGATGATGCTTATGAACAAGCAAGTATCTTGTTAGGGATTTTCTCACAGCATAGTTTAAAACCATTCAGTCATTTATTCAGCATCTTCTGTTGTGCTAGAAACTCTGGGACTCACCAAATGTGGACCTAACAGTTTATCACAAGTATTGATTTAAATAATACATACAGTGACCCTAAGACAATTTTCTTTCTACATAAAAAGAAGCTGAAAATCAGATCGGCTAAGTTACTCACCCCAAACTAAAAGATCAAAGGTAGGAATACCCTTCTCTATTCTACGTACACTACTTCTTCTTGAGAAGTTTCTTCTTGAGAAGGTGTTTGTACATCAGAATTCCCTGGGAAACTTTTTCTTTAAATATATTAAGAAAATATCAGGTTGTTTATTTTTGGCTGTGCTGGGTCGTGTTGCTGTGCCTAGGCTTTCTTTCATTGTGTTCGGGGGGCTGCTCATTGCAGGGGCTCCTCTCGTTGCAGAGCACAGGTTCTCAGTGCAGGGCCCGGGCTCAGTAGTTGTGTCCAGGCTTAGCTGCCCCGTGGCATATGGGATCTTCCAGGACCAGGGATCGAACCCTTGTCCCCTGTATTGTCTGTCCCAGGTATCTGACCCCAGGCCAATTCTTAACCAACAAACCACCAGGAAAGTTCCAGGAAGCCTTCAGAACACAAAGCAGAGATGCCTGAGGCCCACTTACAAAGTTTTCTGGTTCAGTGACTTTAGGAGCCACCGCAATACCTTTACTGTCCAGGAGCCTGCTCACTAGTCACATGCAGCTACTTACATTTGAATTAAAATCAAATAAACTTTCAAGTCAGTGCCTCAGTCACACTGGCTCCATTTGAAGTGCTCACTAGCTACATACAACGAGCAGTTCCTGTGTTGTACCACCCAGATTGTAGAATATCCCCATCACCACCAGAAGTTCTATGGGGCACTGCACTGCTTTTCTGTCTCATCCTTCTCTCGGGAACAGTTTGCCTAACTACATACAAAGGAAGAGGTTTTGCTACCAAAAATTTATGCAGGGTGTGGAGAAGCACTATGAGTTAGTCCTCCAGAACTTGGAGGTAAGATGTTGCTCTGAGGAGAAACCTGTAGAAACAAGGTCATTTCACAGAAATGAAAGGTCTAGCAGCAGCAGCTCCCCAGCCATTGGGCTTAAAATAAGATGCTTGATTATAATAACATACTTATGATGGGCTTTTAGAATGGCATTAGGTCACTCACTCAAGATTGCTGCTACTGCTGCTGCTGCTAAGTTGCTTCAGTCGTGTCGACTCTGTGCGACCCCATAGATGGCAGCCCACCACGCTCCCCCGTCCCTGGGATTCTCCAGGTAAGAACACTGGAGTGTGTTGCCATTTCCTTCTCCAATGCAGGAAAGTGAAAAGTGAAAGTGAAGTCACTCAGTCGTGTCCCACTCTTAGCGACTCCATGGACTGCAGCCTACCAGGCTCCTCTGTCCAGGAGATTTTCCAGGCAAGAGTACTGGAGTGGGGTGCCATTGCCTTCTCCGCACTCAAGATTAGGAAAGGAGAATCACAGAGGTACGCTTTGGACCATGACCATCTAAGTACCACCCAAAGTACTTTACCAAGACCTTCTTTATCATGGTACTCCTATAGTAGCTTAGAGTATAATGTCATACAGTTATAGTTTTATACTTCACATTTTATGTAATTCCTCATATTTTAATTCCATATGTTAAAATGATCAATATCTGACATCATTAATATCAGTCTTCTTGTGAAAGTTGGCCAAAAGAGAAAATACGATGCAAGTTCTACTTCAAGTATTTAATTCTCATCGATCGTCATGTCTTGTTATAAATTAGAACATTGGAACTCTGTTCTTTTTCCCATTTTATTTGCTTCTGCACGAGTCTGCCCCTGGGAAATGGATCCGTTTCCCCTCCTGCTGAGCCTGCAAGGCTGAGGTCAGACCTCGAGGCACAGTAAGTGAAGCACACCAAAGTGACGGTGAAACTCTAAGGCAGTTTCCTGGCACCCAGGCCTACCCTCTTTGCCGAGAAACCAATGACCCACCCAACCCGGTCCCTCATGTGTTAGCAAAACTGATCGGCAGACTATGAAATAATGTCTTCCTGCAATAGCTCACTCATTCCCATCACAGAGTCACAAAGGTATTTTAGTGTAATTTATATAAGGAAATTTGAAGTTCGGAGAAATATAAAGATTTGACCCAAGTCATGAAATTATTTGGATAATTTCATAAGCATAAGTCAACACCCAGTTTTTCTAATCCTAGCTAAGTTCTTTTTCCATTATTTCCTTCTCATTCTGTCAAGACTGAACAGCAACCTACAGCCCAGTCAGACCAGACTTCTGTAGCCTTCACAATCTGTTCTGAAAATTAACTTTTAATTGATTTATCAAGCTCATTTAATCATCACAGTGAAGTGTTGTTTATTATTTCTCTGATATCAATGCAGTAGAATTCTCTGATGTGTCTGTGGTTTGAGTGTGTTGGAGCTCATTAAGTAGAGAATTTGTCATTGTCTTATGCCATCCAGTCGGAAAATCACCATTCGGAAATTACACTACAGGCTAGTCAAATGTCATAAACACAGTATCATTCATGTTTTCTTAGAATAACAGATCATTTTAAGTCGTGGCCTAAATGGATCCTTGTTATCCAGAACCAGTGTTAAAATTACATTTCTGCCACGCACATATTAGATATCTCTAATATATATTTACTGATGGATGCACGCACTCTATCTCCTTATACATAGAATTTTCTACCGATCACATCCCAAGCTGAAAATCACACCCAATGATATATGAGACTCATGACTCCAAAATCTACACCTCTCCTTGGATTCCTGAGTCCCACATTCTGTTTCAAGTTTCCGGCTGCATATTTCATGCGAATATCTTTTCTATATCTTAAAATCCATGTGGCATGAATCAGACATGTTTCACGCTGTCCCTCTACAAACCTGCTTCCCTTGCTCCTAGCTCTCATTGTAGTATCTTCTCCGGAACCCGAATAGAAATGTCAGAGTCATCTTTACTTTCCTATGCTAATGGCATCAAAGCTGTCCCCTAAATGCCCCACCAACTTTATCTCTGAAACGTCTCTTTCATTCGTCACACCTTTATACTGCTTTTCCAAAGACATATAGTGCTTGCTATACACAAACATTAACACATTTAACCCTCTTGAGACCCCAAGGAAGATAGTTGATAGTCTTATCCTTGTTTTGCAAATGAAGAAATTGAAGCTGGGCTTAAGTAACTCCCTGGGGTCACACAGCTATCAGACACAGGGCTGGGCGTGTATGTATACTGTCCTTTCTGACTCTTGGAGGCCCAGGAGAAGATTCAAATCCCCTATAGCTGATTTATGTTGACGCATTACAGAAACAAACACAATATTGTGAAACAATTATCCTTCAATTGAAAATAAATAATTAAAACAAAAAAAGTCCAACTCCAGGCAGCCTGGTCCTAGAAGCCTTGCTCCTAAGGACTGGCTGCCCTGTGGGGCAGCTCTGCTGCCTGCCCATCCCAGTGCTGCTAATCCCACCAGGTCTGCAGTCTCCGAACCGGTCTTTCTGCATCTGGCAACTCCCCTGTTCTGAACCACTCAGGAAAGGTGAGAGGATGAGGACAAGAGAAATTCTTCGGACATTATTTTATCTTCCTCTCACTTAAAATCTTTAAAACCTTTTGTCACCTACGCCTCTCCACCCACTCGCACAATTCCCCCAACTTACAAAGTTCCTCCATAAAATGAGCCCAGCCTCCTCCTTGCCGCTTTCTCCTAGGTCGAGTGCCAGTTTCGCCAGGGTGCTCTGTCCTGCCTCAGTTCCCACGTTAGCATTGGTGCCTGCTCTCTAGATGCCTTGATCCACATCGAGCCAACACACTTGGTCCTATGAGGTCTCCAAAGTCATGGTGTCTTGGAAAGCTTTCCTTGGGAATCTCTTGATTCCCAAATGAAGTTACCTCCCCACTTTCTCTCTTTGTCTCTCTGTCTCTGTGTCTCTACCTCATTCTGGGAGGTGAACAAAGATAGGGAACATAAATCTAGAAAGGAAAATTTGAGGCATGATGTCCAGAAGTTTGGAATATCAGCCTTAGGGATGTCACCTACTTCAAATTCCTTATTTTGGGGTACAAACTTTTAAAAGATATGAGAGAAAGGGACTTATTATGAGTTGATAGAAACTACTGACTGTGATTCCAGCATAGTCACTACTGTTAATAAGCCTCATCTATACCAGAGGGATGTTACGGGGAGGGAGGTGGAAGTGGGGTTCAGGATGGGGAACACGTGTATACCTGTGGCAGGTTCATGTTGATGTATGGCAAAACCAATACAATATTGTAAAGTAACTAGCCTTCAATTAAAATAAATAAATTTAAATTTAAAAAATAAAACCAAAAAAAAATAATAAAATCCAGATTTTATTTAAATAAAATCACATTTAAAATAAAAAAATTCAAAAAAGAAAAAGAAATGCTAAGCAGACACTACATTATTGCAAAATTAAGACTTAAATCAAAGAAAGTAGGGAAAACTACTAGATGATTCAGGTATGACCTAAATCAAATCCCTTACAATTATACAGTAGAAGTGACAAATAGATTCAAGGGATTAGTTCTGATAGACAGAGTACCTGAAGAACTATGGACAGAGGTTCATGACATTGTACAGGATGCACAGATTAAGACCATCCCCCAGAAAAAGAAATGCAAAAAGGCAAAATGGTTGAGGAGGCCTTACAAATAGCTGAGAAAAGAAAAGAAGTGAAAGGCAAAGGAGAAAAGGAAAGATATACCCATCTGAATGCAGAGTTCCAAAGAATAGCCAGAAGAGATAAGAAAGCCTTCCTCAGTGATCAGTGCAAACAAATAGAGGAAAACAATAGAATGGGAAAGACTAGAGATCTCTTCAAAAAAATTAGAGATATTAAGGGAGCATTTCATGCAAAGATGATCACAATAAAGGACTGAAATGGTGTGGACCTAAGAGAAGCAGCCTTAGGAAAAATGGGCCTTAGGAAGCATCACCATGAACAAAGCTAGTGGAGATGATGGAATTCAAGTTGAGTTCTTTCAGATATTAAAAGATGATGCTGTTAAAGTGCTGCATGGCCACAGGACTAGAAAAGGTTGGTTTTCATTCCAATCCCCAAAAAAGGCAATGCCAAAGAATGTTCAGACTATCACACAATTGCACTCATCTCACACGTTAGCAAAGTAATGCCCCAAATTCTCCAATCCAGGCTTCAACAGTACGTGAACTGTGAACTTCCAGATGTTCAAGCTGGATTTAGAAAAGGCAGAGGAACCAGAGATCAAATTGCCAACATCCACTGGATCATCAAAAAAGCAAGAGAATTCCTGAAAAACATCTACTTCTGCTTTATTGATTACACCAAAGCCTTTGATGGTGTAGATCACAACAAACTGGAAAATTCTTCAAGATATGGGAATACCAGACCACCTGACCTGCATCCTGAGAAATCTGTATGCAGGTCAAGAAGGAACAGTTAGAACTGGACATGGAACAACAGACTGGTTCCAAATTAGGAAAAGGCTGTATATTGTCACCCTGCTTATTTAACTTATATGTAGAGTACATCATGCGAAATGCTGGGCTGGATGAAGCACAAGCTGGAATCAAGATTGCTGGGAGAAATATCAATAACTTCAGATATGCAGATGACACCACCCTTATGGCAGAAAGTGAAGAGGAACTAAAGAGCCTCTTGATGAAAGTGAAAGAGGAGAGTGAAAATGTTGGCTTAAAGCTCAACATTCAGAAAACTAAGATCATGGCATCCAGTCCCATCACTTCATGGCAAATAAATGGGGAAACAATGGGAACAGTGAGAGACTTTATTTTTGGGGGGCTCCCAAATCACTACAGATGGTGATTGCAGCCATGAAATTAAAAGATACTTGCTCCTTGGAAGAAAAATTATGACCAAATTAGGCATCATATTAAAAAGCAGAGACATTACTTTGCCAACAAGGTCCATCTAGTCTAAGCTATGGTTTTCCAGTAGTCATGTATGGATGTGAGAGTTGGACTATAAAGAAAGCTGAGCACCAAAGAATTGATGCTTTTGAACTGTGGTGTTGGAGAAGACGCTTGAGAGACCCTTGGACAGCAAGGAGATCCAACCAGTCAATCATAAAAGAAATCATTCCTGAATATTCATTAGAAGGACTCATGCTGAAGTTGAAGCTCCAATGCTTTGGTCACCTGATGCAAAGAACTGACTCACTGGAAAAGACCCTGATGCTGGGAAAGACTGAAGGCAGGGGGTGAAGGGGATGACAGAGGATGAGATGGTTGAATGGCATTGCTGACTTGATGGACATGAGTTTGAGCAAGCTCCAGGAGTTGGTGATGGACAGGGAGGCCTGTTGTGCTGTAGTCCATGGGCTCACAAAGTCAGACACGACTGAGTGACTAAACTGTACTACACTGAAGCAGACCTTTAGCATGATAATAAAAACTTGAAAAGATATCCATGGAAACTTGCAAAGAAGATTAATAAAATGTACATTACATGTGTATGATTCCATTTATATAGGATTATGTATATATCTGTACGTGTGTGTATGTTCCTGTGTGTGAGCACATGCAGAAGAGAGACAGATAAGGTACATGTGTACAGAGGACTGGTCATCAAAATTGCTAGCAATGTTTTATGTTTAGATTATTTTTTCTATATAATCTTGATATCCCTTAAAATAATTGCATCAAGAATGCATTATTGCTTGTGATCAGTAAAACCACAAAAAGGCTGAATTGTTATTTACAGTGTAAAAGGAAATTGCTTCCTGTAAAGTTTGCTTGGAGATTCAACAAAGATTTTACTAGAGAATCCCAATCATTTTATTTCCTTCTTAAAGTTTCCACTTTACGGTATTTTTAAGAAGAACTGTATAGCCAGGTAGTATAGGTGGAACTGAGTAGTTTCTCTGCTCTTTTAAATTTAACTTAAGATAATGAAGTTGCTTTAGTGGCTTTTTTGTTGTTATTGTTGAGTCACTAAGTCGTGTGTGAGACTCCTTTGCAACTCCATGGACTGTAGCCCTCCAGGCTCCTCTGTCCATGGACTTTCCCAGGCAAGGATACAGGACTGAATTGCCATTCCCTTCTCCAGGGGATCTTCCCAATCCAGAGACTGAACCCACTTCTCCTGCATTGGTAGGCCGGTTCTTTACTAAGAGAATCTGGTAAGTAGCTTTATTCACAGTTAAAAAAGAAAGAGTGCTATTTCTAATAAAACCTCTTTTATTAGTAAAGCTATGGTTTTTCCAGTATTCATGTATGGATGTGAGAGTTGAACTATAAAGAAAGCTGACCACTGAAGAATTGATGCTTTTGAACTGTGGTGCTGGAGAAGACTCTTGAGAGTCCCTTGGACTGCAAGGAGATCTAACCAGTCCATCCTAAAGGAGATCAGTCCTGAATATTCATTGGCAGGACTGATGCTAAAGCTGAAACTCCAATATTTTGGCCACCTGATGCGAAGAGCTGACTCATTTGAAAAGACCCTGAGGGGGATTGGGGGCAGGAGGAGAAGGGGACGACAAAGGATGAGATGGTTGGATGGCATTACCGACTCGATGGACGTGAGTTTGGGTAAACTCCGGGAGCTGGTCATGGACAGGGGGAAGCCTGGTGTGCTGCAGTCCATGGGGTCGCAAAGAGTCAGACACGACTGAGTGACTGAACTGAACTGAACTGATTCTAGGACCATATTAGCCAAGAGGGTTGAAAATCTCCTCTATGTTTCATTTAAATAGCTGTGTAATGTTTTTACAAGTAATTTTAAAATGCTCACAAAATAGATACTAATGGACTGAAGGGTCACATTTAAAGTAGACCCTTTTAAAGGCCACTTTCTACTAAGAGCGATCTTCCTGAGACCTTGCAGCACACTAACTTTGAACAGCATTCTCAATTGCCTCACTAACCGTATTTCACTGAGTCCCTGACTGCTTATCATTACAGGGAAATGAAGATTCTACCCTAAATGTTTTAACATTTTAAGAGCAACAGATTTTTTTTTTTTCCATAAGCCTATCCTTTGATGGTTTGTCCTGGTTTCTCCAGAGAGTACACACTTCTGCCTAGCCCCAACATCTCTCCCACCCACTTTGCACAGCTCACACCAGTCACAACTCCATGCAATTTTAATTTGGGCAACATCTGTTACTTCACACAGCTGTAGCAGTGCCAGGTGGTGCAGAGAGCATGGGCCTTGGAGCCAAAGAGACTTGGAACTGTGCTTTGGTCCTACCCACTGCCAAGTAGCCTTGGCTAAGATGTTTAACTTCTTCTGAGCCTCAGTGTCTTCATGTGAAAGTGGGAGGAATGCTAAATCCTGCTTGTTGTGAGAATTTAGTGAATCAGTGAATGTGTCTATAAAGTTCTTAGCAGTGACTGGCATACTGTAGATACTCTATAATGTATATCTATAAAAAATTGAACTAAAATCACTCTGGAACTTCCCTTGATGGTTCAATGGTTGAGAATCTGCCTACCAATTCTGGGGAATGGGTTTGATCTCTGGTCCAGGAGGATTCTGCCTGCTGCGGGACAATTGATAGCTTATGGCGAACAGTGTGGGATTCATGGTCTCCAAAGAAGATTTGGCTTTGGGACCAGGGACCGGGCTTCATCACTCAAGAGCTTTTGTGTACCAGAGTTTTGTTAAAGTAAGAAAAGGGACTGAGAAAGCTTCTGACATAGACATCAGAGGGGGATGGAGAGCACCACCCTCGCTGGTGTTAGCAAGGGAGTTATACACTTTCTTAATTAATCATTACAATACATCAAACGAATGTCTCAAGGTTGTAAAAATTTTACCAGACCCACTCCCACAATTTACATTTTAAGATAACAGGATTAGAATTTAACAATAGAAAGATTTTACCAGACCCACTCCCATAATATACATTCTAAGATATCAGGATTAGTCAAAAGGTTTTCAGGAAGGGGAAACTGTCCTCAAGCAGGATACATTTTTGTTATATAATCTTTAAAATCCCATGGATGGAGGAGCCTGGTAGGCTGCAGTCCATGGGGTCACTAAGGGTCAGACACGACTGAGCGACTTCACTTTCACTTTTCACTTTCATGCATTGGAGAAGGAAATGGCAACCCACTCCAGTGTTCTTGCCTGGAGAATCCCAGGGATGGTGGAGCCTGGTGGGCTGCCGTCTATGGGGTCGCACAGAGTCAGACACGACTGAAGCGACTTAGCAGCAGCAGCAGCAGCAGCATATGAGTTTGAGTATATGGACATGTGTTTGAGTAAGCTCTGGGAGCTGGTGAAGGACAGGGAGGCCTGGCGTGCTGCAGTCCATGGGGTCGCCAAGTTGGACAGGACTGAATGACTGAACTGAACCAAACTGAATCCTTAGAGCAGAGTTTAAACTGAGTAGTTTGTTGTGTAATCATCAGTTCCATGCTTAAAGAAAAATAAAACGTTTTAGGTGACTAAGGAACGTAGAGAAACAAAAGGCGTTTGTCCCCCTCCTCCTTGAGATTTCCAGACCCCTATCTCCTCTTCGTGAGTCCCAGACCCCCCTCTCCTCCTCACGCACCCCGGACTTCCTATCAACTTGCCTAGGAATTGCCTCTCTCACAGCTAAGCCCATGTGCCAAGACCACTGAGCCTGCGCTGCAGAGCCCGAGCTTTGAGACAAGAGAAGCAGCCATAAGGAAAAGCCTGTGCACCACACCTAGAGAGCAGCCCCATTTACCGTATCTAGAGAAAGTCCCTGCGGCAGCAACGAAGACCCATATAGCCAAAAATAAATAGTAAAAAAAGAAAAATATTAAACAAAAACAAAACCCTCTGGCTTCTCCCCTAAGTGATGCCATAGTGTTTCTCTGTAGTCTTTTCTATAGTAAAGTGAGTCATTTGGATTTTTAAAGCATTTTATTTTACAAAGAACTTCTGTATGCATAATGTTACTACCAAAAGTCTATGTGGTATATATGTAAAATACCCCCATTTAACAGATAGTAGTATTAAGGCTGGAAATGTTAAGCCTTAGGTTGAAAGTTTTGTTGTTTTTCAGTTGCTCAGTCGTGTCTGACTCTCTGCGACCTCATGGACTGCAGCACACCAGGCTTCCCTGTACTTCACTGTCTCCCGGAGCTTGCTCAAACTCATGTCTGTAGAGTCAATGATGCCATCCAACCAACTCAT
This sequence comes from Bos indicus x Bos taurus, assembly GCF_003369695.1. Classification (NCBI taxonomy): domain Eukaryota; kingdom Metazoa; phylum Chordata; class Mammalia; order Artiodactyla; family Bovidae; genus Bos; species Bos indicus x Bos taurus. The sequence continues at coordinate 43,956,038 of NC_040104.1, forward strand.
CCTCTGTCGCCCCCTTCTCCTCCTACCCTCAATCTTTCCCCGTATCAAGATAGGAAGAAGGGAGGTTAGTAATAAACCTCAAGTATTCAGAAATGAAGACACATTTTCTTTATAGCACATTCATACCACTTCCCTGCTCTAACTGGTAATTTACAGTAATGATCACAAGTCTGGAGTGAGGTTGGTCCTACAAACACAATTACCTACTTATATATTTGAAATATATATAAACTTGAGTCTCTACTGTATGTCAAGCATACTACTTGGAATTTGCACAAATATCATAATTTGTAATCTGGGTTGCAACTCTCTGGAATAGGAATCATCTCCACTTTACAGATAAGGGCAATTGACTTGCCCATGGGCACACCATCACTGAGTGTTCGTTGGAAGAAAAAGTGTTTGAAAAATATTGGGCCAAATGGTCCAGAAGTCCTAAGAAGCTCTAAACTTTAAGCTTCTTTTCCCTTAAGACAATATTCATGTGAGATCCTTGTAAACTTTTTTCAACTTCAATGTTTTATTCACATGAAAAACTTAGAAATATATTAAGTGTACTATAGAAAACTGATCAAGAAATTTATTTGGGTTAATTAAATTAATTAGTTAAAAACTGGCTTAAAACAATATTACAAAAACTAAGATCATGGTATCTGGTCTGAAAAGTGGAAGCAGTGGCAGATTTAAATTTCTTGGTCTCCAAAATCACTGTGGTTGGTGACTGCAACCATGAGATTAAAACATGCTTGCTCCTTGGAAGGGAAGCTTTGACAAACCTAGATAGCATATTAAAAATAGAGACATCATTTTGCTGACAAAGGTCCCTATAGTCAAAGTTAAGATTTTTCCAATAATCACATACAGATGTGAGAGTTGGACTACAAAGAAGACCGAGCACCAAAAAACTGATGCTTTCAAATTATGGTGCTCTAGACTCCTGAGAGTACCTTGGGCTGCAAGGAGCTCAAACCAGTCAATCCTAAAGGAAATCAACCCTGAATATTCACTGGAAGGACTGATGCTGAAGCTGAAGCTCCAATACTTGGGTCATCTACTGCAAAGAGCCAACTCATTGGAAAAGACCCTGATGCTAAAGACTGAAGGCAAAAGGAGAAGGGGGCGGCAGAGGATGAAATGGTTAAATAGCATCACTTACTCAATGGACATAAGTTTGAGCAAACTCCAGGAGACAGTGAAGGACAAGGAAGCCTGGTGTGCTACAGTCCATGGAGTTACAGTCAGACATGACTCGGTGACTGAACAACAACAAATGGAATTATCAAAGTAATTTCTTATCAAGGATTTACTGGTACTTGCATAATTCTCATTTAAATGTTTGTTCTCATTAATACAGAACCAAAGTGCTCTGAAAGTAAAAGTCACTCAGTTGTGTGTGACTCTTTGTGACTCCATGGACGGTTTAGTGCATGGAATACTGGAGTGGGTAGCCTTTCCCTTCTCCAGGGGATCTTCCCAACCCAGGGATTGAACCCAGGTCTTCCACATTGTAGGCAATTCTTTACCAGCTGAGCCACAAGGAAGCCCAGGAATACTGGAGTGGGTAGCCTATCCCTTCTCCAGGGGATCTTCCCAACCCAGGAATCAAATGGGGGTCTCTTGCCTTGCAGGTGGAGTCTTTCCCAACTGAGCTATGAGGGAAGCAAAGTGCTCTGAGGGTCATAACAGTGAGGGCAAAAAAGAAAGATTATAATAGTGGGATGAAACATGTGCTATTTCTCCAGTACAGAGGAAGCTTCTAATTATCTTTGAACAAGTATGATTTCATTAATCAATTTCTAACTACTATATAATCCACTAACTGAAAATACGTGTTTATGTATACAATGAAATAGTGTTCAGCCTTAAAAAAGAAAGAAATCTTGCAACAGCATTTGGGGCAACATGGATAAACATGGAGGACATTATGCTAAGTGAAATAAGTCAGACACAGAAAAATAAATATGGCATGATCTCATCTATATGTGGAATCTAAAAGAGTTGAACTCTTAAAAGCAGAAAGTAGAATGGTGGCCTCCAGGGCCTGAGGTGGGGGGTGGAGAGAAGTCAGGAGATATTGATCAAAGGGCATGAAGGTTCTGTTTGGATATACATTGTGGAGATCTAACGTCCAGCATGATGGCTATAGTTAATACTGTATCGTATACCTGAAATTTGTTGAGAGATTTGATCTTAAGTGTTTTCACCACACACACACGCACACAGAAAAATGTCCCACACACAAAAAACCATAACTTTGTGAGGTGGTGGATATGTTAATTAGCTTGACTGTGGTAATCATTACATCAAAACACCACATTCTATACCTCAAATATATGAAATTCATCTGTGTCGAGTATACCTCAATGAAGCTGGGCCAGGAAAAAGTATAATTTAAAAATTAGAAAATCTAATTATATATTAAATATTGCACATTTGATATAGGGATTCTTCTGACCTTCGTAAGTAAAATATTTTCATCATTTCTGAGAGCATAAAACTAAGCAAGAGAGTGCTCAGCAACGATAAGAATAACCTGCGTATGTTCCAACCGCATGAATGAATGTCACAGACAGTGTGAACTGACAGCTGCTGCTGCTGCTGCTGCTAAGTCGCTTCAGTCGTGTCCGACTCTGTGCGACCCCATAGACGGCAGCCCACCAGGCTCCGCCGTCCCTGGGATTCTCCAGGCAAGGGGCAGACACAAATAGTATATATACACTGTTATCATCCAGCTTACCCAAGTCATGGAAAGAGAGATCTAGGACCTGGGAAGCTGAGTGTTCCTCTCTCGGGAAGGCAGAGACTAAAAGGAAGCATGAGGGGGGCTTTGAGGTTGTTGGTTACACATCTGTGTGTTCAGCCTGCACTTCTGATATGTACTTTCTTATGTATTTACCATAAATACATAAACATATAAATACATAAAATAAAAAATAATAAAAAAATAAAACTCCGAGCAAAATCCACTCACGCTGCAATGCAGCTCACAGGCTTTGGGGGCTTGCACAAAAGGCTCTGCAGGATGCCTTGAAAGTGGATTGTTCTTCATCTCCTGAGGACCATTTGGGGAAGTCTGAAATGGAGTGCAGCCGTGAGGAGATGCAAACAGAAATGGAAGTTCTCAAACAGCAGGTGCAAATATATGAAGAAGACTTCAAAAAGGAGCGATCAGACCGAGAAAGACTTAAGCAAGAAAAAGAGGAGCTACAGCAAATTATTCAGACTTCTCAATCCCAGTTGAACAGGCTGAATTCTCAGATAAAAGCCTGTCAGATGGAGAAAGAAAAACTAGAGAGGCAATTAAAACAGATGTGTTTCCCAACCTGTAACTGCGGCTGGAATTTCCACCTGAGGGATCCATACCTACTGATGGACCCTGGGGCTGTGCAGAACCTACAGAAGCACCCACCAGACGACCAGTGGTATGCTCCTGACCAGTTTCCGCCAGATGTGCAGCACAAGGCAAGTGGTCTCCCCTCAGAAAAGAAAGCCAGTCAGTAGACGCACACACCGGCGGAGGAGCACACGGGCCGGGGACAGCTTGGGGGAGGGCCCTCCGCCCGGTGCTTGCTGGGGCTCGTGACTGCCACCACTGCACACCCCGCCTTCACTACGGATGCCCAGGAATGGCTCCCCTTGGCAGGAATGGAGGATGAGGCTGAGACAGCTGAGATCCTGATCGAGTCCAAGGAGCCAGAATTTACAGCCTATCACAGCTTCCAGTTTCCTGGAAATGAGATTTGGCTGATGAATTATGGGTGATGCCTCGAAACTCTCTTCAGTATATTGCTGTTGGACTTTCAGGAATGATTTCATGATTTTTCAGCTCCATTTGTGATGCAGTGATATTGTGTGTTGATTTAAATGTGTTTCCTGGGGGAAAAGTTTCTGCAGATATAAAATTTTAACATTGTTCCCATTATTTTTGTAGAGGCTTAGGTCTTTAGCCAGTTAATCTAGATGCTATGTTCATGACTGTTCACCTCAGTGAATCTAGAAACAGAATTGAAGAGGTGTATATACTTTCTTAAATGGATTCAACCTAAAGAAAATAGTAAACTTGAAACTATAAACAAATCATTTAAGATGAGAAATTGTGAGCCTACTTCAGTTTTAGGTGGACTAGATTATGAAGGATAAAATCCTAATGTGATGGTGATGGCTTTGCTGTGTACATATGTATTTAGAGAAGTAGTTCAAAAATACATGAATTTGCAGTTAAATCTGTTTTCTTCCTGTGTATTTACATAATTACTAACAAAAAGCATAACTCTGTCTTCTCAAACTAATTAAAATGGAAAACAGATGTATCCAAAAAAAATAATAATAAAATAAAATAAAATAAAATAAAACTCCTAGAGACCCATGTTCTTGAAACCACAAAGCTAACACTCACTGGCTATTAATGTTTTTCAAATATGGTCAGATGAGTTTTAGTCTGGGGCCTCCCTTGGGTAGGCCTTTGAAACAGCACAATCCTAGGAATCAAGTGAGGATGGACTCATTTGAGTGTCTGGAGATACTGATTAAAAAAAAGAGAGAGAGAGGAATCTGAGCATAAAGGTGCCTCCGCAGAGGCTCTGTGTTCAGGGAGACGGTGGTGGGGAAGGGAATTCAGTGGCGAGGAGGAAAGCGAGGATGCAATCAGTGATCCCAGCAGAGCCAGGTTAGGAAGCAGATTCAGCTGATTCCAGGCACAGGCCAGTAAATGTCAGGAAACAGCATCAGAGAGATTGAAGGTTCAGGCTTCGGACAAACTGGTTTTGATTCTTGGCTGCTACATCAGGAAAAACTACTCTAGCTCAATAAGCTTCATCCACCTCTTTTCTAAAATGGGATATTAGCACGGTGGTGGTGGTGGGATTCCATGAGATAATTATGTTGCTGGTGAATTTAAGGTTCTTGCTTCATTGTGAAAGAATTCTGACATGAAGTGATAGGTAAAAAGCAGATTTATTTAGAGAGAAACACTCCATAGCCAGAGTGTGTGCCATCGCAGAAGGTGAGAGAGAGACACCCCTGAAGTACGGACTGGTTAGTTTTTATGGGCTGGGTAATTTCATAGGTTAATAAGCGGGAGTATTATTCTAATTATTTGGGGGGATGGGGTGGTAATTTCCAGGAGTTGGGCCACCACTCACTTTTAGACTATTTACGGTTAGCCTCAGAACTATCACTGGCAACCCACTCCAGTACTCTTGCCTGGAAAATCCCATGGACAGAGGAGCCTGGGAGGTTACGGTCCACGGGGTTGCAAAGAGTCGGACACGACTGAGGGACTTCACTTTCCTTTTAGAACGGTCATGGCGCTGGTAGTGTGGCATTTAGCATGCTAATGTATCACGATGAGCATACAACAAGGCCCAAGGTCTGCTGGAAGTCAGATCTTCTACCGTTTTGGACCTAGTTGGTTCTAACCGATTTTTATGTCCTATGGTTATACTCGGCTTCTCAGGTAGCACTAGTGGTAAAGAACCCACCTGCCAATGCAGGAGACTTAAGAGGTACTGGGTAGACCCCTGGATTGGGAAGATCCCCTGGAGGAGGGCATGGAAACCCACTCCAGTAGTTTCGCCCGGAGAATCCCTTGGACAGAGGAGCCTGGCAGGCTATAGCCCTTAGGGTCTCAGAGTTGGACACGACTGAAATGACTTAGCATGTATACACGCATGGTTACACCATTCTTTAAAGGTTGTGCCCTGCCCTCTTCTCTCCTGTTTTAATTATACAAAGTATACAGCATTGTGTCTGACAGGTGGTAAATGGCAATTCTCCCCCTTTCCCTCATGTTCACACTTCCAATTTTAAAATAAAGATTGCATGTTGATATTTGGAATCAAGAGGCAAGTGTTTTCCAGACAGCAGGAAGAACATGAACAAATATGGAAAGATGGTAAGACACAGCCTGTGTACAGAATACAGGTGAGGAATAAAGATTATGGGGTTGGGCTGTGGAGAGTCTCAAGTAGTCAAGTTCATACTTTGCTTTTCAGTGACCTTGGTAAGGTGTTAGCAAAGTTGCAGTTAATGGATACGCTCAAGATGGAATAATGTTGGAAAACCCCTGATGATGGAGAGGCCACCGTGAATAGAATTACTTACTTCATTCTAAGAATAAGGTGGAATAAGAGGGAGGGCTTACTGTAAAGTGAAACATAATCACTCCCTAAACTCCATAAAGGTCTTTACGGACTCAAGATCCCACTTGAGGTATGTCATCCAGAAATTTGACATCAACAGGATTGAATTTCTGCTTTTCAACAAGATTTATTTGGTGCCAGTCACAGCCTGTCACGGAGAAGGTAATGGCACCCCACTTCAGTACTCTTGCCTAGAAAATCCCATGGGTGGAGGAGCCTGATAGGCTGTAATCCATGGGGTCGCAAAGAGTTGGACATGACTGAGGGACTTCACTTTGACTTTTCACTTTCATGCATTGGAAAAGGAAATGGCTTCAGTGTTCTTGCCTGGAGAATCCCAGGGATGGGGGAGCCTGGTGGGCTGCCCTCTATGGGGTCGCACAGAGTCGGACACGACTGAAGCGACTTAGCAGCAGCAGCACAGCCTGTCATGTTTCCCGGTTCTGTTAAAATTATTCTGTACAAAAAGTAAAATTCTACTGACAGTGAACTCCGGGGGGATGCCTACACTCAGCCCTGCTTGTCCCCAGACCCTGCCTCTGGGATAGATTTTCTGGGTTAGGCTCTCTGGAAAGACACTCAACTTGCTTTCTGGTGGAAAGCAGGGTTTTTACAATAGAGATTGGAAGGAACATGGCCTCACAATCTTGTCTTTTGGCCAAAGAAAGAGGCTTAAAAATTGGAAACATTTGGGAGCAAGAAAGGTAGTATTTTGGCAGTGAGTAAGCTCAGATGGTAAAGAATCTGCCTGGAATGCAGGAGACTTGGGGTTGAACCCTGGGTGGAGATGATCCCCTGGAGCAGGGCATGGCAACCCTGCTCCAGTATGCTCTTGCCTGGAGAATGCCCACAGACAGAAGAGCCTGGCGGGCTACAGTCTGTGGGGTCGCAACGAATCTGACATGACGGAGCAACTAAGCACACACACACAATACACTTTTAATTTTTATTTTTTTCTAGTAAGTAAGACACTTTTGATTTAATCTTCTAGTTAGCAGAAATGAACTTTTCTGCTCTAGTCTGGATATATGTCCTTGATGCTGTACTCTTGAAGCATATGTATTCTTGAAGCACGGCTTGCCCTGTGGGTGAGCAGCAAATAAACGTTCCCTTTGGGGTGGAGTAAAATGAGGCTGGCACGCATCCTAGGTAACTGGGCATTGTTCCCCAGCCCCTCACCTGCTCCGCCAGAGCCTTCAGCTCAGTGTGACGGCCTCTGCTGAGAGGAGCCTGGAATCAGTGTGCCCGTGTGGCCCAGAGGAAACAGCCAGCTGTTCCACGCCTCGCAGGGACACTTCAACTCGGGGCAGCCTTCCTCTTAACAAGGACCTCTAAGTGTCGTCTTGTCGTTTCCCAAAGACATGAAGAAGCCTGATGTTAGGTCTGTTTCTTTTCTCTGCATCCACTGGAAATCCTGTACCAAATATGAGACAGCAAAAGAAATAGAAAGCAACAAGAAAAGAAATGCCCTGACCCATGCCATTAGTGGAGGTGTAATTGGGGCTTTAAGGGCTTACTACTTTCTGTTAGCTACACATCACATTTAGGAGGATGCCCGAGCACACTCTTCCGTCCAGTTCCTCAGTCTCTGACCAGTCACCACCTCCGGTCACAGCAGGAAGCACTCAGAAGCATCACAGGTTACCCTCTCCTGTCTTCTTCCTTTAGAATATCATCTGCGTCGGTCTTTTCCTCTCTGTGCTGTGCCAGCAGCCTGGACCAGGTCTCAATAATTCATGCCTAGTCTGTGGCCATATTCTTCTGGCTGACTTCTCCTGGCCATACATCTCAGCTCAATTCATAGTCTTTAATTGCCAATTTCATCATTGACATTTCCTGATTTAAGTGCCTCTGATAATTTTCTCTTTCCTGCAAGTCTGTGGCTTGGCTTTCAAGTTCTCTGTGACACCCGCCCTCGTCTCAGTTTTGCATCTTCTTTTTTCTAGCACCTCTCTCCTATGTGTGCAGATTCTCCACCCATCCACTGATAAAGAATGGATGGCACACCCCTTCATATCTGCATTTCCCAGCACAGGATCTGCCACATAAGAGAAGTCCAATTAATAATAACCTATTGCATAAACGAATCTACGAATCACAGAAACCTCCCCTTTCCCACTGTTTCCTACATGGAACGGCCTTGTCGTATCCCATTCCAAACACAGCAATCCTTCCAGGTCTAGAGCATGATCAGACTCCCGTGGGGAAACCTCTCCTTCCACTCTGGTCATTTGACTTCATTTTCTCCAAGTTTTTACACTATCTGATATCTTCATTGCATCATAAAGTGTTTTATTAGTCGACCAATTTCTCCTTTAATTCTGTTTTATGATAGTCCGATCATTCAAAACAAAGCTCAAATTTTGTGCAGAAAAATAATTTGCCTTGTGCTACTTTGCCACCTTTATATAAATGCACAATTATTCATGGTTAGGGAATGGTATTAAATAGTGTATTGTGTCTACCCAGCCACAGTCTTTTCTACTAGAATATGTTTGCCCAGTTTTGGCTGAGCAAACACTTAAATATCCTCTTGGCAAACAGCTGTCTAGGTCAGGGTTTACACCTGTATCAAAGTTTGACCCTTCAATCTGCTGCAAAAAGATAAGCTGTAGTTGAAATTTGGTTTATCCTGGACCTAGAGATTGTCATACTGAATGAAGTAAGTCACACAGAGAAGGAGAAATATATGATATCCCTTATATGTGGAACTTAAAGAAATGATACAAATGAACTTACTTACAAAACAGAAAGAGACTCACAGACTTAGAGAACGAACTTATGGTTGCCAGGCAGAAGGGATAGTTAGGGAGTCTGGGATGGACATGTACATACTGCTATGTTTAAAATGGATAAACAACAAGATCTTACGGTATAGCACAGGGAACTCTGCTCAAAATTATGTGGCAGCCTAGATGAGAGGGGAGTTTGGGGAGAATGGATACATGTATATGTATGGCTGGGTCCCTTTTGCTGTTCACCTGAAATTATCACAATGTTACTAGTTGGCTATGTTGTTGTTAAGTCACCCAGTCATGTCAGACTCTCTGCGACCCCCTGGACTGCAGCATGCCAGGCCTCCCTGTCCCTCCCATCTCCTGAAGTTTATCCAAGTTCATGTCCATTGCATTGGTCATGCCATCCAGCCATCTCATCCTCTTATGCCCTCTTCTTCTGTCCTCAGTCTTTCCAGCATCAGGGACTTTTCCAATGAGTCGTGTGATTGCATCAGGAGACCAAAATACCGGAGCTTGAGCTTTGTCAGCTTTGTGAGCTTTGGAGCTTGAGCTCAGCATCAGTCCTTTCAAGAGTATTCAGGGTTGATTTCCCTGAAGATTGACTGGTTTGATCTTCTTGTTGTCCAAGGGACTTTCAGGAGAAAGTCCTGATTGACCTGATGACCGCATGCAATTTACTTTGATTCATGGACCTAACATTCCAGGTTCCTATGCAATACTGTTTTTTGCAGCATCAGATTTTACTTTCATCACCAGACACGTCCACAACTGATCATCATTTCCGATTTGGGCCAGCCACTTCATTCTTTCCGGGGCTGTTAGTAGTTCTCCTCTGTTCTTCCCCAGTAGCATATTGAGCACCTTCTGACAACTCTGGGGGACGCATCTTTCGGTATCATATGTTTTTGTCCTTTTATACAATTCATGAGGTTCTCATGGCAAGTATACTGGGGTGGTTTGCCATTCCCCCCTCCAGTGGATCATGTTTTGTCAGAACTCTCCACTATGTCCCATCCATCTTGGGTAGCCCTGCCCAGCATGGCTCATAGCTTTATTGAGTTACACGAGCCTCTTCACCATGACAAGGCAGTAATTGTGAAGGGAATTGGCTATACCCCAACCAGTTCAGTCGCTCAGTCGTCTCTGACTCTTTGTGACACCATGGACTGCAGCACACCAGGCCTCCCTGTCCATCACCAACTCCCAGAGTTTACTCAAGCTCATGTCCTTTGAGTCGGTGATACCATCCAACCATCTCATCCTTTGTCGTCCCCTTCTCCTGCCTTCAATCTTTTCCAGCATCAGGGTCTTTTCAAATGAGTCAGCTCTTTGCATCAGGTGACAAAGTATTGGAGTTTCAGCTTCAGCATCAGTCCTTCCAATGAATATTCAGGACTGATTTCCTTTAGGATGGATGGGTTGGATCTTCTTGCAGTCCAAGGGACTCTCAGTACAAAATAAAAAGATTAAAGATTTTGTTTTAAAAAATTCAGTTCATCCTTATCGATGAAGTATATTGCTTGACTCTCAGGTCTCTCCGTATCTCCTGGCCTCATCTCAGTTTTGCATCTCCTACCTTGTGTAGCACCTCCCTCCTATGTATGCAGAATCTCCATCCCTCCTTTCATAAAGGGTGTATGGAGTACCTTTTCAGGTCTGCGCATCCCAGCACAAGATCTGCCACATAAAGAGAGGTTCAATTAATACCTTTTGCATAAATGAATCTACGAATCAAAGAAACCTCCCATTTCCCACTCTTTCCTACATGGAATTAGTTAAATGCAGAAAAGAAAGAGGCAAATTCTGCCTACGATCACATTAGTGGCGGGCTTTCTGGTCAACACTCTTGCCTTTTTCTCAGAGCTCCAGCCCAGCATCCAGGTGCCCAGCAGTGCCAGGGGGCTTGTCCACCAGTCTTTGAGCCCCACTGTATCCTGACAACACCCTCGCCCTTTTCTCTTCATTTGGTAGGTCTCCTGAACTCCGGGAGTTGGTGATGGACAGGGAGGCCTGGCGTGCTGCGATTCATGGGGTTGCAAAGAGTCAGACACGACTGAGCAACTGAACTGAACTGAACTCTTTCTCGAGAAAGCATGTTCCTTTGGGAAATGATGGAGATCCCCTCCCCTCCCTGGCTCCCTGGCTCCCTGCCATGGTCTTTTGGCTCTCTGCTCCTTGACTCAGTCAGTTTTGCCATTTTTCTCACGCTCTCGTTTCCTTTGGTCATGGGACTTTACTCTGGAACTAGAACTGAGTGAGGCCGAGTAATAAATCACATAAATTTTATGAACCATGAAACTGAGTGAAACCAAAATTTCTGAGAGAGGCATCAAAATATTTATCACAAATGCCAAACACAGTGCTTCCCAAAAGACTCTCATGAAATAATTTGAGCCAACATTGAAAGCATTTTTTTCCCCTAAAACTACCAAAATAGGACACCGGAGTATGAAAAACTTGTATAAACAAAGATCCAGATGCTCAGTAATATTTCAATTGTCTGATCCTCTGACTATAACACTGTTTTCTGGTACTCAGATTCAGTGGTTGAGAGTAATGACAGTCTCTTACATCTGAGTCATGCTTTATTGATTTCTAAGTGTTTTCACCTCCATGTTAGGACTTGTTGAGAAGGTGGCCTCAAAAGCTGTATTCCATTGCTTATAGCTGTATACTTGAGCAAGTTTTTCTTCTCTGTTTCTCAGTTTCTCCATTAAATAAATCAGCCACCATCTCATAGGGTTAATGAGAGAGTGACGTCAGGAATACGTAAAAGACTTAAAATAGTGCTTACATGTGATAAGAACTTAACTCGCCTTACCCTAGGAGGAGGAGAAGTTGTTCTGTTTGGTCCATCATAATCAACCTGTGAGTTGGGCTAGGCAAGGATATTTATGGAGACTTTAATTTTGAGGAAATCAAGACCCGGAGAGAACAAACCACTTATTTAATGACATTTGTATAAAGCAGATCTAAAAATCAGTTCTTTAAAATTTCAAGTCCAGGGATATTTGATGATAGAAAATTTTTGAACTCTCTTTACAATTTACAGTGATTGTTAAGGGATAAAATGCCTCTTATATACAGAGATGGTCCCTCAAGCCTTCCCAGACCCCACTGACTATATCACAACTGGGTGTCTACTCATAGTTCAATTAGAATTCTCTTTCTTTAAAAATTTATTTTTGTTAAGCTTTTTTTTTTTTTTTTTGATGTGGACTATTTTTGAAAGTCTGTATTGAATTTGTTGTTCCTGCTCTGTTTTGCTTTTTTGGCTACAAGGCATGTGGGATCTTTGCTCTCCCAATCACGGATCAAACTCACACCCCTACATTGGAAGGTGACGTCTTAACCACTGGACCAACAGGGAAGTCCCCAGTCAGAATTATTTTGCCAGGCATTTGGCATCTAGAAAGAGAGTAAGAGTAAAAATAAGAATAAAATTAAGAGAGAAAGAGCCAGAACTCGGTCATATAACCTTGGGAACCAAGGATAGAACCTGTCTATGCACTATTCCCATACTCTGCCAGGTGGCTATAAAAGATGTTGATGGTGAAAGTCACTCAGTCATGTCCGACTCTGCAACCCCATGGACTATACAGTCCATGGAATTCTCCAGGCCAGAATACTGGAGTGGGTGGCCTCTCCTTTCTCCAGGGGATCTTCCCCATCCAGGGATCGAACCCAGGTCTCCCACATCGCAGGTGGATTCTTTACCAGCTGAGCCACCAGGGAAGCCCATAAAAGATGAAGACCATTGTTTTTTGGCCATCCATTTCCATTCCCAATTTTCAGCCCTTCCTGAGAGCTGGCTGTATTCCTTCTGCAAAGGTGCGGATTCTGTGAGACAAGAATTAGCTGTGGCTGAGAAATGCTGATTAGAGCAAAGACTTTGGTCTAGGTTGTTTGATTTCAAATCTTACCTCTACCACTTACTGGCCATGTGACCTTGGTTAAAAGCTCTGGTGTAATTTTCCTCTTCTGTAAAATGGGGATGAAAATAGTCCCTAGCTCATCAATACTATTACGGATAGGAAATGAGATAACTAGTGCCTGGCACTATTCAGTTCAGTTCAGTTCAGTCGCTCAGTCGTGTCCGCCTCTTCATGACCCCATGAACCACAGCATGCCAGGCCTGCCTGTCCATCACCAACTCCCGGAGTCCACCCAAACCCATGTGCATTGAGTTGGTGATGCCATCCAACCATCTCATCCTCTGTCGTCCCCTTCTCCTCCTGCCTTCAATCTTTCCAAGCATCAGGGTCTTTGCAAATGAGTAAGCTCTTTGCATCAGGTGGCCAAAGTACTGGAGTTTCAGCTTCAGCATCAGTCCTTCCAATGAACACCCAGGACTGATCTCCTTCAGAATGGACTGGTTGGATCTCCATGCAGTCCAAGGGCCTCTCAAGAGTCTTCTCCAACACCACAGTTCAAAAGCATCAATTCATTGGCACTCAGCTTTCTTTATAGTCCAACTCTCACATCCATACATGACCACTGGAAAAACCATAGCCTTGACTAGACGGACCTTTGTTGGCAAAGTAATGTCTCTGCTTTTTAATATGCTATCTAGGTTGGTCATAACTTTCCTTCCAAAGAGTAAGTGTCTTTTAATTTCATGGCTGCAATTGCCATCTGCAGTGATTTTGGAGCCCAGAAAAATAAAGTCAGCCACTGTTTCCCCATCTATTTGGCATAAAGTGATGGTACTGGATGCCATGATCTTAGTTTTCTGAATGGAACCAGAGATCAAATTGCCAACATCTGCTGGATCATCAAAAAAGCAAGAGAGTTCCAGAAAAACATCTATTTCTGCTTTATTGACTATGCCAAAGCCTTTGACTGTGTGGATCACAACAAACTGTGGAAAATTCTGAAAGAGATGGGCATACGAGACCACCTGACCTGCCTCTTGAGAAACCTGTATGCAGGTCAGGAAGCAACAGTTAGAACTGGACATGGAACAACAGACTGGTTCCAAACAGGAAAAGGAGCACGTCAAGGCTGTACATTCTCACCCTGCTTATTTATTTAACCTATATGCCTGGCACTATAGATGCTCAATAACTGTTAGCTGTTACTCTGTTTATAATAAACTCCCCTTGGGAGCTTACGCTAGGTCAAAATGGCCAGCAACTAAAGTGGTTTAGGACATCACCGTTTTCTCCAAACAATCTAACTTGAATATCAGAGTCATCTGCCTTCCCTTTTTCTTTCATTTTCCAAATCCAACCAGTTACTCAGTCCTACCGACTCTAGCATTGTTTAAGTGGTTTAGGACATCACCATCTTCCAAACAATCCAATTTGAATATCAGAACCCTCTCCCTTCTCTTTTTCTTTGACTTTCTGAATCTAATCAGTTACTGAGTCCTACAGTTTCTAGCACTGTGATGCTTGGCTACTGCCCTCCAGACTCCCACATTTCATCACAAGGCTCATTAGATCACAGAGGTGTCTGTCTTTCACACTGCTTCCAGGGCAGGTAACTGTAGGCACAGAACAGCACTGTCGAATGGGGCTGACCCGCTGTTGCTGAGTAAAAAGTGATAGTTATAAGTAGGGAATATGCTGTCCTGTTCCCCACAGTCTCTACATAGAGAATAGTATCCAAGCTTACTAATCTAGAACCCGAAACCCTTCAGATCTGCCCCCTACACAGCATTCAGTTCTCATTTTCCAATGTATGCTTGACATCACGTACACTCTACCTTCCCTAGACTGATTATTAACTTTCCTTAAAGTCATGTAGCTCTTCCATATCTTGATAACTTGTTCCCTCTGGAATCTTTTCTGCCTGGGATAATCCTATTTATTCCTTAAGTCAGAATCACAAACTTTATGTTCCAAGAAGCCTTTCAGAATGTCCCAGGCTGACTGATGATGCTTCTGCTGTGCCTGCACCTCTCATACACCCTCACCATGTCCGTTCTTAATTCTCTTGGTACAGGGGTTACTTCCATATACCTCTCCCACCACTAAGCTATACCGTAAGCTTAATGAGGCAACTGAGCCATCTCCTGGAAGCCTTTCCTGACCCCCCTTTCTTGGTTTTCTACCCTCATCCACTGTTCCACAGTACCCTGTGAACACTTACAGCACACACTTTTTGTGTGCTGGACAACATCTGTCACATGTTCACTTCTCTAAACTGTAAGCTCCCTGAGGGCAGGGAATATTTTTTTCACCTTTGTAAACCTATGTATGGCACATACTTACCTCTGTTTGCTGATTTAACTAAACTTGAGGGGAGAGATTGATGCTTTTGAACTGTGGCGTTGGAGAAGACTCTTGAGAGGCCCTTGGACTACAAGGAGATCCAACCAGTCCAACCTAAAGGAAATCAGTCCTGAATATTCATTGGAAGGACTGATGCTGAAGCTGAAGCTCCAATACTTTGGCCACCTGATGCGAAGAACTGACTCATTTGAAAAGACCCTGATGCTGGGAAAGATTGAAGGCGGGAGGAGAAGGGGATGACGGAGGATGAGATGGCTGGAGGGCATCACCGACTCGATGCACATGGGTTTGGGTGAACTCCAGGAGTTGACGATGGACAGGGAGGCCTGGCGTGCTGCAGTCCATGGGGTCGCAGAGTCTGACACGACTGAGTGATTGAACTGAACTGAGGGGAGAGAGCCTCTCTAGACCAACTTGGCTGCTCCTTATTCAGCTACTATGACCATTTGTAGAGTCCTTAGAGCAAAAGGTCCCAAAGTCTCCCAGTAAGCAGGATCAGTGTCACCTTATACAGGACTTAATAGATATGTAAATTCTCAAACCTCCCTCCAGACTGATTGAAACAGAAGTTCTGCTGTGCAGAAAGGCATAGCAATTAAGGTTTTAACAAGTCCTCTGGATGATTCCGATGCCCACTGGAGTGTGAGAGCTACTGCTACCATGTCTAAACTGCCACAAACATTAATTCCATACCTGACTTTGCCTGACTCTAGCCCCCGTATCAGTTTAAACTAACTTACCCAGGAGGGCAGTGTACAGAAAGCAAGTGTCAGGGGATGTTTTGATCCAGGTAGTGTTTTCCAGAAGGTAATTTATATCATCCTCAATCCTAAGAGGGGGCAGTCAAAGTAGAATCCCAAGGACACTTTCAGTCAAAGGCTAGAAAAATCAAATATTGAATTAAAAAGAATTAGATGGATGCAAAATCAGAAGACTCAGAAGCAAGCATAGGGGGAAAAGGTGGGAGTGAGTAAAGTCAATTATCTAGAACCTACATAACTCACAGGAAAAATGTTTTTTAACATGACCCTGGTTAATCACAATTGGTTGTGGATAGATCCACCGTTAGGTCTGCAATCTTTGTATAGTTATGATAATTTTCCCTTATTCTTTATAGATAAGCAAACTGAGGTTCAGAGTGAATGCTAGAGTAAGTACCAAAATGACTGAGACAGGTGCTCAGCAGACCTGCAGGCCAAGCCTCACGATGAGACCCAGGCTACTTCCATTCTGCCCTGTAGCTTCATTTGCCAATAAATAAATACAGACGCAAACTGAATGACCTGCAGAAAAAAACATCGTCCTCATCATTAGAGAGAGCTGCTGTCTCGGAAGACTCCTCTGTGGACAGTCTGCATCATGTCCCTCGGGATCTGGTTGCTTACCTATTATCCCATTGTTTTCTTTTTTTTTTTTTTAATGCATTTGTGGCCTCATTTTCTTGACTTGCTACACGCTAAGAGTAATGCTACCCATCTGAATGTCAAATGTCATAAAAATTCTTTCAGTTAGGAAGTGGCCTTTATTGCAGATAGCATCAACATAATCACTCAACCAATATTTATTGTGTGATAACTGCAGCTTCCCAGATGATGCTAGTGGTAAAGAACTCCCCACCAGTGCAGAGACGCAAGAGCCATGGGTTCGATCCCTGGGTCAGGAAGATCCCCTGGAGGAGGGAGTGGCAACCCACTCCTATATTCTTGCCTGGAGAATCTCTTGGACAGAGGAGCCTGGAAGGTTACAGTCCATAGGGTCTTAAAGAGTCAGACACGACTGAAGCAACTTAGCACAAATGAATTAATGCACAGCTATGTCGTAGAGTCTAAAATTACAGTGATAAGTTGATAGGCACACACAACAAACAAATTTTGATAGTGTTGAAGAATGAAAGTTAAAAGGATGGTAGAGGTCATGTGGTTACTTTATTTCTCCATTCTACCCTAAACGCTTTGTCTTGAGGCAATAATGGAAATAACTATAATCCCATTTCCATACCACTTCCCTGGTGGCTCAGACGGTAAAGTGTCTGTCTATAGTGCGGGAGACACGGATTCGATCCCCGGGTCGGGAAGATCTCCTGGAGAAGGAAATGGCAATCCACTCCAGTACTATTGCCTGGAAAATCCCATGGACAGAGGGGCCTGGTAGGCTACAGTCCATGGGGTCGGAAAGAGTCGGACACAACTGAATGACTTCACTTTCACTTTAAGGTTTGAGGAGCCCAAAATGAGAAAAATTCAAACCCACCAGCTCTAAGGGAAGTCATCTACGGGCTCTGGGGAAGGGTTGTCTGCTAGAAAGAGGACGCTCCAGGAAGACACATTCCCTTTCTTCTTCCAGGCACTGGTGTATCTACACGTGGCACTGCTGAAGTCATCTTACTATTAATACTTACCCAAGGAGAAAATTCTCAGGGAGGAAGATGGCACCTCAGAGAAGCTCACAGTCCTCTGGATGTCTGGTTGGGTCAGATTGTGCATTTCCTTCTGGTGTAAGCCATGTGGAGCTGACACTTGCCAGTATTTGCCTTTGGCAGTATCCTAACGGGCCAAGGGATAGAGCGCTATGGCAGGGGTGGTGGTGATGGTTTAGTTGCTCAGTCATGTCCAACTCTTGTGACCCCAGGGACTATAGTCTGCCAGGCTCCTCTGTCCATGGGATTCTCCAGGCAAGAGTATTGGAGTGGGTTGCCATTTCCTTAGTGAGGATATTATATGGAAAGATGTTTAAGGATCTCATTGGCCTGATTTGTGTCCTACAGCTAGTCCTCAAGCCTTGACTGGTCTGGGAATGGGATTACAGTCATTTCTACAGTTGCCTTGATACAAGCATGTAGGGTAAAATGAGGTTGAGCTCAGATCAACAAAAAAGCCAGTCATGAGAGGTAAAAAGTGAGGAAGGCTGAGAACTGTGTTGATATTTCTCATATGATAAATTTAGTAATACCTAAACTGTGATATTGGAGAAGACTCTTGAGAGTCCCTGGGACTGCAAGGAAATCCAACCAGTCTATCCTAAAGGAGATCAGTCCTGGGTGTTCATTGGAAGGACTGATGCTGAAGCTGAAACTCCAATACTTTGGCCACCTGATGTGAAGAGCTGACTCATTTGCAAAGACCCTGATGCTGGGAAAGATTGAAGGCGGGAGGAGAAGGGGACAACAGAGGATGAGATGGCTGGATGGCATCACTGACTCAATGGACATGAGTTTGGGTAGACTCCGGGAGTTGGTGATGGACAGGGAGGCCTGGCGTGCTGCGGTTCATGGGGTCTCAAGGAGTTGGACATGACTGAGAGACTGAATTGAACTGAAACTGACAATCTGTGCTTGTTGGGCAACACATATAGTAAACTGACAGTCATTTGCAGAGAATAAAACAGTGCCTAATGCTTGCCTTTCTTCTGCTGGCTTCTATATGCTCAATGGTAGGCTGTAAAACTTTCATATATTAGATGGGTAGATGTCATCTCTCAAATAATATGCCTTTTATTATTTGTTTAGTTAATTGGAATAAAATTGCTTTACAGTGTTGTGTTAGTCTCTGCAGTACAGCGAAGTGAACCAGCCATATATGTATACATATCCCCCTTCCCTTGGAGCCCCCCTTCCACGTGGCCGTAGAGCACCGAGCTGAGCTCCCCGTGCTCTGCTGCACCGTCCAACTTCTGTCTATTTCACACATGGTAGTGTGTATACGTCAATCCCATTCTCCAATTCACCTCCCTACCCGTGTCCGTGACATGTTGCTGAAAGGCTCCGAACTGTGAGATCTGATATTTTTTAAACCCTGAAACAAATTACAAAAGGAAGCCTCAAAGAGATGAACGCTGGACAGTTGAAACCATGTTATTTTCTACTGGATATAAAGACAAGGCTTTGTGCATATTATCATCTTCAGGTCAAATGTTCATTCTCTAGAAAGAAACCGTAACTCAGACATGTTGAACAAAACAGTGATTTGAAGTGAAAATGCTTCCCACAAGGCATTAAGTATGTCATGTTTGAATGATTGTCCCTGTCCATTTTCAAAAGTATGGGTCTCATTCCATTACTTAAGGTCAACAGACAGTTGGCAAACTGTCCTTGTTACATCTTGGAGAGAAACTATTTTCTTCATCTATCCTTTAAATTGTGTCATGTAAATACTGTTTCTGAAATTTCAATTTTCACCCAGTCCTAGGAGGAAGATGGCATTATTATTTCCATTTTGTAGTTGATGAAACTGAGTATTAGGGAGATAAAGTAACTGGCCCAAGATTCCAGTTTCAGTAAACAGCACACGATACTATTGAGCTGGCCAAAACATTCTTTGGGTTTTTCTGTCTGTAAAATATTATGGAAAAACCCAAACAAACTTTTTGGCCAAGCCGGAACTAAGTGAAGGGCTTCCCGGGTGGCTCAGTGGTAAATAATCTGCCTGCCAATGCAGGAGACATGGGTTCAGTCCATGGATTGGGAAGAATCCCTGGAGAAGGAAATGACAACCTGCTCAAATATTCTTGCCTGGGAAATCCCACAGACAGAGGAGCCTGTTGGGCTATAGTCCATGGTGTCACAAAAGAGTCTGACATGACTTAGCAACTAAACAACGTCAACAATACTAATTGGAAGAGCAGGGATTAGAATGTAGATGTGTCTGACTCCAACGTATGTCTCACAGAAGTCCATCTTTGATATCTATAGTCTACTTACATCTAATATTCGGGTTCCATACTTAGAGGCCACATAATTAATACCTAAATTGGGATACTTTTGAGGGTGAAAGCAGATGCTGTCAAAGATTATGCTGAGTCAGCAGGCATAAATTGGGACTGTCCCGAGGAAAATCTGGCTGTGACATCCTAGTTATGTGTCTACTGGAGGCAAGAGCATAGACTCAGGAGTGAAACAATCTCAGGATTCAGTTCATTTTAAAAACCTTGATTTCCTCATGACTAAAGTGATTATGAGAAGGCAATGGCACCCCACTCCAGTACTCCTGCCTGGAAAATCCCATGGGCGGAGGAGCCTGGTAGGCTGCAGTCCATGGGGTCGCTAAGAGTTGAACATGACTGGGCGACTTCACTTTCACTTTTCACTTTCATGCATTGGAGAAGGAAATGGCAACCCACTCCAGTGTTCTTGCCTGGAGAATCCTAGGGACGGGGGAGCCTGGTGGGTTGCAGTCTATGGGGTTGCACACAGTTGGACATGACTGAAGCGACTTAGCAGCAGCAAAGTGATTATAATCAAATTCTTAAATGAGATATTTGTAGATCACCCAGCATCATAAAAGGGCTTCCCTGGTGGTTCAGTGGTAAAGAATCCCCCTGCCAATGCAGAAGATGCATGTTCCATCCTTGGGTCGGGAAGATCCCCTGGAGAAAGCAATGGCAACCCACTGCAGTATTCTCGCCTGGGAAATCCCATGGACAGAGAAGCCTGGCAGGCTACACTCTATGGGGTCACAGGGAGTCAGACCTGAGTTGTTGATTAAACAACAGCAGCAGCATCATAAAAACTGAGCATTATAACTAGTGCTCAAGGAAGCTAAGACCTTTTCTATTTCCCTCCTTTCCCATCAGGTATTTTTTCCTCACTCATACATTTGCATAAGTATTCATATCACTATTTAAATCCCCTGAGGATGTGAGGTACAAAATCAGATTTGCCACTCACAGTATAGGTAGGAAACTTCATTGGCACACAGTATATATTTTATGATTTGGTTATTGGGGAAATAGATGGCATGTAAAATTTGACAATAACTATTTTTGAAAAATGATTTATGTCTAGGCTTTCTTGTATACAAATAAGTTCCTTTCTATTTCTTTTTCTATACATTTCTGGTCATTCATATGGGTCACTCCTCTACCTTGTTACCTCATTAGTGTCGATGGTATTCCATCAATTTCATCACAGTGCCATGTCAGTAAAATAATAAAATAAAAGGAGAATAATACTCAGCAATCCTTGCTGCTTAGCTGTTTCAGGCATGTCTGATTCTTTGCAACTCTATGGGCTGTAGCCCGCCAGGCTCCTCTGTCCATGGAATTCTCCAGGCAAGAATACTGGAGTGGGTAGCCATTCCCTCCTCCTTGGGGTCTTCCCAATGCAGGGATTGAACCCAGGTCTCCTGTATTGCAGGCAGATTCTTTACCACTGTGCCACCAGGGAAGCCCCCAGTGTTCCTTTAACCACCTCAAATGCTCCTTCATATGGACTTCTAATAGACTGCATCAGAATTGCCTGGATTGGATAAAAAATATGCTTTTTGAGTTCCATCCCTAGAGATTCTTTCTGTATTTTTTGGAGTTAGTACATGTGGACTTGGCTTCTTTCTTCTTTCTCTCTCTTTATTTCTCTCTTAAGCCCACCAGCTAATTCTGACTAACAGAGTTGCAAGTCGCTTTTTCAGAACCTTCTTATAGCTCTTCTAAATCAGCCATCCCAGTAACTCATCAACAAAGAATTATGTATAATGCATATGATGGGCACAAGTTGTAGAGAGAGGATAAAGCTATGAATAAGACAGATGCTGATTGCACGGCAACTAAGCACAGAGGTTTCTTTCAACACCATAATTTTGAGAGAGCTCTAAAGCTAGGGATAGAAATACTAGTTGTAGGATAGACACTTGCTATTCATAAGGGGTGAATTCAGAGATTTTCACAAATTTCCAAAGCCTTGAAGAGAGAACAGCAAAGCTACAGAGAGGAAGGCTCATTCATTAGCTAAAAAACAGAGACCTACAAGTGTGTCAGGGAATAGTTGAAATCAAGAGTCAAATCTGTGGATAAAAGTTTCCATTACACTCACAACAAAATGAAAGGCTTTGTCATTGCATCATTTCTCTAGTATCTGCTCTCTGGGTACCATGCAACCTCATTCAAGACATGAATATCTCTACAATTGCAATGTCCCCGTTAGTTTGTGTAATAAATTGATTACTATTTGTATCACTGTACTAGATGATCCTTGAGGGTGACAACTGACAAGCTTCCTGTTCACCATCAGATACACAGGGTCTACCTTCATACCTGACACATAGTAGACAATCAAAACCATTGGCTGGAGGATGAGTGAATGAATTCGTGAGACTCTTGCCCTAGCCATCATCCTAAAACATTCACTTTATCGAGGATTTCAGAGCACTTCCATTAGTTCCCTTGGGAAACTCCATGCTTCTTATGATAAATCTAGCATTACCAAATCATTTCTGGAAATCTACTGAGCCTGCTGTGCATTTCATTAGATAAATATCTTCAGCGAAAGCAAATATTTATAATTTAAGAGTGGTTTTTATTTAAAGAAAGAGTCAAAGGTCATGCCTGATAAAATATTTGAAAAAATAAAAATATTTACATAGATAGTTTGGTCTGAATTCTTGGGTAAATAGTCAGTCATTGCTAAAATTCTTGCTAGAGATGCTATGCACTTTATTTCCCTACCCTCAATGGGACTTGTTTAATTATCTTTTGGTTAACATTAAGATTTATCATTTAAATATGTTTGCTTGATGTGTTAGAAATGATTATTTGTCATTGTAATGTATAATTCTTTCATTTCTCAGAAAACTCAAATCTTTCCTATTTGTCATTTGTATTTCTTTTAATTTTTAAAAATAATCAAATACGTTGATTTTTTTCCCTCTTTGTGATCTTTTCCTTGCTTCTAAGCTAAGGGTCCTGTTTTTCATCTCAAGCTTAAATAACCACTTTTTTCTTTTTTAGAACTTCAACTACTTAATTACATTTACATTTAACACTTCAATTGTACTTAAATATAACATGGTGTTTGGTGTTTCATAATTCTCTAGTTTCAGTTTTCACTTGCTGTATTTTTATGTGGCAGGTATATGTTTGTGTTGTATGGGCATTTCTTCTTTTTTTAACCTTGTAATATGAAGCTGCTGGTTGGGAAAAAGAGCCTTTCTCTTTCCCTTTTCATTTCTTTCCTGTGGCAGGAGAGCTATTTATTTCTATTATCCTTTATCCTGTTTGCAATGGGTCTGAAGGTTCTAATACTGCTTCCACAGCGGGAGAGTGACTTTGAAAGGAAAGCCAAGGACGAGAACACGTTGGGCTTGTTTGAATCTCATGTCTGAGTGTTCATCAAAAATGAAGAGATCACTTTCTCCTATGGAGCTGCTTGAGTTGGAGAAAAGATTGGCTGTAGATTGGCAAGTGCTCCCTGCTAAACTGTAGGAAATATTTTTGGTTTTGGTTTACAGAGATGACAAAAAAAAAAAAAAAAAAGGAGATAATTTAATCACCTAATTTTTAGATTCAGAGAAACCCAAGCTTAAAGAACAAACATGATGATATATCTGATAATACCTAGCACAGTGCCTGGCATATGAAAAGCATCAGTGGATAACTAGTTTGCTTCTTCCATACCAAACATAAAAGCAAAATTTTCTTTTTTGGAAAGCCTATATAGCATATATTCAAGAACATTGGTCTTAGAATCATACTTCCAGGTGAATAATTTCTGCTCAATACTCCCAGCTGTATAATATCAGATAAATTATATAACCTCTCTGTACTTGGGTTCCTAAATCTAAAATGAGAATCCAGTTCTGTACCACTTAGGATTATGTTTGGCAACATAAAAATAAAATCCAAAATTATAGTGGTTTCTTTCTTTCTTTTGTAAACGAATTACAGAAGGAGACCATCCAGGGAATGTATAGTGTCTTCTAGCATCAGGAACTCAGGTTATTTCTACGTTGCCTCCATGGTATGTGGCTTCCATCCTTAAAGTCCTTTTAGAGTCCAAGACAGCCGCTGGAGTTCCAGTCATTTTATATACGCTCTAGGTGTTAAGAACCTAACATCAAAGTGGGGATCTTTTGCTAAGTACAAAGGAGAGAACAGTTAAGGTGTGGAAATCTGGCAGTATCTGCCACGTAATAACTCTTTTGCAGGGTTAGTGGGATAATTGAACAGGATAACGTATGTCAGATGCCAAGCACAATGCCTGGGACTAGGAGTTGAGCATACAAGTGGTCCTGTGAGTGACCAGTATTACAGAGCAAACTGGCCAAATTCAAGACCTGTATCTAAGTTTCCAGATCTTCCCTATTGATCATTTCTCATGTATTAATTATACATTAATGGGTAAAAGATGTTAGGGTACCTAGGGGTTTCCACCAGCTACTAATTTATGGGTTTTGAATGAGGTGAAGCTCTCACAGGCCCTCTCAAAGCCTGGAGATTTTCAGGTTCAGAAACCTGATTTTGTTAACATAATGATAACAGATGTGTCTCTTAAAACTCATAGCAAACAAGCCCACATAAGCTAATGTATAGTTACTGTGTGCTCAATTGCTCAGTTGTGTTTGACTCTTTGCTGCCCCATGGACTGTAGCCTGCCAGGCTTCTCTGTCCATTGGATTTTGTAGGCAAGAATACTGGAGTGGGTTGCCACTTCCTGCTCCAGGGGATTTTCCCAACCCAGGGATTGAACCTGCATCTCTTGCACCTCCTGCATTGGCAGGTGGATTCTTTACCACTAGCGCCACCTGGGAAGCCATATAGTTACTAGGATGTCCATTTATTACTGTATCCTGAGAAATATAACTTTCAAAAGAAAAAGTATTGTAATATTTGGCCCACATATTCATTCCCTGTTGTCACCTAAGCCCAAACCAAAACTTTTCCCCACCTCTAAGACATATCTAAATAAATTAATTATTTAAAAAAATGAAATGAGCTTCAATTGGAAAATTGCATCATCTATCTAGATCACTTCTCTCTTGTGCCATGCTGTCATTTATAGTCCTCTTTTTTCCTTCTTAAAAATCTATTAAAATTCACCCCTAAGTTAGTTACTGCCAAACTTTGCTGATCATTTGATGCTGAATTTTATACCTAGGTCCTGGCTCAGGCCCTTAATCTTAATCTTAATTTTTACTTAATCTGAATTTCTAGGGACTTCTAGAGAAGTAGCTCAGGCGTCCAGGTATTCAAAATTTACCCCAGATGATCCTGCGGGATGACTCTCCCTAACCTGCTTTGAGGAAATGCTGGTCTGGTCTACAGAGTCAACACACTGAAATGAGACTAGAGAAGGCAGGGCTGGGATGCGGGCTTGGTGTGGAGGGAGGGACAACAAATCTCTCTCTGAAAAGGTATGTTACCCTACAGGAAAGTGTGGTCTTTCTTAATCACACTTTTTTGGTGGGGGAGGGGTGCAGATAGGTAAGAAGTAGATTTATTGAGAGAGAAACACACTCCACACTCTGTGGAGTGTGGGCCATTTCAGAAGTCTCATCATCCTCGAATCCCCACTATGAAATTCTGAAGGATCTTTTCCCTACTTGCCTTGAGAACTAATGTTACAATGCACCAATGTTACTAATTTTGTCTTGGAGGAAAAGACAATCTGTCAGTACTTGACAGACTTACTCAGTAGTTTTAGAAGAGGAAAACTGAGAAGGAGAAATTTGGGGGTGGGGGTTGGGCAAGGGAAGGAATAACCACTCTTGACTGGATAGGTTATGTAAGGAGCCAGGAAGGCGGTGTTACACAAGGTTAGCCATGGCTGGGGGGTGGGATTTTGACGCATGACAAATGAAAGACAGCAGTACTTAGACACAGAGCCCTGACACTCTAGCGTGGTCTCTTGGGAGCTTAGACTAGAGGTCAGCTCTGTTCTCTCCCTTGACTGGATTGTAAGGTGATTTCCCTGAGCTTCACAGGTATTCCATGTGGGTGCACGATGTTGCCTGTGTTGAAAGGTTGGTTTCTAGAACTTTGAGAGCCTGGTCTAAAGCCACATCTTATGATCTAACACAGAAATAATAACAGATAGGTCCCCTGGTCTGTAGCCTGCCAAGCTCCTCTGTGCATGGAATTCTCCAGGCAACAATATGGGAGGGGGTGGCCATTCCCTTCTCCAGGGGATCTTTCCTAACTTAGGGATTGAACCTGGGTCTCCTGCGTTGCAGACAGATTCTTTAACGTCTGAGCCACCAGGGAAGCCAAACAGATAGGAAAGTGGCTTGAAATCTGTCCAAACTCCGTGGGAGGTTAAAGTTGGAAGTGAATGGTTTCACTGCCTCTTAGTTGGTCTTCAGAGACTGCAAATTGTTTTGACATATATGTTGTGATTTATTAGAAGGACAGCCTTAAAGGAATAAAAAGACTATGAAGGCTATTGTAAGTATTTTAGCTTCTATTTTCAGTAAAATCAGAAGTCCTAGAAGGTTTTGAGTAGAAGAGTGTCATACTTATTTTGAAAGAAATTGGTTTGGCTATCGTGCTGAAAAAATTGGGGGTGGGGGGAGCTGGGTGGGGAAGGAGGTAGGAGAGAGGCAAAGGTGAAAGCAGAGATGTGTTGAAGGCTCTCCCTGAAACTCCGACAAGAGATGGTGAGCTTTTGAACAGGGTGGAAGTAGATTGGTTTCCCTGGTGGCTCAAATGGTAAAGAATCCGCCTGCAATGCTGGAGACCTGGGTTCGATCCCTGGGTCAGGAAAATCCCCTGGAGAAGGGAATGGCAACCCACTCCTGTATTCTTGCCTGGAGAATCCCACGGACAGAGGAGCCTGGTGGGCCACAGCCTACAGGGCCACCAAGAGTCAGGCATGACTGAGTGACTGATACACACATGTACAGACTGGTGTCAAGTGTTCTGATTCTGTATGTATTTTGAATGTAGGTCAAATGACTGCTATGAATGCATGAGAGAGGGAGGAAGGAAAAAAGAGACGAGTCATGGGTGCAGTTTTTTCTGAACAATTAGAAGAATGGAGTAGATAGCAGATTGAGCCGAAACGTTTTAGCATTTTAATACCTGCTATAACAGCTAATGGCTAATCATTTTATAATTCTTTATAATGACAAGGGCATTTGTATATATTATTACATTATTTTTTCATCCAAGCAACCTTGAGATAGGCTTGGCATCATTATTATCCCTATTTTACAGAAAATGAAACCATGGCTCAGGGAAATTAAATTACTTGGCCCAAGATCTCACAGCTAGTTGGTGATAAGACTCGAATTTTTGTCCAGATCTGTTGGGCCCAAATCCAGGTCATCTGTTTGCCTTTCAATTTGCTATTTATCCAATGTTTACTCAAACTAAAAGTACTTCTGTTTGCATATTGTTTTCTCTTACTCCAACCTATGGAACCAGGCAACTGACAGCTAATGCCATTCTGGGGAGATGCAGACACAAGGGGAAAGGTGACAGAGAGGAATGCTTAACTGTATGACCTTGCTTCTCGAAGAAATTGACACTTAGCCATGAACTTGTGACCCGGAAGCGCAACTTCTTTTGCAAATTGCCAAGATACAGCAAGAGTTCAGTTAAAGGAGGAGGCATTGGGATGTCACAGAGGTAGACCTGACATCAAGAACTAAAGTTAGAAGACCTAGTTCAAGTTTTAGCATTTTAGCTGTCTGATCATGTTCCTTTCAAAAAGCTGATACAGAGCTTATTTAGAATGGGATTTTATCTTATTAAAATTAATAACAGTAACTAACAGCTCATGACTGACATTGATCACAAATATTACTTTGATTCAGCCTCCACTAATCTGGCAAAGGAGGATTTCTTAATGATGAGAATTCTGAGACTGTTAGTAAATAGTAAACAGAACTGAGGACACGTTAAGTCCATTGCTCTTTGCAGAAAACTTGCCATACTTAGTCTTCTGAAAACCTTGGGCCAACCTTCTACTTTATTTCTTTCATCTTCAAGAATTTTGGCTACAATTCATGAACGCTTAATCTATTGAACATTCTAAAATCAAAATGTTAGTGAAAAACTTGCTAAGCTTTATCCTTTCCCTCTTCTTCGTCTCTTGCCATCCTTTGTCCAGACACGATTTGTCACTTCAGTTGGGACCCGACAGCGGGCAAGGTGTGCTGGTACTGAGCTGTTTGCCTGGCTCAAATAGGTGCACATTTCTCAGCACTCTGAATGTCTCTCTGGATGCTCGGCGTGTCGTCCCTGAACAGCAGTGTTGGCAAAACTGACTTAAAATATTAATCACAGTGGTCCTGGGAGGCCAACATGGGGTATAATGCATAATCTTGAAAGACGACCATTTCCCACATTCCCAGATGCTGTTCCATGCAGCTTGCCTATCTGTTGGCAGAACAAATTTTTAGCATATTGTCTACAGATGGATGATGTTAGCAGTGGCTACAATCCCTTGGCCAGGAGTTCTGAGTCAGAAGTGTGTCAGCCTCATCTCTGGAGAATGCTGAGGGAAACACTGCTGTATACCATCTCTTACCCCTTGATGCTAGTTAGTGATTGCATGAGCATCTCATATTCTCTAGTTAAGAAAAGTGAGAAGTCATCTGGGACCATCCTAATTTACTGTCTCTAGGAAAGAACTGGATGGGAGAAAGATTTTCAAGTCTGATCCCAATATCCTAAAATCATTTGAATCAGAGTGCCTTTATGACCTTGGCCCACCAGCTGCTCTGTTCAGCTCCTCCAGAATCCCATCCATTTATGACTTTCAAGCCACCTGTCACCATGGTAATCAGGAGAGAGGCTGCGGCGAGGGGGCAAATTAGATGTGAATGTCTCTGTCATTGGAAGCTGATGCAATTACATGTTGAGAAAGTAGAAGATACAAACCAAAGAGAATCAGTGTGCTGGAGCAGGAAGCCTCTGGAAAGGGAGCTAGGAAGTAGGTTCCAATTTAATTCACCAGGGCTTTTGTGTGGATTAAATGCCACTACGTATGTTCCATGTCCAGTTACAGTCACAGAGCAGATGCTCAGTCTTTCCCTTTCCTCCTTGTTCATGAATTACTTGTGGCGTTGAGCACATCAGCAACACTGTGTAACCACATCTCCAGGGGAAGAAATGCTAACAACGGAAGGAGTACACATTCAGATACTATGTTGGGTATTTAACACAAATGCTCTCATTTCATCCTCAGAACGCTTATGTTTAGGCATTATCATCATGAGAGACAAAGGAGATATCCAAGGTTCTGACAATTTTAAAAATTTGTTCAAGGTCATGCAAAATTTGAATTGACAAGAGTTGGACTCCAATTGATATTGTGGGCTCCAATATTAAGGTCAATGAGAGAAGTGGAAATAATGCTTCTCAAGTTTTTCCTCATGGAAGAAGAACATGAACACATGAAGTCACTTTACATTTTCTGTTTTTCCTTTAAAATCCGTATGGATTTATTTGCATTCTACCCCACCATGTGTGTGCGATTGTTGTATTGTAAAATGAATAACTTATAGTTGTGTTTAATTTCTGCTTCTGTGTATCCCCTTTATGTGTTAGTTCCTAGACAATGTGCACATCCAGAGATGTGTTAATAATAAACTTTAGCAGATGGTCTCTATGGTCCCTTTCTGATTTTAATGATTTAGAGCTTTAACTAATTTCACTGGTTACCAAGCAGTTAGCATTGTAGAGGTGAACAGTTGTCACTTCGAAACGTAATGCCATCTTAATGCAAGGACAGTTGCTTCATGAGTTGTTCATGGGGCAGTCTCCCTCAGCTGTTGTAAAGGACCAGCTGTTAGGACTGATGACTACCTTCTCCTGAGTCTGTGTATCTCCTGGAGTCAACCATCAGACAGTTCTAGGCAGCCCAGATGACATGTGCGGACAGCTTTGATTGGGGGAATGTGGCATCGCCCAGCTCCAAAACGGCACCATAGCTGCAGGTCTTACCATGCAGGAAACCCTTTTCCCTCTTACCCTTCAGTCCTAGGAGTTATGGCCACTTCCCACTGTTACTTCTCCCTATGAATTCCCAGTTAATTGCCTAGCCCTGCTCATACCTTGATAAATACTTCTTTTGGTAACACCTTTCCAATCCCCTTTTGCATCACTCACCTGTTACTTGCTGTAATCCTCACTTATTCTCTTTCCTGAGCTCTACCCCTATGGTCCAGTACTATCTGAATGTATTGACTGTCACTTCACAGGAGTCTCAACTCCCAAACAGAACTCATCAGAAAGCTGCCCCTCTTGATGCATTGCCTGACTCAGCAGAGACTCTGGTTTATATTCGGTACCACCCCAGACACGGAGATATCACCCATTTCTCTCCATCTCACATCACCCTGACCATCACTAATTTATATCAACTCTCCTTCCTAAGGTTTCCCAAATTTACCACTTCTTCACCATCTTTACAGCTCTGTTCTCATTATTTGTCAACATTGCCTTCTAATGGATCCAGCTGCCCGCAACTCTCCTTCCCTATTTCTTTTCCATTGTTTTCGTCTTCTCAGAATCGTACATTACAAAGACAAAAACTGTCTCTACCAAGTACTCTATAAAACCTTTAATGGCTTATTATCACCATAAAGAGAAAGTTTAAACTTCTTAACAAAGCATGTAAGTTTGTTTTTCTTC
Organism: Bos indicus x Bos taurus; assembly: GCF_003369695.1. Taxonomy (NCBI): domain Eukaryota; kingdom Metazoa; phylum Chordata; class Mammalia; order Artiodactyla; family Bovidae; genus Bos; species Bos indicus x Bos taurus. Next base: position 43,986,500 of record NC_040104.1, read on the forward strand.
CTTCCTTTAAAAAAAACATATATTTATTTGGCTGTATTGCGCCAGTTGTGGTGGGAGGGACCTTGGTTCGTCATGCAGGCTCTTGTGTGCAGCGAGTGGTTTCTCTGTTGTGGCTTGTGAGCTCAGGAGCTGCGGCCCTCAGGCCCAGATGCCCTGTGCCATGTGGGGTCCTAGTTCCTGACCAGGGATCAAACCCACATTCCCTGCATTGCAAGGTGGATGCTTAACCACAGGACCACCAAGGAGATCCCCTATTTCTTCCTTTTCTTTTTTTTTTTAACTTCTTAACCTTTTTCCTGGTACTTCCTCATAAGCACTCTATATTGAGTGCTACAAAGTCCCCCGATATTTATCATAGATGGTTGAAGTTCACACTCATGCATTTGTACATCTATTGCCTTTGCCAAGGGGAATCTCTGCATGGTAGTCCTTCAAGTCCTACCTCCAGCATAACCCTCTCTAGGCCACCTGCCCAGATAACCACAACCCCTATAACTTGTTTGGGAGCATCTCAAGGGTTCCATTGGCCTCTGTTCTGCAGGTGATGGCATGTGCCAGGGCAAGGTGCTCTGTTCTGGAGGAAATACCATCACTTTCATAGCGATACGTAATCTCGCAACACCCCTTAGAATTAAAAAAAATCCTAAGTTTTAGGTGTGTGCATGCCAAGTCACTTCAGTCATGTCCAACTCTTTGTGACTCTGTGCACTTTAGCCCACCAGGCCCTTTTGTCCGTGGGATTCTCCAGGCAAGAAGGCTGTAGTGGGTTGTCATGCCCTCCTCCACGGGATCTTCCCAACCCAGGGATCGAACCCACATCTCTGACTGAATTGTTTCTCAACTCAGTTAAGGGCCACTCCATCCCGTCCCCAAACCCTGGAGCTATTCTGTACTCTTCTTTCTTTAAAGTCCAGCACACATCCATCAGCAAAGCTTGATGAGTCTACTTTATAAACATACACAAAGTATGACCGCTTCTCATGACCTCCATTGCCACCACCATGGCCTCAAAGTCACTATTATTATGTCTGTTTATTGCAATAGTTTCTTACTAGCCTCCCTGTTTCTAACTTTACTTCCTAACAATTTATTCCAGGGCTTCCAGATTGCTTCTCTTAAAATAAACCAGATGTTTCTCTTTTACTCAAAATCTTTAGTATAAAAGCCAACTTCCTTATACTGACTTCCAGAACTTTCATGAGTTGATGCCGGGCTTACTAAGATCAGCTCTGACTGCCCTACTTAAGGCTCAGTCCCTTTCAGCCACACTAGACTTGCTGCTGCTGCTGCTGCTGCTAAATCTCTTCAGTCGTGTCCGATTCTGTGTGACCCCATAGACGGCAGCCCACCAGGCTCCCCCGTCCCTGAGATTCTCCAGGCAAGAACACTGGAGTGGGTTGCCATTTCAGTTCCTAACTTTTCCAGTCTTAGCCCTTCCTCATTGCTCTCTGCTTTAATTATTTTCTCTGCCTGCCATATTCTGTCCCCAGATATATTCATGGTTTGCTTTTCTATTTCCTTCAAGTCTTTGTTCCTGATTTATCAGGAACAATCTTTCCTGATAAACGTATTTAAAATTACTCCCCTTTCCAGAATTTATGTCTCCTTTACCTACTTTATTTTTCTCCACAGCACTTATCGTTTCATAATGTATACTAAACTTCCTTTTAAATTTTTTTCTTTTCCATCAACACTCATATTCATACACATAATAAAAAGTAAGGTCCATATAAACATAATTTTAGTTTTGTTCATTGCTGGATTCCCTCAAATCTAGAAAATTGTCCTGGCACATACATAGCAGACACCCAGAAAGTATTTGTTATTTGAATAAATAATATACAAAGGTAAATTTCAATTTTTTTCTATTTATCAGAAAGCTTCTTGAAAATTCCTCTAAATTACATTCAGAAGTGAAAATCAAGTTTTGGTGACACAAGAAGCCTTGGGATCATTTTATATGTAGTTTAGATATTGAATATAATTTAAAGGTAGGCTGAAATGACACTGGAGCTTCCCAGATGGCTCATTGGTAAAGGATCTGCCTGCAGTGTAGAAGACGTGGGTTAGATCCCTGGGTTGAGATGATCTTTTGGAGAGCAAAGTGGCAACCCCCTCCAGTATTCTCGCCTGGAGAATCCCATAGACAGGGGAGCCTGGTGGTCGATGGTCCATGGGGGTGCAAAGAGTTGACACTATACAGTATGGCAAAAACACCTTGCTTTCATGATCTAATGTTAGAAAATATATCTGGAGTTTAAAAAAACCAAATTGCATAAGTGAGAGAGGAGAGTGAAAAATTTGGCTTAAAGCTCAACATTCAGAAAACAAAGATCATGGCATCTGGTCCCATCGCTTTATGGAAAATAGATGGGGAAACAGTGGAAACAGTGTCAGACTTTATTTTTGGGGGCTCCAAAATCACTGCAGCCATGAAATTAAAAGACACTTACTCCTTGGAAGGAAAGTTACGACCAACCTAGATAGCATATTCAAAAGCAGAGACGTTACTTTGCCAACAAAGGTCCATCTAGTCAAGGCCATGGTTTTTCTAGTGGTCATGTATGGATGTGAGAGTTGGACTGTGAAGAAAGCCGAGCCCCAAAGAATTGATGCTTTTGAACTGTGGTGTTAGAGAAGACTCTTGAGAGTCCCTTGGCTGCAAGGAGATCCAGCCAGTCCATCCTAAAGGAAATCAGGCCTGAATGTTCATTGGAGGGACTGATGCTGAAGCTGAAACTTCAATACTTTGGCCACCTGTTGTGAAAAGCTAACTCATTGGAAAAGACCCTAATGCTAGGAAAGATTGAAGGCAGGAGGAGAAGGGGACAACAGAGGATGAGATGGTTGGATGGCATCACCGACTCAATGGACATGAATTTGGTTAAACTCTGGGAGTTGGTGATGGACAGGGAGGCCTGGCGTGCTGCAGTCCATGGAGTCGCCAAGAGTCGGACATGACTGAGCGACTGGACTGAGCTGAACTGAACTGATAATGTTCATTATTTGTTTCTAAATTAAGCCAGACATGTTTAAACCAATATTAAGTTGAAAAATAATCAAAAGCAACTCAGTGCTTAATAGTGTTTAGTAGTCTAAATGAAGGTATACTGAAGCCACACGAGTCTCATTCTTAGCTGTGAGCCCTCCCTAGCCTTTCTCAGTGTTCATGCCATTCTTGCGACCTCCCGACACTAGAGTAAGGTTTTCTCCCAAAATGAGTATGGCTTTTCGCACCCTCTGGACTTGCCCACATCCCAACATGGGAGAATTGTGAAACTTTTCAGCAGCAAGTTGCCTCCCTGGCCCTTCCTGCCTTTGTAGCTGTCACTCTTGGTGTCTGTTACTCTGGCTTTGATTCAGGTTCATGAGCTGTTCTGTAAGGCCCCAGTAGGCTTACTCTGTCTCCTGTCCAGCCCATTTTAGTTACACTATGTCATGGTGAGGCTGCCAGGGCTTTTGTTTGAATTCCGTGACTCTCTACCTGGCCTACCTTTGGTGAAATCCAGATAGTAGTGTCCTCTGCATTGGTTGTTTCCTGTGAAAAAGCTTCAGTTATGCATGACGAATAGATTCTAGAGATCTGCTCTACATAAATGTTGCCTACAGTTAACAATACTGTAATGCACACTTAAAATACTTTTAAGAGGGTAGGTTTCATGGTGTTATTACCACAATAAAAAAAAGAGACAGAGAAATGAAAATGGATGCTTACAGTGGCATAAAGCCTATAGAGTAACTTTGAAAATCTTGGAAATGTTGACCTTAAACAGCTGTTGCAGCTTATGGAAGAAAGAAGATCTATAAAAAGAGGCTTAAGTGAGTGGAGGAGGCTTCAGAACTGAAGAAGGTGTTTGACCAAAGTTATACACAATGTAATTTGTATATTTCTAAATCCTTTCTTTTTTTTTTCTCCCCAGTTTTAAATATGGCATGCCTTTGTTATATTCTCTGCATTTTTGTTATTATTGAGTATTATTTATTTATTTTTTACTAATTACTAACCATAGGTGATTTACTAATTCCATCTTTCATTTCATCAAGTTTGATTGTAAATATCAATATCAATTTCTTTCTTGAATTTATTATAGTTCTGGTATTTGCTACAGCAAACAATTGTGTACACACGTGATCACAGGTGATTAGGATCCTTCTGAGCTCTGAATGGTTGAATTTAGTTGTGTTGTTAGAAAAAGATGCATATATATGCAGGAATAAAAGTAGAATAACCAGTTTTACAAAGATGCATGATTACTCAATAGACTCAAAGGACATGAGTTTGAGTAAACTCTGGGAGTTGGTGATGGACAGGGAGGCCTGGTGTGCTGCAGTCCACGGGGTCGCAAGAGTTGGATACGACTGAGTGATTGGACTGAACTGAATGATTACATGTATTTTAGATTTTATATAGTATTCTGTGAGATCTAGACATCTAGCACTGCCATTCCTACAATGACTAGTAGTACTATTAAAGCAGCTAGCATTGAAGGAGCATACACCGCGTGCCCAGCACTGCGTACTTCATGTACTTTATCTCATTTAATCCTCCCAAGGAGCTCTAATTGCTAAACTAATGCTACTTCGCTGAACACTCTATGCACTTTCTTGTCTCCGTGGACAGGCTGTTTCCTGTGCCTGTTTTCCTTGCTTATATCTATCTGGTTAGCAGGTGCTGACTCTTTAAAATTCTATTTGGAAATCTCTTAGGGAAGTGTTCCGAGACACTGCTTTCACCAACATTCTTCCCCTTTGCTTCCTTTTCATCAAGCACACTTTACCGTATTTTTGACAATTAAAAGATCATTGTTTATATCTTTAAGTTTTCCTATTACTTTAGCAGATCTTATGATGCTCATGAACAACCCATGACAAGAAAATGCTTGCTCAAAGTCATATAGCTCATCTAGTTATTGTTCCTTTTGCCCTTTCATATCATTACATTGACTTTTATTTTTATTCTATTTTGTATGGTTTCATTTATTTACTTATTTTTAGTTGTGCTGGGTCTTCATTGCTGCACCCTTTTCTCTAGTTGCAGCGAGTAGGAGTAACTCTCCAGTTGCGGTGCACAGGTTTCTCATGGTGATGGCGCCTCTTGCTGCAGAGCATGCGCTCTGGGGCACTCAGGCTTCAGTAGTTGCTGCACGTGGGCTCCGTAGCTGTGGCTCCCTGGCTCTAGGGCACAGGCTCAGTAGCTGTGGCGCGCAAGCTCAATTGCTCCACTGCACGTGGGAACTTCCCAGATCAAGGATTGAACCCATGTGTCATGCATTGGCAAGCAGATTCTTTACCACTGAGCCACCAGGAAAGCTTTAATAATTTTCTTAATCTTAATCTTTTAATATTTCATCTTTTGATTATTTTAGATTCTATAGGTTAATGAATCTGCTGATAGTAGATTTATTTCTTTCTTCTAAGTATTAATATCTGCTTCTGCTGCTGCATCACTTCAGGCGTGTCTGACTCGGTGACCCCACGGACTGCAGCCCGCCAGGCTCCTCTGTCGATGGGATTCTCTAGGCAAGAGTTCTAGAGGGGGTTGCCATTTCCTCCTCCAGGGGATCTTCTCAACCCAGGGATCAAACCCAGGTCTCCTGCACTGCAGGCAGATTCTTTACTTCTGAGCCACCAGGGAAGCCCAGTGATATCTACTTTCTTTTTCTTGACTTAGAGTTTTATCTAGAACATCAAATACCATATTAAATACTAGTGATTTAGAATGGGTCTGTGTTCTGGTTTGCCAGAACAGTACAGGTATAAATGGTTGTCCCAAGAAAGGCCACTGTCTGGGTACAATAAATGCTTGCACGTTATTTAATTTTCAGAAAATGTGCTGAGAAGAACTGAAAAATTTCATTTTCAGTTTAGAATTGTGGATATATGGAATACATCTTTCATTCCTGATTTAATGGGAATTCTTCTGATATTTTTCTGTCAGTATTATGTTTGCCATAGGTTTATAATAGAAATTTTTCATCTTACAAAAATTTCCTTTTATTTTTAGTTGTTTTATTTTAATCAGAAATTGTTTACTTGATCAAATGTTTCTATCTTATCTACTAGATAATTACATTTTAATGTAGCAAGCTATAATAATTGATTTCCTAATATTGAGCAACATTTAAAATCCTAGTGTAAACTGTCATGAAGTATTATTAGTTTATTAAATTTCAAAATTTGATGTATGAATAGTTTATATGGGATTCTAAAACTGATGTTTATGGGAATAGTTTATAACTTTATGTCCTTGCTTGTCTGATTTGTGTACCAAAGTTATAAAAGCCTCATAAAATGAGCTATAGATATTTCCATGTATCCATATTCTATATCATGATGAAACTAAAATGTTTAAGCTTATTACACTTAGAGTTAAATATTTTCAAATTCCTTTTCATGATATTCTATCAGTATTGGTTTATCTGCATTTTCTACTTGTTTTTGTTTCAATTTGATAATTTATATTTTCCTAGAATATTATTTCATCTATATTTTAAAATTTATTAATTGAAAACAAAGTTTTACCTAGTGTTTTCTTTTGCATATCTTCTCTAATGTTTAGCTATATCTCTTTTCTCACAATAGTAATTGTGGTTTCTTTTTTACTAGATTAAGCTTGACAGATGTTCATCAATGTGTTGGTCTTTACAAGTTAAAAGACTTTGGTTTTAATGATCACTTAAAATTTTTTGTTAGATGTTTGTTTTCTTGTATTAATTCCAATTTATTCAATGTTTTTTGTATTTTCTTTGTTTTTTATTGATTATTTTTCAACTTCTTCAACTGAATGTCTAGTTAACTTATTTTTAGTTAATTTTTTAATGTATACATTTAGAGTAAAACATTTTCTTTAGAGTACTGTGTGCAGGGTTTTCAATAACTTCATTTCTAGGTAAGATATAGTTAAGTTTTTCTCTTTAACCAAAAATGCTCTTAGAAGAGAGATCCCAAGTTTTTTTGGAGGGGTATCACTTTTTTTTTTAATTAAAAATTTTGACTTTAAGTTGGTGAATGTAGTCTATATGATTTTTACCTTTTGGAATGTGTTAAGGTCTTTTTTGTGGTCAAATTCAAGGTTAATGTTTGTGAATGTTTCATGAAACTCTCATGAAAACAATGTCTATTCTCTTTTTAATACCTATAAAGCTCTAAATAAATTTCATTATTCATTGTTTTGTTACTTGATTCCTTTACATTTTGTGTTTTTTTTGACTTCCTAATGTATTTGTGTTTTAAGTATATTAAAGAGGTTCTTTGTGACTGTGGAATTTGTATGTGTGTGTGTATGTTTCTATTAGTCTTTACTTTGTATATTTTAAACCCATATTTTAAAGTACATATTGGTTCATGCACTATATGTTGTTCACCAATTTAAAATTGGCCATTTTAATACATTTTAATTTGTGTTACTTCTTGCCAGACGTCAATATTCCTACACCTACTTTTGTTTATCTTGCACTCACCTTCCCCAGTGTTTTGCATATACCAGAGCTAGGTTAGCTGATGGTGTTGCTTCAGCAAATAACATCACTAACACAACTGCATTATTTCTTAGGGCCTCTCAGTTTCCTTTAATTTATTCAGACTTTTTATCTATTTATTAGCCTAATCTTTCTTACTTGCATTTTTCTTGGATTCCTGACCACCACTTTATCAGTTAGAAATGGTTATATCTCAGCCTTCTCTTATTTCTTAAAATTAAATTTGGGGGTTTTTGTTACTATGCAAAGTATAAGTGTTCTTGCTCTCATAGTGACTGAATAGAACTAGTCAGGATAGTCCCCTGATTTTTTTGCTGATTGTCCTGGATTATTAGAGTGGGTATTTGCAATCCCAGGATAAGCCCTTTTCTCTCTGTATACATTTAGAGTGTTTCATGCCTCCTTGAAGAGCGGGGTGAATGTAGCAGGATTAGTGATATGACTTGAGCTCTTTAGAGAGAGAAAGTGCATGACAGAAAGTACCCCAGCATACAGGGAAGTGAGAGGTGGAAATCACGGCTTTTAACATGCTGGAGTAGGATCACATCAGTATGGTACATGTGTTAGATGTGGCCATGTAATTTTGATTACTTAGGTAAATTAGAAAACATGTGATAAGAGTTTCCAAAATAAGTTCTGGATAATACTCCCATAGCCTTTTACTGCTCTTGGAATATAGTTCACTGGCTACTTAACATCTACTACTGCTACTATTTCATGTATAGCTTCATCTGAGGCTGGCAGAGTTAAGGAAACCATCCAACATGTTGATTGAAAAAGAAAAAGAAAATCTTCTGTTTGACTGCTGGGAGTAAGTTAAAGTGCTGGTCGAGCTCTGAGAAATCAGAAGACAGGAGGAAAGAGGATAATAAAATGAAGAAAGGCATTCCATGATTCAGTAGAATGGCTCTGAAAGTGATGATAGACTCTATGTTTTCTTCTCTGAAATCCTTAAGAGAGCATCATGGAAATTGCAATTAATTTTCAAGATTGAAAGAAAAAGTTGTCTACAAATTATAAATTTTATATCATAGCATTTTTGAAATTCATTCTATGAAGTTCTACTCTGAGAAGACTACTCATAAAAAAATAAAAGTAAAAATACTTCCAAGGTTAATGCGTATTAGCATATTTAAAGAAGAGTGGCAAATTCTGAGGTAAAGGCAGCCATTAAACTTGGAGTTGTTATGATTTCCAAACATTTAAAACTCTAAAAACTATGACCATTTAGCAGTTCAGAAAAGCCAATTTATATATTAAATTATAATTTTCATGGACATATAATTCATAAATTTATTACATAATATCTATCCTGTTACAGAAATAAATTTATTATATAATATCTATCCTGTTACAGAAACATGCTAGTTATGTAAGGCTTTGCTTTATGTCAGTGAGACAAAATACAAGTTATATTTACATAAACCAAATGTGTCTGGTCTATATACCATATATTTGTATAAATGTTCATACAAAAAGACTGACATGTCATGACAAAAATAAGTGTGTTTGGTCTGGAGTTAAAGCTAATTTAAAATATTTATTCTTGTGGAGGTTCAGCTAAGTTTTCCCATAATACTTTTTGTTTAGGTGTCTAAACATGGCCAGGAAACCTGAGTCTGAAGTTCTCTTCTTAAAACTTATCATCTATTGAAATTATTCTTAAAAAATAATGTAGTAACTGATTTCATATTTCAAAATACTTTGAGAAAAAAAAATGAAATTACTGTGTTTTTAAGGGGACAATTTCATTAATATAATCTTATTTACCTACGTATCTGGGGCTTCCCTAGTGGCTCAGCAATAAAGAATCCGCCTGCAGTGGAGGAGCAGTGGGAGATACCAGTTCGAACCCTCGATCAGGAAGATTCCTTGGAGGAGGGCATGGCACCTCACTTCAGTATTCTTGCCTGGAGAATCCCATGGACAGAAGAGCCTGACAGGCTAAGGTCCATAGAGTCATAATGAGCTGGACATGAATGAGGTGACTTAGCACGCACCTACCTATCTAGCTAGCCACCATAAAAAAGAAAATGTTTGAGAACTGTTAATTTTTACAAACTGATCATTTACATACTATACCCCCAAACTGGTTAGCATGCAGCATAGACTATAACAGAAGAAAAACGTTCTTTCTGTGGTGCTTAAGATCACTTTACTAAGTCATACTATATGGACAGTTCCAACCTCCATAGGCTTTCCCCCGCAATGATATATGCCTTATGTTGGACAAGAATTTGTTACCACTCCACAAGTAATATTGGACTTAATATATCTAAGCTGCCTGCTGGATATTAACTATATAAAAAATACTATGTTGCCATTGATAGCTATCACCTATTAAGTATTTACCACATACCAGGAATGCTGGAAATGAAATAAATCTCACAGGTTATTGTTACTCATGTCTGCATTTAAATAAAAATGAACTGAGTTTTATAGATGTCAAGGTTATTCATCCAAGATCATATGGGACAGGGCAATAGGGAGTGACTTTTAATCCTATTTAATGCTGTTTCTACTGCATCATCTGGTTTTATCTGACCTCCTGTGATTCTATGGAGTCTTACAAAACTCTTTTGATCTTTAGGAGATAATTTTCTGTATGTAGTCCAGGTATTTCATATTAACCTTAAGTTCACATAAACATATGCCCATTTGGATTACTTAGAAGAGACTGAATTAGAGAGTCTGACAAAAAAAGGTTTTCTTTTGTAAGTTCAGACATACTTTGTATCCACTTATATACGTATAAGAATAAATGTGTATATACATATTAAATGTGTACAAATAATATAGGGGAGTAGAAAGAAGATATATTTAAAAAATTTACATTGTTTTTCTTTTCCATACATCATTCATCTAGTCTACATTATGCTTTTAGGTTTTAGCTAATTTGTGTTCAGGGAGTGTAAATTTGCTTAAGAATCTATCAAAGCAAAAAGTGAGTTAATAAGTAATTTTTTCCAGAAAAATTATATAGATGTGCCCGTACATACACACATAAGCATACACATACAAAACTATATAGATTCTAAGGTAAAATATCTATGTTGATGTGTGTAAGTCTGTATACATATGCAGACACATATATGTATATATACACACACACATAATCTATATTATTTTTGTGATCTTCTATCAACACAGATAACTGTGGAACTACACCTATAATTTGTATTGGTATTTTCAGACACACACAAGACTTATTCCCTACATGCTTCCTTGTTTTAATATAAGTATTTATTTATGTCTTGAAAGGTATTTGCAGGTGCCTTTGGGGACAGCATCTCTGGTTGTTTGTGCTTAGTTTACATTTATATTTTAATCTATTGTCCACAGGCTGCTTTGTAAACCCCATAACTCGAACGTACAGATTGTTCAGAATTTAAGGTGAATTAATAGTATGGCTCTTTGGGTCACAGAAAACACTATTAAGACAACAATCTAAACATTTAAGGGGAAGAATCTTAAAGTCATGTCATAGTTTCTTTTTTAATATTTTTCAAAAAGTAACTGACTTCACAAATACCAGCTCTAACATGAGTTAGACAACTGAGAAACAGGCAAGTATATTTTAAAGTACTAAAATAAAACACATTTATACAAGTACAAAGCAAAACAATGCTGATAGAAATGTTAAACTTTATGAAAAAATCATTTGCAATTCACATCAAAATAATTTAACATTCTCTATCATTTTAATAGCACAAGCTGCAACAACAGAAAAAAATAAAAGAAAAACATACACGCACACCATCTTAAAACCAAATCAGTTAAAGTGCAGAAAAACGTAAGTACAAGCACTTGTAGCCCACACAAATCTTTTAGGATTGGCACCATCTCTCTAAAACATCTATATTCTATATAGATTTCTAATTACAACACCACCAGCAGCTGCCATTGAATTCTAGAAATACACACAATATACATAGTATATTTGTTCACATTGGGAAGATCAGTGAAATTCGGCCATTTCATACATGCCTCATTCTTCAACAGATAGTAGAGCATCTCTCAGGCTTCAGGCCCTCTTTAAAGTGAATTCCAACTTATCTTTCAGTTTTCACTGATCTGTATATTTTTCACAGTATAAAATTGTAAATGGTAACTATAGAGATTCTGACAGCTTGAGGGTTATTAATAAGCTGTGGCTAAATGTGAACTCAGGTAATAACCTTTGAAGTCTCCGAAACACATACATTTTGCTGGGAGACTAGCACAGGAAAACATTTTTTTTAAAGAGTTTATTCCTGGTTTGGAAGTCACAGAACTGCACAGAATTATACAATTCATTGACAGTCAGAAATAGTTCCTAGTCTTTCTGATCACATGCTGGTAACAGCAGAAACTTGGGAAAGACTGTTACTAACAAGGATTAGCACATTCAGGGGTCTGCTTTTTTCTCTTTGCTTCAGTCAAATCTCACATGTTCTCCTTTCCACACTCCCTTTCTGTTCCCCACCCCTAACCCAGAGAGGTGGTTCTGCTTCTTCGCGGTGCAGACACGGTCTTCTCAGGCGGTCCCCACCGCTTCCCACAATAGAGAATGGGTGGACTGCTCAGATCGTCCGTACAACTTGATCGAACCAGGTCTTCTCTTTTTAATTCCGGGACCAAACTGTCCTTTAGGGTCGCTCTTCTGAAGCTCAGCGTTTCACTGCACTTTCCCCTTCCCTTGAGTCATGCTGGTCCCACCTCAATTATCACTGGGCACCAGGAACAGATTGTTTTCTAGGAAATTCAATGAAAATAGGTACTCAAATGAATTGTGAAGTTCATATCCTAGCCCTAGAATGAATATTCAGTTCTCTTTTGTACTGTAGATTTAACTTGGAACCTGGTATTAGAATTGGCAAAGAGACAGAGTTAGTATCATTCCAAAATAAAAGATCCCAAGAATGCATTACCAATAATATTATATATTATACAATGTACTGAATGAAGTGGCAAAGGGTTATATAAATACACAGAAAAATACCTCTTGTTCTCCTCTAATTAGATAAATTATTTTTCTTATGTTGACTATTAATTCACATAGAATTATATGATGGCAATTTATTCACATTAAATTTTAATTTCTAATGAATTTTCTCATATGGTAGTATACTTTTAAAGGAAATATGTCACTAAAAAAATAGAAAAGGAATTTGATCATGGAGAAAGTTTTAAAAATGTTTTCCTGTTGGTCAACACAGTGAAACTTGCATTTGAGAATACAGTGGAAACCAACATAATGGTTCTTTGAAACAAATTTAAAAACTTAGATAGAGCATACTTAGGAAGGTTTCCATGCCTAAGAAATCAAGACAGGAACCCCCAGGTGAACGCCACCCCTTTGATGAGAATCCAGGGATATTAATATTTACTTCAAAATATTTACATTTGTTTTTCAAGTAGACGCAGACATTTGCTTTCAATGAAACCACAAAACTTAGCTAGACTGACTGTTTCAAGAGTCTCATAATATTTGGGATCAAGGGGCTCCAACGATGCTATTTTCAAATTTGCACGGGAGGTTTGATTTTTTTAAAATTTCTATTTTAGTAAATTAATGTTAGCTTTTAATGTTTTATATTGGGAGATTTGATTTAATATAATTTAATATGAAGATAGTTATCAGGAAAGGTAAAACAGTGTATTATAACGTTTAAAAGTAGAGAATGATAAATTATGGTAATAGATATACTTTCATTTCTCAATTCCTTCTTTTAAGTAGATGTGAAATAAAAAATACCAAATAAGGATATTGAGCAAAAGGAAAAAGGTTTTTATTTATTTTTCTCTCTGCTAAAAATATACTTCTGCCTTACAGCAAATCTTTCTCATAAGGCTATCTTTAGTATAAGGCTGGGTCAACTGGACTTTAAATTTATAGGATACCTCCTCCTTTTATGACTATCCTTATTTAAAAATCAAAAACATTTGGCACCTGAGGATAGCTGTAATGGGAGGAAGAAAGAAATGACAGCGGATGCAGGTCTTGAGCTGAATTCTATCTATAGGAGCCTATCAAAGCACAGATATGTCTATTAGAACTTTAAATCTCTTTTCTGCAGTTTTTAAAAAGTGACAGTATGAAGTGCACAAAATTATATTCATAATTATCTTAAAAAGGAAAATATTAATAATTGCTTTGCCTCTTTTTGGAATGGCTAAGAAAGATTGTGTGGTTTGTATCTGTTAAGGTTCCTCTGTTTTAGTTTTCTGTATTGCTTTGAAAAATCTACATGTGTCATAGTTCATAGCTGCCCTGTTTAAGCAGCCGAGAAAAGTTAAAATCACTGCTCACTGGCATAGCTAAATCTCTGCTAAGCCGACTTGACAGTTTAAAGTCTCCAGTGTATTAAGATCATGTTAATTTTTTGAACAGTCCCTCCAATCACGACAGTGTCTTCATTGGGTCTACGGACCATTCTTCCAGTGGTGGGACTTGAAAAGAACAGAGGAGCTCTTTGTGCGTCAGGTTCTCAAAAGAAATGAATGAAGAAGCCCAAATGCATATTTTAAATATTTTAGCTGGCAATGCATTCATAATGAGTGGCCACATTTCATGAAAGAGATAGCCAAGCTGGAGCTCAAGAATTATTATTATTAGAAAGAGAATTTCCAGCTACACAACGCACCCCAGTGAGGGAATTACAAAACAGTATTCCAGAAAATATTTTTTGCTACTCCAGTATTGATTGGCAACACGGTGAAATAGTCAAGAAATCTCCACTGGTTTTCTTGGTTAATGGAGGTGAACTGAAATAACTAGGTGGAATCCAGGATGCAGGCTTTTGGAAGAGGAGGTCACAACCAAATTGGAAAGTGTCTGGTAAAAGCCCTACATACATCAGCGTGGCCCTCATCACACAATTGCGTGTTGCCCGTGGGACACAATCATATCAACGCCTCAGCAAATACTGGGCCCAAGTCTGCTTTCCAAGGTCTTTAAAGGAAAGAAAAAGGGAAAAAAAAAAAAAGAGGAAGAGAAAGGTTGATGTTTTGGTCCCAGATTTTGAGTTTGTTAGAAAATGTACATTCATGTTTGGTGAATCAAAGAATCTTCTGGGAAAAGAATTAAAGTAAACAAAAAAAAAATTTTTTTTTTTTACAGTAGCTTATTAACTATGTCTTTTCAACCCTCCGTTTTGCTGTTTCACACTCCTTGTTTCCCTAGAGCAAAGCACTTGGGATGTAACTGGTTCAACAGACTCCTCGTGAGCCCTCAAAAGTAGAAGCGGTGTTTTGTAAAAGCCCATATTTTCTAAGGCCACTAGAAGAAAATCTGCCGAAAGATTTGTGGTTGGTGTCTTCGTCGGTGGATGGTAGATAGCACTCTTGATCTCTTGTTTCCGCTGCCGGTGTACGCGATGTCTTCCACCTCGGGGTCTTAAGCAGGCGCCCAGGCCTGTCCTTGCTGTCTGTGGGGACACCGGAGGGTCTCGGCTCCTTGGGGCGGGGGGGACCCCAGCGTGGTTTCCAAGGACATTCACAAGGACGAGGAGCTCTGGGTGTAATCTCTGATGATAAGCGTGTCGTACTTGGGGGACGACGGGATACACAGGGCCGACTCGGACACGGGCGAGTTGGGGGTGGTGCTCCCGGAGTCCACCGAGTCCCTGAAGGGGGATGGCGGTGTGAGCGCCACCAGCTCCTCCAGGTCCGCCTTGCCGGCCGCAGCCTCGGGCCCGGCCGCCGCCGCCGAGGGGGAAGGCTCCCGGGCGGCGCCCTCCGCCGGCGGGGCCGCGCCGCCCGGGCCCTCGGCGGCGGGCGGCGGCTGGATCTCCGCGAACGTGGTCATCACGGCGGCGGGCAGCTGCATCTCCGTGGGGATCAGGTAGGCCGAGCAGAGCGCGGCGCCCGCGCCGGGCGCCCCCGGGGAGGCCAGCATCATGGAGTTGAGCTCGCTGATGTTGGCCGTGAAGCGGGTCACCACGCTGCTGATCTGCTCCAGCAGCGAGCCCTGCGACGAGCTGCTGCGCGCCGCGGGCTCCGAGCGCAGCGAGCGCGCGTCCTCGTCGTCGGGGTGGCCGCCCGCGTGCCGGCTCAGCGTGCTGATGGGCGACGGCGCGCGCGGCACGGCGAGGCGCTCCTCGGCCTCGGCCGCGGCGGGGCGCGCCTTGGGGCCGGTGTCCGGGGGCTCGGGCCCGCCGCCGCCCGCGCCCCCCGCGCCGCGCCCCTCCGTGCTCTTGGGGAAGGGCTTGATGACGGCCGTCTGGTTGGGGTTCTCCTTCTTGTTGATGTGCACCGACAGCCTCTGCCACAGGTGCTGCCCGCGGCTGCTCTTCTCGTTCTGCGCCCAAGTGACCGACTTGCCGTTGGAGCTGCGGAGAGAAGGCAGACGAGAGGTGACTGCGCGCTCCTCCGTGTGGTGGTGGGGCTGGGGGGCTGTGGGACTCGGACTGGGGACAGGAGGCATCCAAGGACACCAGGGGAAGAGATCTGGGAACGCGCTTTCTGCTGCCTTTGAGTTCAAGGCTGCTTTCTTGTCTCTGGCCTTCCGTTCGTTCATCATTACCGCGAAAGGATGTCGAAGGGGATACTGGGAAGGTTAAAGGGGTTGTTCATGGGAACCCTGGAGGACGAAATGGTCCGAGGAGCCTGGCGGGCTGCAGACCACCAGCTCGGAAAACCCATCCAAGAGGACTTGGCGACTAAACAATAATGTCAGTTCCGCCTACCCGGGAGTGCGGCAGCTGGTTAAGTTGCAAACATAGAAGCAAGGGCTTGCGGTATTGTGGTTGTATGTAGATGTGCCCGGTATACAGCACGGGCTTCCTAAAGTTGGGAGCCTCTGAAAGGAAATGTTAAAACTAGGAGCACCCCTCAACCTGATCATCGGAGGGGACCGTAGAGGTAGGAGTCGGGGGTCACCAGAAAGGAGATAGTGGTTCCAATTCAGTTTTTATTCTGCATGCCAGTGGTTGGTGCATTTAACTAGGGTTTACTGTAAGAACTCCTGACTTAGAACACGATTTTACTTAGTCTGACTTATGGGGTGGAAAATACAAATTCAGTGAACACATACACTGATTTATAATTAGAACTTTTTTACCTCCTAGAAACTTTCCTCACACATTTATTTTTAGGCCTAAAAGTCGAATAACAATTCTGCCAGGGAGCATTGCAGTATTATTGCCCTTGGCACCTGGCACACTACATTCAAGTTAGGGTCTTGATGAGTACTGCCTGATTGACATGGTTTCTTAGAGTCTTTTTCCCGCCTTTCTTTCCCAAGTAGTCCTTTCTGGTCTCCCCTCTGAGAACTGAAATCTCCTCTGGTGAAGAAAGCCTCTAATGAGTTGATGCTTCAGCCTTACAGACAGAGGGCCTATACCCTTCTTCCCTCTAAAGAAATGAGACAACTGCCTCTCAGAACACAATCAAGAAGTTCACCTGTGTTCAGAGGATGTGGCCTGACCTTCAGGGAGGTGATATGGAGAGATCCTGGTGTGAATTACCCCCAGGAAGGAATGTGAGAGCTCTGTAACTAGGGGTCTGTTATGTCTAGACAGCTCTGTTCTAGGTGCTGTGGACCAAGAGAGAGC
Organism: Bos indicus x Bos taurus; assembly: GCF_003369695.1. Lineage (NCBI taxonomy): Eukaryota > Metazoa > Chordata > Mammalia > Artiodactyla > Bovidae > Bos > Bos indicus x Bos taurus. The sequence continues at coordinate 44,003,514 of NC_040104.1, forward strand.
TCTGCTGCTGCTGCTGCTAAGTTGCTTCAGTCGTGTCCGACTCTGTGCGACCCCATAGACGGCGGCCCACCAGGCTCCCCCGTCCCTGGGATTCTCTAGGCAAGAACACTGGAGTGGGTTGCTATTTCCTTCTCCAATGCATGAAAGTGAAAGTAAAGTGAAGTCTCTCAGTCGGGTCCGACTCTTAGCGACCCCATGGACTGCAGCCCACCAGGCTCCTCCGTCCATGGCATTTTCCAGGCAAGAGTGCTGGAGTGGGGTGCCATTGCCTTTTCCGAGAGAGAGCACTAGGCAGTGTCTAAACAAAGACTTTAGCCACCCAATTTGATTATCTCAGCTGGTGGTTATTAAACTTAATAGCATATAGGACTCACCTGTGGTATTTGTCATATACCCAGGCGGGACCCCAGAGATTCTGATTGTCTAGGTTGGGTTCTATGGATCCATGCATTTGACAAGCACTCTGCTTCCCTAAAGTGATTCTGCAGTCAGTGTTTCACAGACTAAGAAACTCTAACAAGAAGGTATCCTTTTTCTCTAGGTTCCTGTTGTTCCTTCGACCTCCTGGCTGGCAGACTGACTGGCCTTTGCCAGGCAAGGGACCGAATTGTGTTTGGAGCCCACCTGCCTTGGGACTGCTGACTGCAACTTTGAGACCCTGTGTTGCTTGAGACGTCCAGTCCCTTGATAACAAACCACTGTTTTTACAGCCCCTATGACAAGCATGCTTCCTGCCTCTTTGCCACACTGCTTCCCATGTCTTCATCTGTCCCTTTCCACTGTGTGGTCTTCCTATTTTTGCTCTTTCCACTGAAATCCCAGTCCATTTAATCTACCCTGTATTTTGCCACTTGGTGTCCTTCAAAATTCTGGAATATGAGATATCCCCGCCCCCACCCTGCCCCAATGGACATTATTTCCAGCTATTGAGGTTTTATGCATCCCCAGTAACAGAAGGGACCCTGCTAACCTGTAAACTTTCCAGAGAGTTTCAGGTGCTTTTTTTTTTTTTAACATTTTTGCATTAACCTGACCTGCTACCCTTTTTGTTTTCAGCACATCACTTTTCTTCTTCCCAAGTGTCCACTAACTTCTGGAGCATGGCACAGGAGAAACGGGCCAAACGATGCATGGGATTTGATTGGGAACACGGTTGCCAGCAACCCCGTTTCTCTCCTGCAGGCAGGATAAGAAACACAAGTCTGGAGGGACAGTTAGACTTTCGGGTAGCTGGGGCCACTTTTGCCACAAAGCACAGGCTAGAAGCTAGAAGTGTAGCTGGATTCACTCTACCAAGCTTTACCCTAGGGAAGCTCTCACCTCCAGCACACAGAGGTTTTGATGGAACGTAACCCTAACAGTGACAGTCATCAGAATCCCAGGTAGCCGGGCTCCAAGACAGGAGAGCGGGTTGAAAAACCCTTGGGTGAATGTGGGAGAAGGAAACGGTCCCAACGAGTGTCGGGAAAGAGCAAGTTAGCCAAGATGGGATGGTCAGGCTCTCTCACCCCACCCTCTCACCACACTTTGTAAATAATCGTTATGTAACAGCTGAGCTCACTTAGGGCACTGTGCATGTGCCTCCCGAGGCACTGGCTTGCCCACAGACTGCTTTTGTTGTGTAGGAATATAGAAAGTGAAAGTGAAGTCGTGTCCGACTCTTTGCGACCCCATGGACTCTAGCCCACCAGGCTCCTCCGTCCATGGGATTTTCCAGGCAAGAATTCTGGACTGGGTTGCTATTTCCTCCTCCAGGGGATCTTCATGACCCAGGGATTGAACCCAGGTCTCCCGCATTGTAGGCAGATGCTTTACCGTCTGAGCCACCAGGGAAGCCCCAAGGTATATATAAGCTCCACCTTAAAAAGCCCTTGGGGTGGTATTAGGGCTGTGCTATGGCTACGTGTTTTATTTATTTTTTGGGGCTCCAAAATCACTGCACTGCAGATGGTGACTGCAGCCATGAAATTAAAAGATGCTTACTCCTTGGAAGTAAAGTTATGACCAACCTAGATAGCATATTCAAAAGCAGAGATATTACTTTGCCAACAAAGGTCTGTCTAGGCAAGGCTATGGTTTTTCCAGTGGTCATGTATGGATGTGAGAGTTGGACTGTGAAGAAGGCTGAGCACCGAAGAATGGATGCTTTTGAACTGTGGTGTTGGAGAAGACTCTTGAGAGTCCCTTGGACTGCAAGGAGATCCAACCAGTCCATTCTAAAGGAGACCAGCCCTGGGATTTCTTTGGAAGGACTGATGCTAAAGCTGAAACTCTAGTACTTTGGCCACCTCATGCGAAGAGTTGACTCATTGGAAAAGACTCTGATGCTGGGAGAGATTGGGGGCAAGAGGAGAAGGGGACGACAGAGGATGAGATGGCTGGATGGCATCACTGACTCGATGGACGTGAGTCTGAGTGAACTCTGGGAGTTGGTGATGGACAGGGAGGCCTGGCGTGCTGCGATTCATGGGGTCGCAAAGAGTCGGACACGATTGAGCAACTGAACTGAACTGATGGCTACGTTAAGCTGGTGAGGCTGCGGAAGGGCTGTGTCCACTGGGTCAACCAGGAGAGAACACAGCATGGCTGCTACAGCCGCAGTGCCGGCCCCCAGAGAATAAACATATCTGCAGTTCCTAGGGCTCCTTGCGCTTTCTTCCAGCCTCATAGCTCGCGCCTTGCTCACCACAGGTTCAGTGAACAGTGCAAACAGTGTCATCAGCGAGATGGTTGGCATGGCCGGCAGGATCGGCCAGACACCAGGCCGCCTGTGCAGGGGACTGCCACCTTTCCTGGCTGTGTCTTTGCTCACAGAGTGGCAGGGCCTGTGGTCACACAGGAGAGAGTGCACCAGGCAATCTAAATAACAGTGGAAATGGACACAGGAGACGCTGGAGATACGGAGTCCCTAACTGAACACTTCATTGCCTTTCTTGGGTCATGGGGTATTTTTTTTTTTCTCCAAAGCACATGGGAATTAAGAGAAAACTGACCTTATGACATTAGTCAGTTTACTAGTGGAATATAGTTTCCATGAAGATAGGAACCTGTTCTGTCTTGTTCATTGGCACACAGCAAGATCTTAATAAGGGTTTGATGGAAGATTAGGATTTTTAAGCCAGCAGGGCCATTGTGTGGTGTCCTGGAAAGTACAGTGGACAAAGGATTCTAAAATCAGAGTTCTAATTCTGGGTCTGTCATTCTGGATGTTTACAAAATAATAATCTCCTTAAGTCTCAGTAAAAAAGCAGGTGGTATAGACTTCATTTGGTGAAGACCGTTCTAAGGATTAAAGGAAACAACGAAAGTAAGAAGGTATCTAAGGAGTTATTTTTTGCATTCTATGTGAATGCTGTTTCAGGAAACAAAAATAATATCTATAGTTGGCCCTCGGTATCGGCCGTTTGCTGTCCTTGGCTACAACCCAAAGCAGTCAGGTCTGCTGTCGGTTGAATCTGTGGATGCGAAACCTGAGGATACGGAGTGCCAACTGCATTCATTTTACTGTGCCGTTTATGTCAGGGGTGTGAGCAGCTGGGGCTTTGGTCTCCATCGGGACTCCTAGAATCAATGCCCAGGAGATATGGAGGGCCCACTATTCCCTGTGCTGTCTTGAGCTCTGCTTGAAGAAGAGAGAATTCAGTGCAAAGTCAGTGTTTATGGTAATGCTGTAACATACTTCTGGTTGTTCCTCCTTAACCTGACCAACTGTACCCAGCTGTGGAGTTACATAGAGTTTTATCTGCGGCATGCCTTTTCTCACCCTAGCTGTCTCCTTGGGTGATCACCTCTACTCCAATAGATTCAACATTATTCTACTTTCAAAGTTTACTTCCTGTTCTTTCCTTTGCACTCCCTCCTCTGCCTTTTTCTTCCTTTTTGCCTAAATAGCTCCTTTTTTTTGGACTTTACCTTAATTGCTTTTTCTTGAAGGACGTTTTCCTGACACCATCCCTGACCAGGTTAGATTCCTAGAGCCCCCGCCTTAGGCACTGAGTAACTCTGTGGTATGTCCATCGCATCTGAGGGATGGAGTGTTTGAAGACAGAGACAGAGGGTTCTTTGTTTCCTGTTATATGCATAATACCCAGTGCGGTGTTGTTGTTCAGTCACTAAGCTGTGTCAACTCTTTGCAACCCCATGGACTGTAGCCCACCAGACTCCTCTGTCCATGAAATTCTCCAGGCAAGAATGCTACAGTGGGTTACCATTTCCTTCCCCAGCAGATCTTCCTGACCCAGGGATTAAACCCATGTCTCCAGCTTAGCAGGCAGATTCTTTGCCATGGAGCCACTGGGGACACTCCATTGCCTGCTCAGTAATATTTTTTGGCTCATAACTGAGTGGATAAATCCTTTCTAATCTTTAAAAGTCATACATTCATAATTATTTTTGTTAGAATTAAGTTTTAAAAATTTAGTATTAATGAAATTTTATTTCTTTTGTCATATGGATTAATCTTTTTATATAACTCAGTGTAATTAGTACTCAGTGTATACAGAGAAAAGGTTATTTCATAAATGAAGTAAAAAACACAGATCTGGATATCTGTCATGAAATACACAAAGGAACTGTTGATTTCGTTTTTGTTGTTCTTGTATCTGTTTGAGAGAAACTTCTCAGTGATGAAAGCTTATTGAGGCAATATGAGTAGGGGACCCAAAATGTGGCTACAGGAGCTGGCCCTGATTGATGTTGGGCAAATCAGTTAATACCTTTCAGCCTCTTTGCTTAGTGGTAAAAAATAGAAGAACCACTCTTTCTCATCTCATGTGATTTCTGGGAGGAACCAAAAGGGTTACTATATATTAGGGTACTTTATGAAGCAGAGCACCTCTGCAAGGGGTTAGCACCATCAAACCTTCCACTCAATGGAGGTAAAATGTTGTTTATTATTAACAGTATTTAGGCTGATATATATATATATATATATATATTATATATATGTATATATATTATTGCAGTTCATGGGGTCACAGAGAGTTGGACATGACTTGGAGACTGAACAACAACTATATATACTATATATATATATATACACACACACACACACGCATATATATATATACACATATAAAGTATCAGGATTATATGTTTGTCCTAGTGTGCGAGGTAAGAGAAAGGACTGAGCTTTTCCTTACTTGTCTATAGCACTTCACTTTCTCAGGTAATATTTTGGGCATTAACAAAGGAGGAAGAGGAAGGAGGATTGGAGGGAGAGACAGAACCAGTGTTTTGCTTGGGAAGAACACACTGGCCAAAAAAAAGAAAAGAAAACAAGGACCTTGCTCTTTGCAGGCCCCAGTTACCCTATTGCCATATGTAATACTGTCTAGTCTGTAGTCTAATGTTCTTTTTTTTATGATGATTTGTTCTTTATCTCTGGAAAAACAAAAACAGCAAAATTCAACATTTCAATAATGTTATTGCTGCTGCTGCTAAGTCACATCAGTTGTGTCCGACTCTGTGCGACCCCATAGACGGCAGCCCACCAGGCTTCTCCATCCCTGGGATTCTCCAGGCAAGAACACTGGAGTGGGTTGCCATTGCCATCTCCAATGCATGAAAGTGAAAAGTGAAAGTGAAGTCGCTCAGTCGTGGCCGAGTCTTAGAGACCCCATGGACTGCAGCCTACCAGGCTCCTCCACCCGTGGGATTTTCCAGGCAAGAGTACTGGAGTGGGGTGCCATCGCCTTCTCCAATATTAGAGGGTTGGATTTTTTGTTTGCTTTCTTTTTGTTTACATTCTGGGCCTGCCAAAATGACCCTTTCTACTTTTATTCTCCAAGTTTGTTCTCCCAACTTCTTCCCTTCCATGTGGGACCCTTGAATAATTTATTCATTTCAGGCAGGCTCTGAATGTCAGCTCAATGACCTCTCCTGATTCCTCGATTCATCTGCCAAAACCTGCGGGAATTAGAGCACACTGCTATGGTATGCCATCATTAGGAAGCAAAAGTGAATAAAGAGAGAGTTTGACTGTCAATAAGGTCCATGGAATTTAGAATTTTTGTGTTCATTTTAAACGGCTGTTGAATAGTCTGATTTTTTTTCCCCCTCAGAACTCATTTAGTTTTATTAATGGCATGTAAGCAATTAAAATTCTCAGACTACTTTATGAAATTTAAAAAACTAGGCGTTTATCCTCTCCTTTGTTCTGTGGTTTATTAACACTTTCCTAAGTTGCACAGTTGTAGGGCATAAGAAAAATTAAATATTGACTATATCCTCTGAAAATCCAAAAATTCTTGTTATGAAAAAACTATCATTACTAACCTCTCTTGTTTGTGATTTTGAATTCAGGGGTAGCCAAGAGAGAGGTATATAAAAAAGAACTTCCTAATATAAAAACGTATTTAAAAAATACAAAAACCTTATAACATCATTAGCAAATATGTCTTTAGAGTTACATTAGACAACAGATCAATAAAATAATTTCATTAATATTATAAGCAGAAAATTTGCAATTGCAGTTCCATTTTCTGAGCATTTTCTTAAACTTTTAAAAATCAGTATTTTGCTTTCAATAGTTTTGAATTACAAAGTATGGAAATACAGTTTTTTAAAAATACTGAGGAATCTGATATTGTTTATATTCAGACACTCTAAATTAGATGGAAAAATTTCTTTCTGAGCTTTGCCTAAAACCTGACATCTTGATTTTGACAGTTACACTGAGAAACGCACCATAATATATAAGAAAATGGCAGAATCATCTATATAAATTTTCCCAGTTACGGCATAAATGGATGTAAATAGCTGGCTTGCTGTCAAGAACAATTTAAATGGCCAGGATGATGTATGCATTAGAGATGCACGTATAGAGAAAAACACTTGAGTAAATTGAAATGAAGTCAAGGACCAAATTACCTGATAGAGACATAATAATCAAAGCAACAACATCTATTTTCATAGTGCTTTATAAAGCACTTTTAGAAACACTGACTGTCAGAAGTTGATAGGATCAAAGTCTTTATCCTCCTTCCAAAAATAAGAAAATCAAGGCTCAGTGAGATTAGGTGATCTACCCAAGGTTACACAGAAAGTGGCAAAATGTGTACTAATATGTCATGATTTTTCAATTCCATTTTCCATGACAGTACATTGCCAGACTTGCTTTCTGAAGTGAACTTTCTTTATTCTATGGAAGAGCGGCCTCAGATGTTATCTGGTGATGATATGTGTTTTTAAGGAGATAAATTATTGATTTATATTCTCTTTTATTTACCCCATATCTCTTTATATTTCACATATTTGCAATTTCAAGAAAACACCCTGCATATCTCTTTGGTTGCTGACTCAAATAGCACAGGTTGATTGAGCACCTGTATTGGTCAAGGATAAGGATGAAGGAATTTGAAACTTGCAATCATACAAGTTAATAGTATCAGCCTTTTTTTTCATCTGTGATTCAACAAAAGACAGTTTTCCTCTGTATGCATTCAGTTCAGTTCAGTCGCTCAGTCGTGTCCGACTCTGCGACCCCGTGAATTGTAGCACACCAGACCTCCCTGTCTATCACCAGCTCCCGGAGTTTACTCAAACTCGTGTCCATCCAGTAGGTAATGCCATCCAGCCATCTCATCCTCTGTTGTCCCCTTCTCCTCCTGCCCCCAATCCCTCCCAGCATCAGAGTCTTTTCCAATGAGTCAACTCTTTGCATGAGGTGGTCAAAGTATTGGAGTTTCAGCTTTAGCATCAGTCCTTCCAATGAAAACCCAGGACTGATCTCCTTTAGGATGGACTGGTTGGATCTCCTTGCAGTCCAAGGGACTCTCAAGAGTCTTCTCCAACACCACAGTTCAAAAGCATCAATTGTTCGGTGCTCAGCTTTCTTTACAGTCCAACTCTCACATCCATACATGACCACAGGAAAAACCATAGCCTTGACTAGACGACCTTTGTTGGCAAAGTAATGTCTCTGCTTTTCAATATGCTATCTAGGTTGGTCATAACTTTCCTTCCAAGGAGTAAGCATCTTTTAATTTCATGGCTGCAGTCAACATCTGCAGTGATTTTGGAGCCCCCCAAAATAAGTCTGACACTGTTTCCACTATTTCTCCATCTATTTTTCATGAAGTGATGGGACCAGATGCCATGATCTTAGTTTTGTGAATGTTGAACTTTAAGCCAACTTTTTCACTCTCCTCTTTCCCTTTCATCAAGAGGCTTTTTAGTTCCTCTTCACTTTCTGTCATAAGGGTGGTGTCATCTGCATATCTGAGGTTATTGATATTTCTTCCAGCAATCTTGATTCCAGCTTGTGCTTCTTCCAGCCCAGCGTTTGTCATGATGTACTCTGCATATAAGTTAAATAAACAGGGTGACAATATACAGCCTTGATGTACTTCCTTTCCTATTTGGAACCAGTCTGTTGTTGTTCCATGTCCAGTTCTAACTGTTGCTTCCTGACCTGCATATAGGTTTCTCAAGAGGCGGGTCAGGTGGTCTGGTATTCCCATCTCTTGAAGAATTTTCCACAGTTTATTGTGATCCACACAGTCAAAGGCTTTGGCATAGTCAATAAAGCAGAAATAGATGTTTTTCTGGAACTCTCTTGCTATTTCCATGATCCAGTGGATGTTGGCAATTTGATCTCTGGATCCTCTGCCTTTTCTAAAACCAGCTTGAACATCTGAAAGTTCACGGTTCACATATTCCTGAAGCCTGACTTGGAGAATTTTGAGCATTACTTTACTAGCGTGTGAGAGGAGTGCAATGTGCGGTAGTTTGAGCATTCTTTGGCATTGCCTTTCTTTGGGATTGGAATGAAAACTGACCTTTTCCAGTCAGTGGCCACTGCTGAGTTTTCCAAATTTGCTGGCATATTGAGTTCAGCACTTTCAAAGCATCATCTTTCACGATTTGAAATAGCTCAACTGGAATTCCATCACCTCCACTAGCTTTGTTCGTAGTGATGCTTTCTAAGGCCCACTTGACTTCACATTCCAGGATGTCTGGCTTTAGGTGAGTGATCACACCATCGTGATTATCTTGGTCATGAAGATCTTTTTTGTACAGTTCTTCTGTGTATTCTTGCCACCTCTTCTTAATATCTTCTGCTTCTATTAGGTCCATACCATTTTTGTCCTTTATTGAGCCCATCTTTGCATTAAGTGTTCCCTTGGTATCTCTAATTTTCTTGAAGAGATCTCTAGTCTTTCCCATTCTGTTGTTTTCTTCTATTTCTTTGCATTGATCGCTGAGGAAGGCTTTCTTATCTCTCCTTGCTATTCTTTGGAACTCTGCATTCAGATGCTTTTATCTGTATGCATACATACATGCTAAGTCACTTCGGTTGTGTTGGACTCTGTGTGACCCTGTGGCCTGTAGCCCGCCAGGCTCCTCTGTCCACGGGATTCTCCAGGCAAGAATACTGGAGTGGGTAGCCATGCCCTCCTCCAGGTGTTGTCTCTATAGTACACTTATTTTCTCTCTGACTTATTTTGAAATACTAATAAATAAGAGGGGTGTACTGTCAGGGATAATCTTAAATCTGCACTGTTTTGAAAATTTTGGTATTTCAAATACTAATATTGGTAGTAAGATCTTTTTGACAGACACATTTGCCAATGATTTTGATTCACCTGAGCTTTTTATATTGTGGTTGAGAGTTCTTGATATGAGACTTCCCTCAAAGAGGGTATAACTGAATTCAACAGAGAGCACACTTATGGAAGAAGGCTAGCTCTGTGAGTTACAGGAGTCTGATAGATGTTTTTCTTTTCCTAGGACCTTGAAATGAGGAAGGAGATGGACAGAAGGAAGGATGCTTAGCATGAGGTGAGTGAGGGATGGTGGAGCGTGGGGACAAGTGGTCAGTTTACTGAGCTATTAGAGGGTACAAAGCACAAGGGTTTCAAAACCTCACAGGAGGAAGAAGCCATTTCCCATGGGAGGGGATTGGCCAGGGAATGCTGCCTGCATACACGAAGCAGACTGTATCTAGATTTTGAATAATTAGTAGCTTATGGCAAGATCCAAAGAGAGAATGCCAGGCAGTGCTCTCCAGGAAGGTTCGCAGTGACGGAAGTCCAGGAATCCACAAAGACCTTTCCAGGAGATAGGCAGTAGTCCAGTTTGAATGTGTGGGGATAGAGTTAAGAAGTTAAGGAATCAGAAGGTAGTGTTTAGACTTTTTTGTCTGCTGTAAAAAGTATTTTTGGCCATCCCAGACCTACAAGAATCTTCTTTCTTCTACTTTCTTTTTCTCTTTTAATAACTCAGTAGTAATCCGCCTTGGGCTTATTATTAATAGCATCTGGGATAGATGGGTGGTCTGATATATTAGACCAGAGAAGTGCTGTCACTGTGTGTGCATGCTCAGTCTCTTCAGCTGTGACCAATCTCTGAGAAAATGGTATGTTGGGAAAGGAGGAAAGTAGAAAAGGCCTTAGCTTCTTTGAGCACTAGTTATAATGCTGGGTTTTTATGCTGCTGCTGCTGCTGCTGTTTTGTCAACAACTCATGTCTGGCTCTCTGTGACCCCATGAACTGTAGCCCACCAGGCTCCTCTGTCCATGGGATTCTCCAGGCAAGAATACTGGAGTGGGTTGCTATTTCCTCCTTCAGGGGATCTTCCTGACCCAGGGGTCAAATCTGACTCTCCTGCATTGGCAGGTGGATTCTTTAATACCAGTGAGCCACCTGGGAAGCTCCTCATTATTAGATGCCCATGTAATCTACAGGACTGATCAATTAGTAAATGATTATATAAAGAAATACACATGGCTTTTCTGTGTTAAACTTCAACTGTAAGAATTCCCTTCTGTTCGTTAATATTTTATGCATTCGATCTTCTTTCTTGAGCTCAACTGAAACAGTTGAACACAGGAAGCGTGCATGCCACAAGCTTTAATCTTCTTTAACCTTCACCACAGCTTCATCCGTTGACCGTACTCCTCATCTGGTCCCTAGTCCTGGTCCTACTTCAGCAAAGTATTCAAGCCTATTTAGTATTTAACTTAGTCCTTCAGGCAGTGAGAAGAAAAGTGACATAAACAATAATGGTGCCCAGGGTAGATTTAAGAGCTTGTTTTAAGAGGGTAGGATACAGTTTGAAGATGCTAACAGGTGTGGCCAAAATGAGGATAGAAAGGAACATATACATGTGAAAACTATTGTGAAAAAAAAAAAAAAGACATTTGTCTTTGTGCACTGAGTTTTTCTTGTTGGTATTAGGGGAATTCAGAGAAAAGGTTGCTCATGGGGGAAGAAGCTCAAAGAAGGATTTGCAAATAAAGTGGAGCTTACCGAGGCCTGAAAGCCTAGGGAATGTTGAAATAACATGGATAAACAAAATCCAGTTAATATGCATCATGCATATATGGCGAAGAAAATAATTCCATGTGTTTAATCCTAAGCAGCCCTTCCAAGAACCCCATGGTGGACTTTTGCCTCTCTTTTAAAGTAGCTGGAACAAGAGCAGTGGCTGCATGCTTCTAACACGGTTCTCTCGGAGGACATCTCTTAGTAAGCATTTAGTCCCTAATAAAACCCTGGTGGGAGGAGAAGCTTTCAGCCCTATTTTAACTGTCTTTGGTCAAATAGCATCAGGAGGCCTTTTCAGTACATCCCAGGTCCACTCAGGTGGGTTATTAAAGTGCCTGATGGTCTAGTACTGATGCTGCTTTAAAAAATATATAAATATTTTAAATTACTTTTTATTGTATAAATAGTTGATTTGCAATATTTTATGAGTTTCAGGTGAATACCAAAGTGATTCAAAATTTTTATAGATTATATTTCATTTAAAGTCACTACAAAATGATGGCTATATTTTCCTGTACAATATATAGCCTTATAGCTTATTTATTTTCCCCTCCCCCCAGCTTATTTATTTTGTACACAGTATAGAATTGTGACTAAACCGCAAGATTTTATAAAGAGGAATATCCAATGCAGGACAGGCAATAGTGTGTGCCAAGCAGAGGCAGTTTGTTGAATGATCAGAGTTTTCTTTCTCACATTAAGCTGTTTCTTTCAATCCGTAATTCAGTAACGTGGACTCTCAACTCCTCTTCATACTGAGATATGGGTTCTAGGCTTAGCTGAGGTGCTTTGGCTAAGATGAGCAGTTTTTTCCGAAATAGGAAATGATTTTTTTTCCCTGAGCCATCACTGTAATGCCCAGATTGCAACTGAGGAGAGAACAAAAGAAGACGCAGCTGTTTTGTGCCTCTGCTGCCCAGAGCAGGCGGGAAGACTTTGCGGAAGAATCCAGGTTGACGTAAGCCTTGAATAAAACATGGGGTTGGGATTGGTGGCAAAGGAGAGTCCTGGAATGCTAATAGCTCCCATTTGAATGGAATTTTCTACTTCACAAGGTGTTTTTCCCTATATTGTTATATTTGACCTTCTCAACAGCAGTTTGACATGCACTTAGCAATATAGCATTTTTAATGATAGGTCTGTTCCTGCAGTAAATGTGGAACCCTCCCGGGCAGCAACTGCACGCATCTCCCGTGCTTAGTATGGTACCTGGTACAGAGTAGGGGGCTGGGAGTATCAAGAAGTTAAAGTGAAGTTGCTCAGTCGTGTCCGACTCTTTATGACCCCATGGACTGTAACCTACCAGGCTCCTTCTTCCGTGTGATTCTCGAGGCAAGAATACTGGAGTGGGTTGCCATTTCCTTCTCCCTTTCACTTCAAGAAGATGAAGTCAATTCTTTCACCTTGAATGCTTGGTATAGACAGGTATTACTAACTTGTGTTATAGATGCAAAAACTGAGGTTTATGGAACTTAACTAAACTGTCTAACTCAAAAGGCAGAACAGGGCCTCGAATATGACCCTGAATGAAGATCACAGCCACCAGGCAATATTGTCTCTGCGAAGGGCCAAGATGCATGCTGAACTGAGGGCCTGACAAGACATACTTTGTGGAACAGCAAGGGCAATGGCAGCACCAAAGTCTGTGTCCGTACGATGACCTGCTGATAAATTCCAAACCTCTGTATCGACATTCACCTGAACACGGCAGAGATGACTCCTGAGGGATTGTAGGATAAGAGAACTTCCCTGGAATTTTACAGCAGTTGCTGAAAACTAATTTCTTCTTCTTCTTCTTTTTTTGGCCACTCGTTGTGGCATGTAAGATCTTAATTCCCTGACCAGGGGTCAAACCCATGCCGCCTGCAGTGGAAGCATGGAGCCCTAACTACCGGACTGCCAGGGAAGTCCCCAAAATGGTTTCCATTTAGACAAAAGATTCCTTTCGACCTTAGTTGAAGTACTTCAACTAAAGCATGGAGTTTAAATCTGATGTATGAAGAGTACTCGAAGTTCACGGCTTGAATCCCACTTAAACGTCTACCACTGACCTGCTTATTGTTAACATCTATAAAAGAACTTCTCATTTAAGAAAGCAATTTTTTGGATTATTTTTCCTTATTGCATAAAATGGACGCATGCCACAGATGGGAGGCACTCAGTTCCGGTTCTATTCCCCTTGGGATGCTTTACACGCTTCATGATATATCTTTGCAAACTTTCCTTCCTCTCTCCCTTCCTTCCTTCCTTGTATTATCATAAGGACACTTAAAATGAGACTCACCCTTTTAAATTTTTTAGTGGACAACATAGTATTATCACATCATACCTGTTAGGATAACTATTAAACAACAACAACAAAGAAACTTTGTTGTTTTTATTATCCTTTACAAAGGATAATAAATGTTCGTAAGGATGTGGAGAAATTGGAATCCTTGCACAGTGTTGGTGGGAATGCAAAACATCTGTGGAAAACAGTATGGAAGTTCCTTAAAGAATTGAAAACACACTGCCACCTGATCCAGCAATCCTACTTCTGGGTTCAGCTCAGTTCAGTCGTTCAGTCGAGTCCGACTCTTTGCGACCCCATGAATCGCAGCACGCCAGGCCTCCCTGTCCATCACCAACTCCCGGAGTTTACCCAAACTCACGTCCATCAAGTCAGTGATGCCATCCAGCCATCTCATCCTCTGTCATCCCTTTCTCCTCCTGCCCCCAATCCCTCCCAGCATCAGGGTCTTTTCCAATGAGTCAACTCTTTGCATGAGGTGGCCAAAGTACTGGAGTTTCAGCTTCAGCATCAGTCCTTCCAATGAAAACCCAGGACTGATCTCCTTCAGAATGGACTGGTTGGATCTCCTTGCAGACCAAGGGACTCTCAAGAGTCTTCTCCAACACCACAGTTCAAAAGCATCAATTCTTTGGCGCTCAGCTTTCCTCACAGTCCAACTCTCACATCCATACATGACCACAGGAAAAACCATAGCCTTGACTAGATGGACCTTTGTTGGCAAAGTAATATCTCTGCTTTTCAATATGCTATCTAGGTTGGTCATAATTTTTCCTTCCAAAGAGTAAGCGTCTTTTAATTTCATGGCTGCAATCACCATCTGCAGTGATTTTGGAGCCCCAAAATAAAGTCTGACACTGTTTCCACTGTTTCCCCATCTATTTCCCATGAAGTGATGGGACCAGATGCCATGATCTTAGTTTTCTGAATGTTGAGCTCTAAGCCAACTTTTTCATTCTCCTCTTTCACTTTCATCAAGAGGCTTTTTAGTTCCTCTTCACTTTCTGCCATAAGGGTGGTGTCATCTGCATATTTGAGGTTACTGATATTTCTCCTGGCAATCTTATATTTAAAAAAAAAATTGGAATTAGGATCTCAAAGAGGCATTAGTACCTCCATGTTCACAGTAGCCTAACAACCTAAATGCCCATTGATGGATAAGTGGATAAAGAGAATGTGTCCTTTCTGAAGAGTCATTTTTCCAAAGAAGACATACAAATGGCCAACAGGTATGTGAAAAGGTGCTTATCATTATTAATAATCAGGGAAATGCAAATCAAAACCACAATCACGTCATGCCTGTTAGAATGGCTGCTATCAAAAAAGAGAGGAAATGACAAGTCTTGACAAGGATAGGGAGAAGAGGGAACCCTTGTACACTTTGGTGGGAATATGAATGGATGCAGCCACTGTGGAAAACACTTTGGAGATTCCTCAAAAAATTAAAAAAATCACACTACCATGTGAATCCAGCAATTCCACTACTAGATATTAATCCCAAAGAAATGAAATCAATATCTTGAAAAGACATTGTACCCCATGTTCATTGCAGCAGTATTTACAATGGCCAAAATATGGAAGCAATGTAAGAGTCCATGGGCTTCCCAGGTGGTGCTAGTGGTAAAGAACCCACCTGCGAGAGCAGGAGGTGTAGGAGATGTGAGTTCAGTCCCTGGGTTGGCAAGATGCCCTGGAGGAGGAAATGGCAACCACTCCAGTATTCTTGCCTGGAGAATCCCAAGGACAGAGGAGCAGAGTCGAACACAGCTGAAGCGACTTAGCACTAGCATTGAGAGTCCATTGGTGGGCAAATGGATAAAGGAAATGCGGTTAAAAAATATTATTCAACTAATTCTATTTAGAAATAGAAGGAAATCCTGCCATTTGTGACAACATGGATGAAACTCGAGGGCATTATATTAAGTGAAATAAGCTAGAGAAAGACAAATATTGTTATGATCTCATATGTCCCATGGAAAGGAAAAATATCTTGCTCTTGTGAGAACTTGTATAACATTTGTGAAGGGACTACCAGTGTCTGGTGCATAGTAATTACACTAATGGAAGCAACTGTTATTAGTTTTATTTGTTTTAGAACGTCTCTGAATATGTTAGAACGTTAATTTGAAGTTGATGTTGGGGAGGAATGAAGACAAGACTATTTCACCCATCCTCATCTATTGCTCAGCAACCAGCTGGCCTCTGCTATGCTGCAAAGCTGGATTCTTTCTCTTCTATGGACTCTGAAGTTTTCTTTATGCCTGTTTTGATATGGTCTGTTTTGTCTGATATGAGTATTGGGACCCTTGCTTTTTTGTCATTCCCATTTGTATGAAATATTTTTTCTAACCTCTTACTTTCAATCTGTTTGTGTGCTTTGCCCCAAAGTGGGTCTCTTGTAGGCCACATATTGTAGGCTTTTCTTTTTTAAACAATCTGCTGCTCTATGTCTTTTGATTGGAGCATTTTATGGACTCTGAATTTTGTATGTGTCTAGCCATTTCTGAACATTTATTATTATTTAGTTTCTATTATTCTTAATTCTGTTTGCACTGGCATAGGTTACTGTATATGATATTAAATGAGGAGTTAATCTGATAAATAATTATTCTATGGGGGAAGAGTTCCACATTGCTTTGCAGTGATCTGTTTTTCTGACTCTGTTCCTCAATGGACAGTGGGTTTTCAGAAACATTAGTCTTGGTCATCCATTCACCCTGGGTCTTGTCAGTGCTTGGATCATAGTAGACGCTTAATAATGAGCATTACATGGAGGAAGAAGTAATTGAATGAATGAAAGGCAAAAGAATCCTAGTACAGATATCATGTTTTGGGGTTACTTTCAAATCTGAGTTCCTTATTCATTTAATAATGACTCTTATGACATCACTGTTACTGGGTTCTCCAAGGAATTATTAAATATTTATACCCACTAAAATTAGATGCTGCATCTACTAGGTGAAAATCAGTTAATCAACTGATTGGGGATTGATCTTTCTTTCACATAATTGATATCATGACATAGCAACAGTAAAAATCGCCCCTTGCCACCCTCCTTCCCTCAAGCACTGAATGGGGGCTTTAGATCTATTTCATTTGTTGAAGGAGGGCCCTTTCTCAGAGACTAGGAGACTCAGAGTGGCTGTGCCTCTCCATCACGGAGTCTAACGTGAGCACATTGGAATGCAGATTTAAGAAGCACAGAGGTGGAGTCCCCCTGCTGAGACGGGCAGTGATGACATTCATCGTTGAGGTTCTAGCCATTCCTGGGGGTGGATCATCTCTGTATGAACTCCCACGTTCCAGGGTTTAGAGAATTCCCGTTTCTTAGAGCATCTCCCTGTTCAGGACTCTCTTTCACTCCTCCTGCAATCAGGAAGACTACTCTGAAACACAGACTGTCCACTGTGAAAGCATGAACAAATGACAAATTACGCTACAGTCAGACAGAAAAAGAAAGTTCCCCCAAGGGAAAACAATGACATAGTGTTCCAGGAAGCTAGACTGTTATGGATACCTACAGTGTTCCGATTCCTTTCCAAGTGTGGAGGAGGAGGGAGAGGGGAGGGGTGTCTCCAGGCCCTGCCAGCGCTGCTGATAAGGTCACGCTGTTCTGCTGGGCTGTGACTGCATGCCTTGTACAGCTGCTCCTCCTTCCTGCTAAGCAGTGTGGCTCACAAGGACCTCCCCAGGCGTAAATTCATAGGATCCAGTCCACTCTGTAGTTTCATCATAGACACCGTGGGCAGTGAGATGCAGGCTGACGTTCCTGGTTTTCTGTGGTGGCTTGAGCTTCCCTTAGCCCCTCCCTGGGACTGGTTGGACTTGATGGCCACAGAACCACCCCCGATGTTTGCAGAGTAAATATGATGCATGCCTGTGAGTCTGCGAAGTGACTGGGGGACGGACTGAGAGTGGATAAGAAAGAGGGCCTTATCAGCAGGTACGAAAAGTACCCACCAAAGTCTCCTGTAGGTATTCGGTTTCCAGCCCTTCCATTCTATTTCTGAGCAAGCAACTTGAGATTAACTATTCTAACCCCTTATTTAGAAATAGTTTACACTGCAGTGGTCTCCCCTCTGATATCTTAATATCTTTCTCTTAATATTCACGTTAAGCTTATTTCTTCTGGATAAATATATTTGTGTGTGTATTGATATGAACAACTATAAGGACTCCTCCCATACACTTTCTCTCTCTTTGTCAGTTTTTACTTGATGCTAAAGAAATTAGAAGAAAAAGTAGGAAGGGAAGGTCATTTGCTGCTTCTTAACTGTTGTTATATGTGGGGCTGAGGTGTTTGCGCCAACAGAACTGTCTTTGGTGCAGCGTACACTGTTCCCATCTGCCTGCCAGGACATATCAGTGTAATAAGCCTCGCCATTACTGTGGCTGTATACAAACAAATGCTAAATGATGTCTTCCTATTGTAGGGAAACAGACCATTCCAGTGTAGACATACTGCATGGCTACCCTTGTAGATCTGGACTTGAACCAAGGAAGCTGGCGTCCCCATACTCACGCTCTGTCTTCTCACCTGTTTTCAGTCAAGGCAGCCTTAAACAAATCTAGTTGCTAGGCTGATCAGACGTGAGAGTTCCAGGCACTGACCAAACACTCTCAAGAATACTGCGTGACAGAACTGAAACCTGATGTTTGCCATGAATAGTCCACGTCATCTCCTACACAAATGGATTATTTCAAAATACAGGTTTATGGACTGACTACATCAGAATGACCTTGGAAACTTGTTGCAGTACAGATTCCTGGGTTTTGCCTCAGTATATATATATATTAAACTTTTTATTTTGTATTGCGGTAAAGTCGATTAACAACGTGGTGATAGTTTAAGGTAAACAGTGAAGGGACTCAGCCATACATATACATGAATCCACTTGCCCCCAAACTCCCCTCCCATCCTGCCACATAACATGGAGCAGAGTTCCATGTGCTATATGCACTAGATCCGTGTTATCCGGTTTTGCCTTAGTATATTTGATAGGCAATCAGGTTTGCTAGGTTTGGGAAGTCCAGAGACAGTGCTTCAAATCAGAAGTCACTTTGGACAGAGCCCCTGTTCTCATCTGGTGCAGTCTTTTCACCTTGTCCTGCCGACCCTGACACTGTTTGAATGATTTTCAAGTACAGGAACTATGCCACTTTCTCAGATCTGCACGGAAGGACACTAGGAGCCCCAGTAGCAGTCTGTTGAGTGACCCCCACAAAATGATGCATTGGTGGTTATCTTCCAGATACACTGGGATCTGAAGATGGCCCTATAAGGGGGCGTAAGGCCATCAGATATACCCGTGTGCGCACGTACGTGCCTACACGTACGCATGCTCTCACTGTCTTGTGTCTGGGAGCAGTGGATGAAGTCAGTCAAGCTCTTGACCAGGCTGCGAGGAACAATGGCTCAGGCTATACACCGCACAGGTCAGGACACCATTTTCACAGACTGCAATGTGAATGGCCTTCCAAAAGTTGTGCAGTGTCCTTGTAGAAACTTAGGCATTATTTTGGAAACCAAAAGAAACCCACTGCTGTGGAATCGAACAGTGTTGGGGAGTGAAAGTTCAGTGGGACTGGATTCTCTCGTTGCTCTGCAGCAGGATCGCAGCCTCTGCTCTCAGCACCTGCACACACGTGTGTGCACACTGCACTCTGCACCTTTCCTTTAACCCAGGCTGATTTGCGAGAGCTTCCCTTCCACACCTGTGTACGACAGATGGACTGGGAAATGCCATAGCAAATTAGAGGTGGGCAGTTAGTTCATGGTGATCAGTTTCCCAACTCAGGGCCCCTCCAGCCTCCTGGAACCATTTAATGCCAGCCTTGACAGTCTTTATCTCCAGAGCCCTCTTCTTTGAAACCCAGTCCCATGCAATAAAGCACGATTATTTCATGCAACACAGCTCAGTCGATGCTCATAGTTCCAAGTATTCCCGTTTCCTGGACACAGCTCGATTGGGAAGGCCTGGTGGGAAGGAACATGCACAGCGCAGCGACATGGGGTGTTCACCACCAAACACAGAGGAGGAAGGGAGCTGCAAAGCTGCAGTAGCTAGAGGAGGACTAGCTTTCCTGCTGTCAGTTCACAAAAAGCCTCTGGCCTCTGCGGTTTGCTTGTTTGGCCTGGCATTTGCCTTTGGCTGTGAGATGACTTTTCATTCAATGTAAGTCAGATTAATTCCCAGGCTTGTGAGATCAGGGCTGGCTCTTTCCCTCCATTGCCGTCCTTCCCTCAAAACCAGTCCTAGGGTTTTGCCGTTTAATTTTTGTCAAGTGACTGGATAGTTTTGAGTTTCCTCCCATCTCTTCCACTTTGCAAACTCCACAGAAGCGTTTGACCAGTAAGTTAAGATCCACAGGGACACTGACTGTGAGCTAAGGCTTCAGACATGCAAAGCGCACAGCCCTGGGGAACAGCAGCATCTGGGACAGGAGGCTCCCATCACTTCTCATGAGGATGGTGTGGGTTTTGCAAATCAAACACACAAAGAAACCCAGCGGTGGCCCAGGTTGGACACACTGCCTGGGAGGCAGGGTTGAGTGAGGGCCTGGACCAGGGAGCCACCTGTGCCTACAGCTTGCAGACACTTAGTTCACACCACCTCAGGCCACTCACGTTTTGCTTACCTGCTCATGGTTGCTCTCCCACCATTCCCCATACTCCCTTTGGGGGTGAAACACTCTATTTCCGACTTGTGCTGGGCCAGTCTCCTGTCTTTGTACCTGGTGAGCGTGAACAAGGACAGGAGCAAACAGAAAGATGTGATTGTGGGCTTCACTGGCCGGGCCGAGGGAGAGCTGGGCTCTCGAGGGTGGCCCCGCGGCTGAACGGGCCCCTGCTTTCACTGCGTGGCTGACCGGTGACGCTGTAGATACTTGTGATGGTATGTGGATCATGCTGTGGGACAATTTTGTTACTTCTTGATTGAACCACGTGTGGTCTACCCTTTTAAATTGCCTGTTGATCATATTTGATAATCTTTCGTACAAGGAACATAATTCATAGCATCTAAGGAAAAGATAGAGAAGGCAATGGCACCCCACTGCAGTACTCTTGCCTGGAAAATCCCATGGATGGAGGAGCCTGGTAGGCTGCAGTCCATGGGGTCGTAAAGAGTCGGACACGACTGAGCGACTTCACTTTCCCTTTTCACTTTCATGCATTGGAGAAGGAAATGGCAACCCACTCCAGTATTCTTGCCTGGAGAATCCCAGGGAAGGGGGAGCCTGGTGGGCTGCCGTCTATGGGGTCGCACAGAGTCGGACACGACTGAAGCAACTTAGCAGCAGCAGCAAGGAAAAGATGAATGTCAGTAAATTAGAATTTATTTAATGTTTACCATGTGTCAGCCATGATGCTGGCATTTGACCTAAATGCAGTCTTGGCAACAACTCGTGGCAGAGCCTCTGTTTTTATTATATCTGTTTTACCGAAGCAGAAACCTGAGATTATAAGGACTGAGCAGACTGATCAAGGATTTGAACACAGGAAGCTAAATTTAGAACCTACACTTTAGCTATGATAATGTGTTGTCTCCTAGTTTAAAAAGTATCAATAATGAAGCTTCACTGAATAGTACTGTGTCTGTGTGTTATATTGGAAACTGGTGATGCTAAAAGAGAAAAGAGATGTTCCTTCAGTGTAGGAGGTTTATATAACCGTTAAACTGATGTGTTAACAGTCAGCACTGAGCTGCCTGGATTGTGGAGGGTGGCTCAAACAGCTTTTACCTGAGTTTGCAATTCAGCACTCCTGGAAGATACTAGAAGTTTCAACTAAAATATGGCACTTCCAACATGTGTCAGCTACGTGGTGCATCAAGATGAGCCCTTGTATTTGTATGCCAGTTTTCAGAGCCTACATGCTTTCACAGAAATAATCTCTTTTTTATTCATCAGTTTAAGTCTGCGGGGGAAGCACTGTGATCCCCATTGGCCAAATGAGGAAACAGACTTACTTAACTAACTTGACCGGAATCACAAGCCTACCTAGCAGGGCGGAATCGTCCGTGGAGCTTGTAAGCATCCAAGACTCTTAAGATTTATTGTGTTTATTACGTTTCCCTCCTAAATCAGGAGCCTGATCTGGTGCCACGTCATCCAGGTTCCTGACATTCAGCAGGTCGTGATAGAGTGTCTTACTTTCAGAAGATTTGTTTGCCCTCAATATAGTCACTTTTTAGAAAAGTTTCTTTTCCTTCTGTTTCAATATTAATATTAAATAAAACAAAAAGCAATAAAATTATAATCATTATTTGTCCTGGGATAAAGGCCTTCCTCATAACTTTGTTTTCTTCTAAGATGTTAAAAAGTATTTAGCATCTGAATGAAAGTGAAATGGCTTTTTAAGTGAAGCAAAATGGATTAGCGTCTTCGGTAGATGTTAGCTGAGCATCTGTTAAATTCTAGGCATTGGGCTTTGTCCTGGGGATAGAGAGATAATAACCCACAGGCGTTACCTCATAGAGCTCACCGTCTCTTGGGAGAAGGAAGGCGAGAAGGCAGTATGTACTCAGTAACTTTAGGTCTAGGCCATAAAGAAGAGAGGAAAAGAACTTAAAGACCAGATTGAGCAGTCTTGACTGCACCAAAGAAAACACCTCAGAAGAGGATCCCTTGTGAAGTACCAGTCGTCACATTGCAGTAGAAAACATGTTGTATTTATTTGTGAACTTAGTCACACTGCCAGGGCATGGCTTTAGAGATTAAGAGAATGTTAATAGAACAATAGAATTATTCACAGTTCCTTACAAAGGGGTCCTTGAATTATTCTTTAATATCTTCTGTTAGGCTAATTTCCAGTTAATTTAAATATTTTAATAGATAATTTAGGACATCTACACTTCCAGTTCAAAAACTTCTGTCTCTGTTTGTCTGTCTTGCTTATGTACACACACACACACACACACACACACACACACACACACTGCCAAGTGCCCCTGCTTATGAAACAGATCCTAAACATTCTATTCTCTCATAACCCATTCTGTTTTGGTAAAAAATTTTATAAAGAAATACAAGTCCCAACTTAATTCTAGTAAAGCAAGAGATACATTAGATTTATTTGGAACTTCCAAATAGTTCTTGTTTTCAGAGTAAGGTGAATTTACAGACTGTCACTTACAGACTGGGAAGCTCATCTTTGCTATCAGATGGGAGCCTCCCTCTTCCTGTCTGTAACTATAATTACAGCGTAAGTATGTTTACCAGATGCCTAAATAGACCACATTTTCATTCATTCACTTATGCATTATTCCATTCAACAATAATGTACACTTTAAAGTAGCTAATAATGCTTTTATAGTCTCTGCTGCAGCTGCATAATTCTTTCTCTTTGAGCTTATTTAAAAAATAAAAAACATCAACTAAAAATAGTTGAAGCTCTTCAGAATGTATAATTAATACAATGTCAGTGAAATTTATTTCTCTTCTGTAATAAGTTCATATATCTTTTAGGCACCTACTAAAACCTAGGCACACACGCACATATCCACATGTATCCACACACATGCACATACTTGTGAGGACTGTTTTAAGTGTTTTACAAATATTGACTCACTTTTCAAATTGCTTTGTAATTATTTTCAAGGTCACAATAAAAATAATAACTATATATACATGTAAATACCTTAATCACTTTGTTATACGCAAGAGACTTACACACGTTGTAAATCAACTATACTTCCATGTTCAAAAGTCCTAAAAAAAGAAATAATGACAACAGAATATTGAGTGTACCAGGTTCTTTTTGCTATATTATCCTCAGTTCTTAAAACTACCCTAAAGCGTGGGTGCTATTATCATCCTAAAGAGGCAGGCCTTGAGGATGAACATGAGTAAACCCAGGCTCACGTGGTTTATGCATGGGGAACTCAGGATGAGAATTTGTGCCTCTGATTCCTAAGCTCATCTTATTTCCATTCAACTTCCATATAAGTGACAATGTCAATAATTTTAGAAACAAGACTACGACTTATTATGGACTGTGAAGAAAGCTGAGCGCCAAAGAATTGATGCTTTTGAACGGTGGTGTTGGAGAAGACTCTTGAGAGTCCCTTGGCCTGCAAGAAGATCCAACCAGTCCATTCTAAAAGAGATCAGGCCTGGGTGTTCATTAGAAGGACTGATGCTGAAGCTGAAACTCCAATACTTTGGCCACCTCCTGCGAAGAGTTGACTCATTGGAAAAGACTCTGATGCTGGGAGGGATTGGGGGCAGGAGGAAAAGGGGACGACAGAGGATGAGATGGCTGGATGGCATACCGACTCGATGCACATGAGTTTGAGTGAACTCTGGGAGTTGGTGATGGACAGGGAGGCCTGGCGTGCTGCAGTTCATGGGGTCGCAAAGAGTCAGACACGACTGAGCGACTGAACTGAACTGATGACTTATTAACTTTAAATCGTGTTCTCTGGTTTGGGTTTAATTTACAGCATTCCTATTTACTGAATACTCTGTGCAAGGCACTGTGATAAGGAGCATGTGGGTAACTCACCGATACATTCACAA
The DNA here is from genome assembly GCF_003369695.1 of Bos indicus x Bos taurus. NCBI lineage: Eukaryota > Metazoa > Chordata > Mammalia > Artiodactyla > Bovidae > Bos > Bos indicus x Bos taurus. The sequence continues at coordinate 44,027,596 of NC_040104.1, forward strand.
TCTGGAGTGGGATGATGAACTGTAAACAGATAATTTTTAAAGAAAGTGAGAAGTTTTATTGTAGAAACATTCAAGAAGGACTCTTAACCCATACTAGGAGGGCTGGAAAAACTTTAGCAAGATATGATCCTATGGTAAATCGTCAAAGATGAGAAGGAATACAGTATGAAGAGACTGGTAAGCAGGCAGAAAAAAAAAATCAAGCACAAACACGTGAGAGTCTTAGCAGCATGGTGTAGACAGGGAAACAGTGCTTCTCCCCCTCGGCCTCCCCAACCCTACCGCCGACTGTGATGGTAGTTTAACTGCCAAGACCTGTCCAATTCTTTGTGACCCTCTGGACTGCACCCCGCCAGGCTCCTCTGTCCATGGGATTTCCCAAGCAAGAATCTTGGAGTGGATTGCCATCTCCTTCTCTGGGGATGTTCCCAATCCAGGGATCTAACCTGTGCTGGCAGGCAGATTCTTTACCACTGAGCCAATCAAGTGTAAAATAAGACAAAGTAAAATACAGGTGTAGATGGAGCAGGATATAAAACATAGCTTATGGATGAATTTATACTGTATGTTGTAAGATTCCACTGTGAGATCTTAAGGCTAAAGAAAAAAACGTAGAGTTGACATTTAGATAAAATACTGTGGACTTGAGTATAGACTTGAGATAGACTACTTAAAATAGACTCATTTGACTGCAATAGTCATGAGATGAGATAATTCCTTGGGGTAGTGATGATATGGAGAAATAGTAGATAACAGTTTCAAGAATATATGGGAAGTAAAATGAGTAGGATTATTGACGAATTTGGGCTTCCCTTGTGGCTCAGCTGGTAAAGAATTCACCTGCAATGCAGGAGACCTGTGTTCAATCCCTGGGTTGGGAAGATCCCTTAGAGAAGGGAAAGGCTACCCACTCCAGTATTCTGGCCTGAAGAATTCCGTGGACTGTATAGTCCATGGGGTCGCAAAGAGTTGGACACGACTGAGCGACTTTCACTTTTCATTGATAAAGAGAGAAGTGTAGAATGCTACCTCAGTTACTGCCTTGCGTGGTGCACTTAACTAAGTTAAGAAAATATAGGAGAAGGTATATATTTGGAGGCAGAAATAAAAAGCTTCATTGTGGAATATGAGCTGGTGGACCATACAATTGGACACATTTAGTAAGCACGTGGATTTAAGAATCCAGAAGTTAGGGGATTCTTACGTACTTGGGAGCCGTCAGCATACAGATGATTGCAAATACCATGAGGATGGTTGAAAGTACCCACAGAAAGCAGATAAACTATGGGATGGTTGAGGGAAGGGAATTACATATTCAGTCTACCTGTTCAAAAACTTCTATAACACTGTTTATGTAAGCATTCCTGATAAACACTTTTTGAGTGCCTACTATATGTTAGATGCTGAATTCAGGGTTCTTCAATCTGCAATATTTTTTTTTCTTCATACTCTTCAGGCTTGTAGATCTGTGCTACAGATCTCAGTATAGCTTTGACACTGGTTTCTATGCCATAACTCTGGTATGAAAAACTGTCATAATAGTTTTTAAATATTTAAGAATGAATTGTTCTGAAATTAGCTTTAGTTACCTTCTGTAAAGATTTTTTATTTTTGTTCCTTTTGTATCTCCTTTGTTCAGAAAGCTCTAGTTCCTCTTTACTTAGTTCTACAAGAGACCGTGTTTATCTGGTGACAAAATTAAAAAATTAAAAATAAATAAATAAAATTAAAAAATACAGGGGTGGATAATAAATGTAATTTGCCCATAATGATTTGAATAAAAATTCCATTTCTTTATTTCCTTTCCTCTGTTTCTATCAGTGTCTACTAGACATTGGAAATTTTTAGAAATCTACTAGACATATTGAAATTTATATACAGGCTATGTGGTTTAAACTGGGTAAATGAATGCAGAATGAGATGAAAGATTAGAATAAAATGAATATATTCAAACAAAAGTGTGTATGTTAGGTGAAATAGCAGATATTGTGGAGATGATGCCTAAAGCTAGAAGGAAAAGAGAATTTGATATTAGAAATAACTATTACTTATGAGAGGGAGATTCGGGTAGTACATTTATCAGAAGTAGAGTGACTAAAATGATGCTTCTAATTGTATTAGAAGCTAATCATTACAACTGAGAAATGAGCCTATGATGATAGTTTGCCCTTTGTTGCTGTTTTGTTGCTAAAAAGTCATGCCTGACTCTTTGTGACCCCAGGCCCTTGTCCTTGGGATTCTCCAGGCAGGAACACTGGAGTGGGTTGCCATTTCCTTCTCCAGGGGATCTTCCCGACCCAGGATTGAAAGATGGCAGATGGATTCTTTACCACTGAGTCACCTGGGAAGCCCTAGTTTGCCCTTTATATAGCCATTAAAGTAACTCAGAATGGTAGCAGAGCTTGGAGTAGACAGAAATTCTTTACCCAGTAGATGGTACTTTTAAACAAAGTTGAAGGATGGATGGATAACTAGATGTCAGGAGCCTCAAATAAGGTGGTTTTTCACTTTTGCGTTTCTACATGACATGTGGAATGTGTCTGGAGGCAGTATGGAGTTGCTAACTCCCAGCCGTGTGCGTTGAGGAATATGTGATGCTGAAGGATAAGTAATGTTCTATGAAAGGCCTGTAGAGGGAAGCATGTCCTTAGATCCACCTTCATCTTCAGCCTCTTCACCAAACACACCATTTACTGTATTTCTTTAACTCTCAAACCACACTAGGTATCATTCAGTTTAGTGAAATCCACAGGGACATAGTTTATCTGTGCAGAAACCACAGTACACATATTTTACTTTATTCTGCTGCTGCTGCTGCTAAGTCGCTTCAGTCGTGTCCGACTCTGTGCGACCCCATAGACGACAGCTCACGAGGCTCCCTGTCCCTGGGATTCTCCAGGCAAGAACACTGCCTAGTGGCTTACTCTACTTTCTTCAACTTAAATCTGAATTTTGCAATAAATAGATGATTATTTGAGCCACAGTCAGCTCTAGGCCTTAATGCTGAGTGGTTTGTTTTTGAGATTGCACCCAAGTACTGCATTTCAGACTCTTGTTGACTATGAGGCTATTCTATTTCTTCTTCTAAGGGCTTGCCCACAGTAGTAGATATAATGGCCATCTGAATTAAATTAAATTTCCCCATTCCCATCCATTTTATTTCACTGATTTCTAAAATGTCCATGTTCACTCTTGCCATCTCCTATTCGACCACTTGCATTTAACCACTCCCTTAATAATAATTTCCAAATGTCTTTAATCCAAAGAAAAGACTTAAAGCTTATTTGCCTGTCTTATACACACCTGAAAAACAGGAAGTGCATGTTTTAGGGATAAACTGTTTAACCATCCCTTGGTCTGTTTATGTATAAGATTGCTTTTTGAAGCACATACCTTATTTTAAATGATGCACAAACTGAAGGCATTAATAAAATTAAAAAGTCAGTGAAAGGATCATGGAAAATGTTGGAAATTTCATGTATGTTTTCTGTGTAAATTCCATATGAAATGGACATCAGTGGAGCAGGAGAGGAGTACTGCACAGTTAGTGTGTAGGAGAGTGTTCTTTAAGGAAATCTCTCATTTAAATGATCATAAATGCATCCCATTTACAAAGTAAATTTAAATCTTATTTTTCTTCATCTATTTTCTCTTATTCAGAATAGACATATGTATGAGCTGTGCAAAATGATATAAGAGAAAAGAGTCTTTTTGGCCAATAAAGTACAGAAAAAATAAGAATTATTGAAGTTATTATAAAACAAATCACTTTGAATGTCAGAAAACCCAAGAAAGATTTTCACACCAAAATTGCTGTCAAGAAGGCAGAGTTTTGAGGCTAAGACTAAGAATAAATCTGGAAAACTGGAGAATTAAATGATCAGAGTGAGTAAAACTTGTGAATGAGTATGTGGATGAATAAATGAATAAAATGGAAAGGTAACTTGAGGGGTTATCAGATCTTCAAAGGGCTTTGTTGTTGTTTATTTTGCTTGTTTTTTTTTTTTTTTCAATAAATGGAAACTGAAGCAACTTTGTAGACTTATGTTAAGAGACCAAGGAAAAGAGAACAAATGAAAGATGTTTGGGGAAAGAGAAAAACTAATATAGTGTTTTGAGATAATTACAGAAAAGAAGGAGGAAAGAACACACAGTTTTCACTTATAATTCATCATTAACCAGTTGGCATATACCGCAGGCTTCATTTTCAAAACATACCCAGAACCTGGCCATTTTTAACCACCTCCTCTATTTAGTACTCTGGTCCAAGCCACCATCACTTTTATTATGAAAATTACAATAGCTTCCCGAACTGGTCCTGCTTCTGTCCTTACTAATCCCTTCCTCTTACTCAACCCAAGCCAACCCAACCCAATCTCTACACAGCAACCAGCATAATCCTTTGAAAACAAAATTATTTTTATAATACTTCTCTGTTGAAAGCTCTCAACTAGTTACCCATCTCCCTGAGTAAAATCTAAATTTATTATAATGGTTTACAAAGTTCTATACAGTCTTCTCCATCCTCTATTATCTCTCTGATCCCATAACTTACTCTTTTCTCCCTTCTTGCTCACTTTCTTCTCCTTGAAGACCCTGGGCATCCTCCCACTGAAGTGCCTTTGCTATGGCCATTTCCTCTGCTTTCAGGGCTTTTCTCCCAAATATCCTGAGAGAGGATCTCCCTTAAATCTTTTCTCAAATGTTACTGTTGCAATATAGCCTGCCATGACTACTCAGTTTAAAAAATGCAACTGTGACCTCACTCTTCCTGCTCTTCCTACCATTTCCTGCTTTTCTCTTATCCATCGTAATTTATATTTTTACTTATTTGTTTTATTTACTGTCTGTTTTTTCCCAGCAGAATCTTCAAAAGCATGTGAACTCTGTGAAGTCATGGATCTTAGACTGTTTTCTTCACTGCCATCCTTCCAGCACTGTGACAGTACTGAGCTTATTGCAGGCGATTATGTTTGTTCGATGAATGCATGCGTACATGAACGAATGAATGAAAGGAGAATCATGTTAAGGGAAAATGTTCAGCTGGGGAGGAGGAAAGAGTAGCAAGTTCATAAGAAATGACATTAGGTCTCTCAGAGTTGGAGTGATGATAGGAGTAGAGTGGTTGAAACTGGAGGTTTGTGAAAGTTTGGGTGGAAAAGTGAAAGAGCAATGTTGGGCAGGAAGCTTATGGAGTAAGCAAGAATGTAGGGAGAATGATTGTCAGGTGAAACACAGAAGATTGTGTAAAAGATCCTCATTTTAAAAAATATTTTTGCCTCTCTTTCACATTATCCCATTCTTCACACCAAGCTGTTCCATTCTTGCATTCGAGTTAAACTGAGATGATAATGGTAACCAATGTTACTTGTCATTGTCAGCCAGTGATCATGAGAGGGGGTATTCTGGAGATTTCTAATGATTTTTTTAGTCTTATCAATAAGACACTGGAAAACATGGCCCCTTTTGCTGTGGATGGTTGTTTGGATGTTATATCTGACAATGTTACAATATGCTGTAAGGTGAGAGAAGTGAAGCCAACTTTCCAAAAAATGGCGGCATGGAAGATTAAATGAATGTAGGTCCTAGACAGTCTCTCTGAGGCACTGAATTAGCCTCTTGAACCTCAGAACTTTCTTTAGGTGAGGTTAGTTTCCTTATGATGTAAGTAACTGTGCATTATGTTTTAGATACTCTGATGCCAGCACCCTCCTACGGCTTACCTTGTTTCATTACTTTCTCTACCAAGGCTCAGTTCAAAATTTCTAAGGTTGTTTATGGCATTTGTTTATGTTAAGGTATTTATCAGGGAGTGTGTTTATATGTATTTATGAAAATCCTAAAGAAGCAAGTTACTACCAAATACTTTAGTCTTACCTAATCATTTGTTCAGTTCAGTTCAATTGTTCAGTCGTGTCTGACTCTTTGCAACCCCATGAATCGCAGCACGCCAGACCTCCCTGTCCATCACCAACTCCCAGAGTTTACTCAAACTCATGTCCATCGAGTCGGTGATGCCATCCAGCCATCTCATTCTCTGTCGTCCCCTTTTCCTCCTGTCTCCAATCCCTCCCAGCATCAGGGTCTTTTCCAATGAGTCAACTCTTTGCATGAGGTGGCCAAAGTATTGGAGTTTCAGCTTCAGCACCAGTCCTTCCAATGAACACCCAGGACTGATCTCCTTTAGGATGGACTGGTTGGACCTCCTTGCAGTCCCAGGGACTCTCAAGAGTCTTCTCCAACACCACAGTTCAAAAGCATCAATTCTTTGGCACTCAGCTTTCTTCACAGTCCAACTCTCACATCCATACATGACCACTGGAAAAACTTTAACATGACCACTGAAAAAGCCTTGACTAGACGGATCTTTGTTGGCAAAGTAATATCTCTGCTTTTTAATAGTCTTTTAAATAGTGTTCCTTTTTATACATATTGTTGTATATAAAAAGTATGAGAGTCTTCATAGTGTTATATTTGTATAGAAAACAGAAGTGGGAGATAGACTGAGTAAAAAGATGTATTGTGATCTCAGTAATCCAGATTTAGAAAATGCCTAAACAGTTGGCCCTTGTAACCATGGTACAAACACCACTGTTCACTTATCAGAAGCTATGCTAATTACATTTATAACCAGTACAGCATCATGATTTATAAGATTTCAGATCACCAAAATGTGTGTTTCATATATATTTGGTCTTCCTCCACTATTCCTGGCTCACAGCTCTAAAACCTCTTGGAATTTCCTAAGTACTAAGAGTGATAAATGTGTCTTCTGTGATGTTAATGAGGTGACTTTTGAAACTCAGCTAAGGATTGGGCTTGGTTGCCAGTGGATCCAACCATGTGATTAGAGGGTTAGAACTTCCAGTTCCACCCTTTTGACCTCCACGGAGGGGAAAGGGGCCAGAGATTGATTTCAGTTGCCCGTGGTTAGTGATTTAATCCATCAGGCCTATGTAATGAAGCCTCCATAAAAATCCAAAGGATGGGTGTGGAAACTTTGGTTTCTTGTAGAGATGCTGGGAGGGATTGGGGGCAGGAGGAGAAGGGGACGACAGAGGATGAGATGGCTGGATGGCATCACTGACTCGATGGACGTGAGTCTGAGTGAACTCCGGGAGTTGGTGATGGACAGGGAGGCCTGGGGTGCTGTGATTCATGGGGTTGCAAAAAGTTGGACACGACTGAGCGACTGAACTGAACTGAACTGAGAGATGATGGGAAATTCACTCTTCAGTTAACTCCTACTTCCAAAGGCCCCTAAGCTGGACTGGTCCATAGACAGGCCTGCTGACCTCAAACTCACCTTAAAACAATGCTCAGACAGGAAACTACACTACACTAGGAGGAGGAGGAGATGACATCAGAAGCAGACAGCTTGCCCAAGATGCTGATCTGACTTGTATGATCATTTATAATGTTTTCTTGATTCCTTGGACCTATGCCTATCAATTCCATGTTTTCTATCATGGACATGATTCTATGCTAGTTTAAAACTCAATCCAATCCACAGGTAATACCTGTACCTATTCTGGGTTACCTTGGTGAATTTCTCTTCTTTAGGGCTCTGATTGGATACCCCCTAGGAAATTTGTTTTAGATGAGTGTTCAGTCCTGTTCTATCTATTCATAATAATTCTAGATGGGATCCTCTCACCTGGCCAGTTAAAAAATACCTGCTTTGAGGCTGGCCATAGATTTAAGTTTTCTCTTAGGGTCATTTAAACTTAATCGGAGTGATGAGCTAAGTCTCAATAAAAAATTAACTTCTCATCTAGTAAAAGGAAAGAAAACTCCTACAATTATGGGGGGGATCTACATGTTTAACACCAGGGTATGGTCATTTAAGTTTAAAGGCTCCTCTATGTTGGGAATGGTTAAATCATACTAAAAATGATCAACCTGGTAATTTTGAGACAAGGCTGGGTGCTTAATGAACTATGCCTGTTATTACCCTTAGAGAGAGAGATTGGTATGGGACTCAATGGTTTTGTGGCACTAATTTATGGCCTTGACATCTACAGGGATGATACGAAGGTGTAGCCTGGGATTCCCATGAATTTAAGGTCATACATGTTAACAAATTATAGGTAACCCCAACCAATCTACCATTGCTATGATCCCAATGGGTCAAAGATGTGTATTCCACTGGTATGACCATTTAGCTGTGTGTGTGTGTGTGTGTGTGTGTGCCTTCAGTGGGGTTGGAGGATGTAATTGACCATATCTAAGCCTTGACAACTTTCATAAGCTTTAAATGATAGTAACTGGGCTATTAGCCTATTGAATTCTGAGATCTCTTTGATGAGAAAGGCAGTGCTACACAACTGCAAGACCCTTGACACCTTACAGCATCTCGGGGAGATATCTGCTGTAATTCAAACTGAATGCTGTATTTTTGTACCTGGTAAATCCTTTAATGTAACACATTTGAACCACATGAAAAATCAGATTTCTGCTCTAAGTGACCCATTCCCTAGTTTTGACAATCTTTAAAAAAAAAACTGGTGTGGGAGGCTCATTGCTAAAATATTTACTTTTAATTCCACTAATGTTATTAACTATTCCATTTGTAGTTTGCTTGTTTCACAAGATTATTATTTCTTGTATTACCAAGTATATGACTGAGCCTTCAACGAAAATGATGACTAGACTTGAAGCAGTTGATCAAATGTATAGTTCAATATGTGATCAATGATTGTAATAGTGTAACTCTAGAAGGCAATGGCACCCCACTTCAGTACTCTTGCCTGGAAAATCCCATGGATGGAGGAGCCTGGTAGGCTGCAGTCCATGGGGTCGTGAAGAGTCGGACACGACTGACTTCACTTTCACTTTTCACTTTCATGCATTGGAGAAGGAAATGGCAACCTACTCCAGTGTTCTTGCCTGGAGAATCCCAGGGACGGGGGAGCCTGGTGGGCTGCCATCTACGGGGTCGCACAGAGTTGGACACGACTGAAGTGACTTAGCAGCAACAGCAGCAGCAGAGAAGGCAATGGCACCCCACTCCAGTACTCTTGCCTGGAAAATGCCCTGGACGGAGAAGCCTGGTGGGCTGTAGTCCATAGGGTCTCGAAGAGTCAGACACGACTGAGCGTCTTCACTTTCACTTTTCACTTTCATGCATTGGAGAAGGAAATGGCAACCCACTCCAGTGTTCTTGCCTGGAGAACCCCAGGGACGGGGGAGCCTTGTGGGCTTCTGTCTATGGGGTCGCACAGAGTTGGACACGACTGAAGTGACTTAGCAGCAGAGATGATGGGAGAATTCAGAGCCTGGAGAGGGAATGGAATCTCAGTGTCTCTGACCACATACCTTGCTCTCTGAATCTTTTCTGTCTGGCTGTTCTGAGTTCTGTCCTTGTACAGTAAATTAGTGATCTAGTAAGTACAGTGTTTCTCTGAGTCCTGTGAGCCACTCTAGCAAATTTATCCAGCCGAGGAGGAGGTCATGTGAACCTCTGATTTATGGCCAGTCAGAAAGAAATACAGATAACAGCTTGGACTTGGGACTGGTCCTGACATCCAAAGAAGGGGTCGTGGGCACCTCCCGTCTGTCATTGGTTGGGGATAGCTGTGAGGGGGAGGGTAGACTTGTGGGACTGAACCCTTAGCCTGTGGGATCTGATGTTATCTTCAGGTAGGTAGGGTTAGAATTGAGTTGAATTGTTGGACATCCAGTTGGTGTTCAAAGAATTGCTTGTTTGTGTGGGGGGACCACCCCATACTTGGAACTGAGTCCAGAAACCCAAAATAAGCAGTCACTAACTATGTATTCATTGTTGCGTTCTCAAACTGCTTTAACTAGTGGAACCACACAAGTCCAAGAACTTATAAATACTTAGATAAAGTTTTTGGTCACATGTTTGCAGAATTGGCATTGGCTAGCAGGTATTTTTCAAATATTTCCCTCAGTTACCTTTCAAGTCACTAGACTAGGAAAGTATCAACAAACACAAAATGAAGAAAACGAAGCTTAGTGTTTCTGTGTGCTTATCCCTTACTTGGGCAGTTACACATTCATGTAAAAGAGTGCTTGGCTTCACCCAGTGATGATTTTGGAATTCTTTTCCAAGTGTGAAAGTTGCTCAGTCATGTCCAACTCTTTGCGACCCCATGGAATAGTCCATGAATTCTCCAGGCCAGAATACTGGAACAGGTAGCCGTTCCTTCGCTAGGAGATCTTCCCAACCCAGGGATCGAACCCAGGTCTCCTGCATTGCAGGCGGATTCTTTACCAGCTGAGCCAGCAGGGAAGCCCTTTTCCAGGTACTGTCTTATTTGAGCCTGATTATAGTAAGTTTAGGAGCCAGTTTTATTTCTCTGCTCTTTCACTTTGCCTCCCTGGCTTTGGACGGGCTGTCTCTGCCTTCAGTTTTCAATTTTAACTTTGGTCCAGTCATTGTCCCCACTTTTCCTGTCTACAACCTTTATAACAGCTCTGGGCACATTCAGCTCTCTTCCTATGTGGTCTCCTCAACCACCAGGCTTGTAGCCTCCAGGCAAAGTTTGGATCGATCCTACAGATATATGCTAGGAGATCTCTGTAGTGACCACCCGGAAACACAGTGTCTACTTCTATTTTATTTTGTAAAAATTACTTTATTTATTTTAAAATTTTTATTGGAGTGTAGTTGCTTGATAATGTCATGTTACATTCTGCTGTACAGCATAGCGAATCAGCTGTACATATACACGTATCCCCTCTTTTTTAGACTTTCTCACAGTTTCTAATTTTAAAATGAACGAGGCAGAGTGTAAAACGGCATTTTATTTTTCAGATTTATTGCCATGGTACCTTTAGGATCATCCTAATTTTGGATCCTGACAGTGATAAAGTAAGGAGAGAAACTATGATATACATTTGAATAGCATTTAAAATATTGCAGGAAGCTTCTCCTCTACCATCTAATTCTCTCAATAAACTAAAGTCATTATTATCCTTCAAATAAGAAATGTATGGCTCAGAAAGCTGCTCCAGTCTGGCCATGGCCCCATAAGTGGTAAGTCACAGAAATGGGGCTAGAAACCAGATGTCTTACCTCCAATCATGCTCCTTATTAACACCTCACTTTCTTCATTTTATGCTGGAAAAAATGCCCTTATCTAAATAATTTGATAACCCATTTGAGGGACCGAAAAGGTCACACATGAGAGCAACAGTGTGTATTCAGGAGAGGGAGGTTTTGAGCACAATATAAACTTATTTTTCCAAAGGTCAGATTCGATTCCATAGTGGCCAGGTGGCATAAATCACCCTCCAGGGCCCCAGCCATCCCTTTGACAGGAGTTTGCAGACCCAGGACTACGCAGAAGTCTCAAACCTGTGACAGAGGCTTCTTTGAGACGAGCATCAGTGTTGCTGCATGGGACGCTGTGTGACCACAGAGACAGACGGGGGAGTGGGGGATACTGGAGAGAGCTGAAGCAAAAGCCTGAGTCATCCTTTCAAATCGCATTGATCAAAGGAGAATTTTAGACGTGAGTGAATGAGAGTTCTTATGAGTGAATCTTCCGAGGGGAAGGGGAAGGCCAAACCTGGCTCATTATCACCAAGTAATACTGCAGAGTAATTCGCTACTTCAGTCTCATCCCTCTGCCCTCTGTGAGCTGCTACAGAAGTAAATACTTTGGAGTACTTTACTACGTGTTCTGGCAGATCTTGTGGTCTCCATCTGCAGAAAAGCAGCATTTGCCCAGACTTGAAATGTCAGCTTGATCCATTCAGGGATTTCAGATTAAAAACAAAAATTGAGCATGATTAATAGGCCCAGAAAAGAATGTCAGAATTGAATATGCGTTGCGAAAGTATTTGAGAAGCTGCCAGGGAGCATATGGCTCTATCCTCTATTAAATAAAAGGAAGTAGAAGTTGGCAGGTGGGGAAGCAATGCAAATAAGCACTTAAAATGTAAAGAATCAGCCATCTTGACCCAGTAATTCTATTCAGAGGAATTCATTCTAAAGAAATAACAGAAGCTGGAAGGCTTCTTGCAAAGACTTCTCTCTTCAGTGATATAGAAAATGGCAAAAATGATACAAAAGAAGAACAAATAAACCACTGGAGAACAGTGTAATAAATTACAGCAATATTATGGAAATGCATTAAATTTTGTATTGGGTAAAGCCTTTCATTGAACTTCCAGAGAGTTCCCAAAGGATGTATTTTAATCGCACTTACGATGAGAACTTGTTTTCAGATATGAATCGTCTTAAGTCATTGCCTTTCCATTGTGTACTTTCCCTTGATGTTGCTGTTTGTTTCACAATCGGTAGAAACTTGGGAACATACAGATTTTAAAACTAATTCTAATGTGCTTTACATGCTTACGCAACATCAAGAGGGAGGAGTTTGCAAGGAGCAAAATGTTGACCAGAAGGAGGGTCTCCTTAGGAGAACAGGGTCAGCCAGAAGAAACTCGCAGGAGTGTTAATTTAATATTGCTGGCTGCGATCTTCAGGGTGGGCTTCCCAAGTCGTGTTACTGGTAAAGAACCCACCTGCCAATGCAGGAGACATAAGAGACACAGGTTTAATCCCTGGGCCAGGAAGATCCCCTGCAGTAGGAAATGGCATCCCATTCCAGCATTCTTGCCTGGAAAATTCCATGGACAGAGGAGCCTAGTGGGCTACAGTCCATGGGGTCACAAAAAGTTAGACATGAATTAGTGACTGAGCACATCTTTGGGTTGAGAAATTTTTAGACTAAATTATTTATTCTTTCTAAAGATAGATGAGTAACTTTCAAGGAGGCATTTTTCCTAACATTTTTGTGCATGGAAATTGGAAAAGCTTTGGAGTCAGACCAAGCTGGGTCATAATGACAGTGAGAGCCAATATTTACTGAGCACTTGGAATAGATCAGACACAGTCTATACCCAAATTTTTACTGATTTAATCATTGCAACAGCCCTTTGAACTAGATACGTCTCTTATCTTTATTTTGCAAATGAGGAAGAACTAGAACACAAGGAGATTAAGTAACTTGCCCAGGGTTACTGGATTGGTTAACCATGATGCATATTATCACTTAAATGCTGGTTATAGACACCGATTGGGCCATTTGTTGGGCTCTTCTGTCTTTTCATTTTAAGTGGCTTAAGGTACTCAGGTAACTGTGCTGTGTTTCAAATCCTTTCACCTTTGTTCTGATCTCCTGGCTTGAGCCACTGCCTCGCACTTTTTTGACCATTACTACCCTAAAAGAGGGGCTCCCCAGGTGGCACTAGTGGTAAAGAACCCGCCTGCCAATGCAGGAGATAGAAGAGTCTCAGGTGCGATCCCTGGGTTGGAAAGATACCCTGGAGGAGGGGATGGCAACCCACTCCAGTATTCTGCTTGGAAAATCCCATGGACAGAGGACCCTGGCGGGCTACAGTCCGTCAGATGGCAAAGAGTTGGGCATGACTGAAGCAACTTAGCATACTCACATGAACCCTAGAAGGTTGGAAACCTGATCCCTTTTCAGCACTGATCTCAGTTGCAATTTGCCCTTAGCAACTTGGTTTTCTCTGTCTGGGGTCTGTAGGAGCCCACACCTCAGGGCGTCTCCGTGGAAGCAGATTGCTTTAAAGCTGATGAAGGATCAGGGCCCATCACATACAGCAGTCCCTTGCAAGGCCCTGTTCCTACTTGTGTATTCACATTTTTCAAACTTTTTCTTAAATAGAGTTCCCCCTTCCCTGGAATTGCATGAACTCTAAGTCTCACAAATACAGTGGAAGTGAAAAATAGATTCAAGGGATTAGATCTGATAGAGTACATAATGCAAAATGCCAGGCTGGATGAAGCACAAGCTGGAATCAAGATTGCTGGGAGAAATATCAATTACCTCAGACACACAGATGACACTACCCTTATGGCAGAAAGTGAAGAGGAACTAAAGGGTTTCTTGATGAAAGTGAAAGAGGAGAGTGAAAAAGTTGGCTTAAAACTCAACATTCAGAAAAGTGAGATCATGGCATCTGGTCCCATAACTTCATGGCAAATAGGTGGGGAAACAATGAGAGACTTTATTTTGGGGGGAGACTCCAAATCACTACAGATGGTGACTGTAGCCATGAAATTAAAAGACGCTTGCTCCTTGGAAGAAAAGTTATGACCATTCTAGACAGCATATTAAAAAGCAGAGACATTACTTTACTGGCAAAAGTCCGTCTAGTCAAAACTATGGGTTTTCCAGTAGTCATATATGGATGTGAGAGTTGTACCATAAAGAAAACTGAGCGCCATAGAATTGATGCTTTTGAACTATGGTGTTGGAAAAGACTCTTGAGAGTCCCTTGGACTGCAAGGAGATCCAGCCAGTCAATCCCAAAGGAAATCAGTCCTGAATATTCATTGGAAGGACTGATGCTGAAGCGAAAACTCCAGTACTTTGGCGACCTGATGTGAAGAACTGACTCATTTGAAAAGGCCCTGATGCTGGGAAAGATTGAAAGCAGGAGGGGAAGGAGAAAATAGCAGATGAGCTGGTTGGATGGCATCACCGACTTGATGGACATGAGTTTGAGCAAGCTCCGGGAGTTGGTGATGGACAAGGAGGCCTGGCGTGCTGCAGTCCATGGGGGCACAAATAGTCAGACACGACTGAGCAACTGAACTGATACGTATTCCTGTAGCTGATTCACTTTGCTATACAGTAGAAATGCATACATTTTAACTAAAAAACAAACAAACACCTCCCTCTTACCGCTAAAAGACTTGCTGATGCTTTCTGAGTTATAATTTCTATATTTGTAAAATGGAAATGTTGGGGATCAGGTGAAATTCTTGTAAAATTCTTGATCTTAGTAGGTGCATATTAATGTTACTCTATCTGTGATTCTAGTAACTTCTGTGTCCAGGCAGGTTTTCCCCAGACAATTCTGATACAGAATACTTTGTCTTGTTTTCTCCACATGTTCTCCTAATACTTAAGAAACCATTGGCCCTTCTGCTGGGTATGACGTGTATCGTCTCCACTAAATCTTATGGTTTAATAAATCTTTGATTTTTAACACCATCCAGACCTAGTTCATGTGCTCCTGCACACTCTAAGTTAGGCAGCTGTGATTTAGGCTGGATTTGAAAATGAACTGGAGACAGATGATGGTCTATTGTATCTAAGCCTATCACCCCTGTTAATCTGTATTAGAACCCTATTCTCCTCCTTCATACCCTCATTTCAAGTTATAAATAGGTATTAGTTTGCTTATTAGTCTATGATCTGTGTTTCTCATTAGCCTGTGAATTTCATGGAACCAAAGGCACATTTGTTCTTTTCACAGACACCTAGCATATGGCCAGGCATATAGCAGCAACTCAACAAATGCTTTTTTGCATGCAGGTAGCCATGAAGATGGTAAAGGCAAGAACATTTGCCAGAGGTGAGGCCCTGCGATTCATCCAAACGTGGCTCCCTCCGCACGGGCTCTCCCCTTCTGTTGTACACAGACGTTCACCAGTTCTTCATATCTCAGCAGAGTTCTTCTGTTTGTATCCCCCCTTTCTTCCTCTAGTCCTCTTCCTTCACCTTGGTTGTTCCCATCTCACATCCGCACACAAAATGCCCTTCTTTTTTCTCTTCCTCTGGCTTCTATGGAGGAACACAAAGTGTTTCCAAATATTGCAAAAAAAAAAAAACCAAAAACCTTAGGTCCCATTTCACTCAGGTTTAAAGATTACTTGGTTTTTGACAAGACCAAGATGAAGTAGTGTGGTCAAGGGAGGCTGGGGAGTTCCCAGCCCCTGTAGGAACGTGGGGATGAGGATGGGAGAGGCATGCTTACCATACAGTTACGGTGGCAGAGTGCGGACAACACCTGCAGAGAGGGAGGTGGTCTCTCTGCAAATCCTTAGCTGGCTGAGGGCGCTCTTACCTGAGTGTCAAGAGAACCATCTCTGCTCCATGTTACCGCACAAGATACTAATCACAGGCCAGGGACTGTCTGTCCATTTCCATTCTTCCTCCCATTGTTTTAATAGTATCATTTTAATAAAGGGAATTATGTTTCTTCTGGTTTTAGGATAATGTCTTATGGTTTACTATAATCACGTGTCATTACAATAGAAGTATTTACTAATTTTGCCCTTTCTAAACAGGTTTCTCATTATTCATTGCCTAATATCACAAAAACTCTAATTGAGATTGTTCTAATTTCATAATGGTAGATAAAGAAACATTACATAAAAACGATGCAATAAGGCCTCATCTGTAGAGTTTAGTCTCTTGTGTTTCTTAAGGACTTATGTACCAGATACTGAACGAGGAGTTGCATGGTGATCTAGAAATTCGGATAGAATGTAATAAAATAATTTATGCAATTATACAGCATTATTATACTACATGTATAACATATATACACATACTGCACATATATGCATACAAATACACATGTCTGTATAAAATCATATACAAATACACACGAATAGATAGATATACAATATTTCTCCAAATTTTTCTGAAGGCACTGGGCTTGTTTTCTTGAGACAGGCTATGAATGTATGTATGTAGATATGAGCACCTGTGCTCAGTCATGTCTGATTCTTTGTGACCCCAAGGACTGGCTTTGGAGTGAATCAGCATGGTTTTGGTTCCTAGCAATACCACTTACTTGCTATATGATTTCGTGTGACTTATATAGTTTTTCTTAAATTTCATTTTTGAATAATGAGAGCAGTGTTTCTTAACTCCCAACACTGATGTTTTACATTGGATTTTAGCGTTTATTTTCACAAAGACACTATAAAGTCGGAACTGTTGTCATCCGCATTTTACAGATAAAGAAGCTGAGTCACAAAGTAGTTAAATGACTTGCTCAGAGGTCAGAGGGCAAAATCAGACACATCTCTGGGCTGTCGAACTATAATGCTTATACTGTAGGGCATTAGATCAAAGAAAATAACTGAAATTGCCAAAGGGATGACTACAAGAGAAAATAAAACTCAATTAGAAGAATCAAGAAGAAGCCAAAAAATAAGAGGAAACATGTGCCAGGCACCCTGAGGAGTCTTTAGACATTGTCTCAAACATCCTTAAAACCCTGGGGCGGGGCCGTGATGACCTTTTAAAAAAGAGAACTGCAGTTCACAACTACAGCTGATGAAAGCTGATACTGGGATTCAATCTAGGTCCTTCTGATTATAAATGCTATACTGAGATACATCTTGTGCTTCTAGGTACATAGCATAGTTCTGTAGTTGGCATTAGGAAAATACGTTTCACAGGCTCTGAGCTCAAGGAGCTTAGAGTCTTAACGGGGATGACAGGCATGGGAGCCGCAAGCAAGGAAACGCAACATTCACGGTGAAGGTAACAACACCCATCGGTGTGGGTGGCTAGGACGGGAAAGATCCTAGAGCTCAAATGGAAAATGTCACGGTGGACCTTGATCTTCACCTGGACCGAGAGGCTGAAGCTTGGCACACTGTGCACAATCACTGTTTGTGCCTAAGTGATCAGGAGAGTTAAGAGAAAAGACAGTTCTTTTCCAGTCACCTTCCTCCTCACACAGGACCTATTAGCTTTCCCCTTCAACTCTGGAGAGAGGGCAGGAGGGGGCGGTCCCGCAGGGGCATGCTCGCTGCCTTGCCAGTTAATGCCAGGTCAGGGACCACGTCTGTATCAGTGCCCTCAGCAGTGACTGGAGCCTGGCAGGGCTGCATGAAGAAATGTGCTGGATGAACGAATAAATGAATGAGACATACACAGTAAGAGATGGATTATTTCAGGGAAGACCTACAGAGATCAGAAAGGGGAGCGGGAAAAAAAAAAAAATCACAACCAGGATCCATACCATCATATTATCCTTTCTTTGAGGTCTCTCCCTTCCCCTCTCACGTAATTATTTCCTTTTCTGTGCTCCTACAGTCCTCCTACAAAGACTTAAACCTCCCCCAACCCTCTGCTGACGTTGTTGGCTTACATCCCTGGCTCTATTGAAAGGAGAGGTGTTATCTAGAGGGAGGAAGGTATCGTATTCACCTTTATATCTCTAGTGCCTAAAACACCATCTAGCTCAGCAGACAACATGATGAATGATACATTCTCAGCAAATAATACCTATTTATTATTGCTGTTTGGGTAATAAACAGCACTGAGTGGAGACCGTTACTTTCCTGTGATTGACTTCTGCCCAAGTCTCCTCCTGCTAACTTGTTTTTGTTGCCTGATACACAACTTACATTTTTCCACCTCTTGTATCACTGACTCCCTTTAATTCACTACATTTTAATTTTGATTCCATGCTCCATAAAAGTGTGTATTGCCCTCTTGTGTCTCCTTCAATGGAACTGCCCACAAGCATCCCCTTTTAGGTGTTTCTGCCCCCTTCTGCAGGACTCTGCTGCCCTCTAGGGGGCCTTGCTCACCACATACGTCTCCAGACCCCGTTTGCTCTGCGATTGACCATCCAGTCCTTGGTTGGGATTGCTGCCCTCATGGCAGGGCTGCCAGACTCTGAGGCTCCTTTATCTGCTCCTGCAGCCCCCAGTTTATAAACCTGTGGCTGTACAGTGTAATGGGCTTAGGAATATGAGCCTGTGGCATAAGCAAGCAAGGAAGCTGTCAAAAATTGAATCCCATCCCAAGAGGAGCTTTTGAGGTGGCAGCCACTGGGTCCCAGTGCTCTTGGTACCAACAGGATCCTCAGCTGTGAGTATCTCACCTGTATCTTGGAGAAGTGAAGTGAAGTGAAGTCATTTCGTCGTGTCCCACTCTTTGCGACACCATGAACTGTAGCTCCTCTGTCCATAGGATTTTCCAGGCAAGAATACTGGAGTGGATTGCCATTTCCTTCTCCAGGGGATCGTCCCAACCCATGGATCAAACCGGGTCTCCTGCATTGCAGGCAGGCTCCTTACTGGCTGAGCCACGAGGAAAGTGTCTTGGTAGTATGCATATTATGTCAAAGTTTATTCTCTGGAATCCAGTATCCAGCTAATGAGAGTGTTCTACCTGGTAAATGAATGATGATTTCCATCTTTGCTTGGGCCTCTGTGATATAAAGAACTTCCTCAAAGAATTGGGGCCTCAGTGGTTTTCTTGGTTAAACCAAACCAACATCTGGTTACCATATCCAATGGTGATGACTCGTAACTCTATCTAATTTGACTTCTCTGTAACACTGGAACTATTGATCACTCTCGGATCATTCTTCCTACTTTTGTGTTATCAGTTGTGTCTAGGTCTCAAATGTACTTAATACTAATATTCAGGAATTTTTTGTCTACTTATCAGACTTTCCTTTATCTAGTCTGGGCTCTTTATCTAGAGGACCCTGCCCTTTGCTTTTCCAAACTGTACTTCAGACACCAAACTCTCTAGTTTTGCAGGCTAGTTTTTCCAGCAGCTTCTTGGATGTGTTCACTTAGATGTCTCTTCGGATTCTCAGATTTAACAGTTCCAAAATGAAGCTCATTTTCCTTCCACCTTTCTCTCCTTTATCTTACCATCTTTGCTCCCAAATTTATGCTCATTTAGTCTGATTATCATCCAATGCAAATGATTCCCCAACCCTTTTATTTTAGTATCCACCCTGGACTTTTCTGAGTTCATCAGACATAGTATTGACAAAACTTCACACTTCATTTTATCCTTCAAGATTCTCCTCTCCAAGTCTGAATTATATAGGTCCCAATCCCCCGATTTTGATACAGGTCAAAAACCTAGGACTCATCTTTTTCTCTTTCTTTCACATACACATACCAATGATTAAGTCCTATTGTTTTACTTTCTATTTGAAGCCATCATAATCTCTAAGCCTAGCCCATCACAATGGACATCGAGCTGATTTCTCACTTCTCTTCTTTCCACTCTATATTCTGTTCTATCTATAGAAACCAGAAGGATCACTTTAACATATCAGTCTCATCATGTAACTTCTCAAACCTGCCAAAGCATCCCATTATACGCAGGACAAAGTACAAAATCTGTATCTCATGCCGTTTGATCTCCACGTGCCGGTCCACCTGTTCTCTGACCATCATCGCCCCTTCTTAGGCTTCTCCACCCACAGTGGGTCTTGCTTGTCCCCCAAAATGATAGTCTCGCTCCTGCCTCAAAATCTTCTCACTTGCTGTTCCCTCTACCTCCCCAATCTTTATGAATCCTGTTTTCCTACTTCATTTTGCTCTGTGTTCAACTTAGTCAGAGAGGCTATTCATGACACCATAATTAAAAATGTCTAAAATTACTCTCTATCCAGCACACTCTAGTTCTTCACTTTTCTTCATTATTTTTAATAGCAGTTATACCTATATAGAATTGTTTTGTTTACTTTTTATTTTGTTCTCTCTGATTGCAATTGAAGTTCTGTGAGGGTTGAGATTTTGTTTTCTTTACCACTTTGTCCTCAAAGAGAGGACAATTCCTGGTACACAGCACCTTCTCAGTAAATCATTGCTGGGTGTAGTGGTGAGCAAGTCAGGGTATTGAAATGTATGCCAAGTTCTCTGTCATATAACTTTAGGTTTATCTTCAATGGGGACTCTCTCTATATATATATACACACACACATATATATATGAAATATATATCTGATGTATTATGTATTAGTATACTTTTTATTGTAGTAGTTGAATGCTATAGTTTTTATACAAACATCTTTCTAAAAGGAAGAAAATTTTACTTAGACAAACTATAACCAAACTACACTTTATTCCTTTTAGAAAGATGTTTATATAAAAACTATAGCATTCAAAACTAACAAGTTTTTCTATGTACTATGAAGAACCCATAAAAATGGAAGGTATGGAAGAAATTTAAAATTTTTACTACAGAGATATGATATCACACACATTATAATAGCTTAAATGATCTCTACCATATATATATATATCTATATCTCCATCTAACTGAATGGTGAAGTCATTAATAATGGGGTATATGTGTTTAGAACTTTTGTAGACTAGATGGTGAATAATGGCTTTATAAATGGCATAAGCTGGATCAGTAAATATGAGTGAGGGTGAATTAATTTCATGGTCAGTAAATAATGTATAGAAGCAGCGATGTAAAAACAGTGTATGGGGTCCATAGTTGAGGCAACTTGACTTATGCAGAAGACTAAAGCTCAGGAGGAGCATGAAGGAAGGTTGGAAAGGTAAGAAGATAACCTGAAGACGTTCTGAAGAGCCTTGAACTGTCCCTGGTGTATTTTTCAACATATAGGAACTGAGGAAACATTGACGGTTTTTGAGAAGGTCAAATGTATTGGATTTATCACCCTTGCAGTAATTCAGATGTACAGAGATAAAGTAATGGATTTGTGTAGCAGTTATTGAAATACAAATGAAGATAAAAAATGTTTGAAAAAACATTTTAAATAACATGTAATATCTCACCAGCATCTAATCTCTAATTAAATATGTTTCAGTTGAGGACAAAGACAAGCATGGCTAACATTTTGATGGTGGGAAGTAGCACTTGTTACATTTAACAGCAACACAGAAAAAAGAAATCATTAAAGAACTTATTTGATATAAAAGAGTGAGTTTCAGTATGTGTTGAGATGATGCTGGGTATGAAGATGGAACTATCCAGCTGCCGTCTGGCTACTCATTACTAGACCTCAAGAAAGAACCCTTGAGATTTGAAGGTAGGATGATAGCTGAATTCTCTGAAGAAGAGAACACAGGGACAAAGGAGCCAGGGGCCGTGGATTAACCTTAGTGACACGGAGAGCTGGGATACAGGAAGTGGCCCCAAATAGCCCTGACCTCTGAACCTTTGTGTCTGTTGTTATCTCTTGTTGGAACTTCTTTCCTCACCTAAGCAACTCAGACACTCCTACTTATCTTTTCTTTTCAGTGTTATCTGCTTCCTGAGTCTCTTTAGCATGTTACTGGGGGTAGAAAGTTATGACCAACCTAGATAGCATATTGAAAAGCAGAGACATTACTTTGCCAACAAAGGTCCGTCTAGTCAAGGCTATGGTTTTTCCAGTGGTCATGTATGGATGTGAGAGTTGGACTATAAAGAAAGCTAAGTGCCAAAGAATTGATGCTTTTGAACTGTGGTGTTGGAGAAGACTCTTGAGAGGCCCTTGGACTGCAAGGAGATCCAACTAGTCCATTCTAAAGGAGATCAGCCCTGGGTGTTCTTTGGAAGGAATGATGCTAAAGCTGAAACTCTAGTACTTTGGCCACCTCATGCGAAGAGTTGACTCATTGGAAAAGACTCTGATGCTGGGAGGGATTGGGGGCAGGAGGAGAAGGGTATGACAGGGGATGAGATGGTGGGATGGCATCACTGACTTGATGGATATGAGTTTGAGTGAACTCTGGGAGATGGTGATGGACAGGGAGGCCTGGCGTGCTGCGATTCATGGGGTCGCAAAGAGTCGGACACGACTGAGTGACTGGACTGGACTGAACTGAACTGAGGGTTGAAAGTCTATGACTGATTCTCCCTTTGAAGAGCCACAGGAATCTTTTTGTGGCTTTGAGTAACGGAGAATATAATAAGGCATTATATATATATATATATATATGTATGTATAAAATAATATATGTAATAGGAGGAATGCCAGACAAATTGTGGGGGGAAGAGGGGACCAAACAACTCAGGAAAGGTAGAGAACTTATTTTCGCCAAGAAGTTAGAGAAAAGGACATTCCATCTTTACCAAGGGAATAGATTTAAGGGAGGAGAAGGAATTGTTAACTCACAGGTGTATGCCTGAGACATACTCTTTTTCTGGGTATGTTCTACAAGAGATATGACTTGCATGCCCAGATATGATGTAGTTAAGCCACACAGGGCTAATGCAAATAAAAGGAACATTTCTGGATACAGAATTTTGACAAAAATGCTATTTACCCCACCACCCAACAATTTATATCAGTTAATCAAAAACATTTTAATCAAATTCAAGTAGTAACAAATGAGACTACTAACATCACATCCAAA
The DNA here is from genome assembly GCF_003369695.1 of Bos indicus x Bos taurus. Taxonomy (NCBI): domain Eukaryota; kingdom Metazoa; phylum Chordata; class Mammalia; order Artiodactyla; family Bovidae; genus Bos; species Bos indicus x Bos taurus. The sequence goes on from NC_040104.1 coordinate 44,050,487, forward strand.
TTAAAATTCACTGTAATCACAGCATTCAAAAATATCAATTCATTATACAAAGGGAGTGTTTTAGATGCGATTCATCAAAATCATCCAGACATAGTCTTTTATAGCTCCACAGATATACTTCAATTATTGCAGAGCCAAGCCAGTTAATTAATCATTTCAAAGCATTTCTCTTCCCCCGAATTAAACACCTGAAATACGTTATTCATAACACTATAACCCACCAGATCTAAATCTTCTTAGCATTTGCTTTCTACATGCCCAGTGAAAGACAGAAGCACATTTAAATAGTATATTAGACAATGGTAGAGTGAGACTTAAAAAGTTGACTTATTCTTTTAGAAAATGAACTACCATTGAGTGTTTTTTTCACTATTAGGGAAGGAACTGGGTTTTCACCAGAGACTATAGAAGTGCATTTTTGCTGCCTATTCCTCACATTTTTACTGGCGAATCTGTTTAAAAAGGCATTGTGAGTTACTGGTAATGGAGACACAGAAGTCAGTGCCTACAAGAAACGTAGTCTAGCAGGGAGAAGGACACACAAACAACACGATAATACAATGTGAAGAGTTCCGTATGAGGCGATCCAGAAAGTCCAGGGGAAATACAGTTTTTAAGGAGGTGTTACATTTACGTGAGAATCTGGAGGGTGAGAAGGTGTTTTCTAGGTAAAAGGAAGAGAGGTGAATGAGAAAGAATAGAATATACACAGCAGGAGTAGGCCAGACAGAGGACTGACTAAAGTGTGGAGGATTGGGGAGTTGTGTGCAGTCTGGCCTTGCGAGCATATGCAGTATGTGTTGGGAGGAGCAATGTTGGGATGGGGGAAAAGGGGGAATTTGGTGGAACAGATTGGGGACTGGGCCTCAGGTAGAGAAGGTCAAGTCTTCAAGGGCCAGGTCCTAAAGGGTTTTGTGAGCCATGGACAAGAGTTTTTGATGTTTATATTTTAAGACATGTATACCTGCCAATTTAAAGGCTGAGTGGTGTGATCAAATTTGTACTTTAGGAGGGCAGCTGTTGAGAAAGTGTGTTGCATGCATGCTCAGTCACTAATTCACTCTTTGCAACCTCATGGACTGTAACCTGCCAGGCTCCTCTGTTCGTGGGATTCTCCGGGCAAGAATACCAGAGTGGGTTGCCATTTCCTTCTCCAGGGGATCATCCCGACTCAGGGATCGAACCTGTATCTCCTGTGTCTCTTGCATTGGCAGGCTGATTCTTTACCACTGAGCCACCTGGGAAGATTGTTGGGACGGGTGTACATCAATCTTAGAGATTTAGGACATTCTGTTGTAAGTTCAGACTGTAGTTCATGGTGTCCTGATCTACAGTAGTATCATTAAGAATGCAAAAGATGAAGTAAAACAAATAGAAAAAAATGGTTGAGGGAAGACTCAAAAATGACACTGGGCTGGGCAACTAGGTTGAAGGTATTGCATTTATCTAGAGTGGAGGTATAAGAGGAAGAAGAACCTTCAATGATAACTCCTTTCCCCTTTTGAGAAATGTTCATTTTATTCAATGTCAAGTTTTTTTTTTTTTTTTAAATATGCAAGATAATCCCAAACTTCCCACTGGGGCAATAAGAGTTAAGTATTAAACCTAGCAGCTAGAAGCTCCAATACTGGCCACCTAATGTGAAGAGCTGATTCACTGAAAAAGCCACTGATGCTGGGAGAGATTGAGGGCAGGGGGAGAAGGGGGTGACAGAGGATGAGATGGTTGGATGGCATCAGCGACTCAGTGGACATGAGTTTCAGTAAACTCCAGGAGATAGTGAAGGACAGGGAAGCTTGGTGAGCTAGAGTCCATGGGGTCGCAAAGAGTTGGACATGACTTAATGACTGAACAACAAGTTGAAGCTAGCACCTTGTCTCAAGTTGCAGAAATAATAGTGAAAAGAGCCATTTTTAAGGCAATGATAATTGCACCTAGTTTCTGACAAGTTCTTTCATTTAGCACTTTCACAAGTTATGATGAAATCATTATTTAATTTCTTGGTCAAGATAATGCTTTCTTCCGATTACCTGTCTTACATGTTATAATTATCCAGGATGTCAAATACACTTAATTCTAAAAATTTAACTGAAATATTTGCATCAAGTAGGTGCTAGAGAAATCTCTGGTGAATTTCAACTATATCTAGCCATTTGTAAAAGAAACCTTCACCATCTCAAACATTTGTAAATGGACAACTTTAGGAATAGTCTTCATTTGAAGAATGGGAAGACAAAGAAATCATAAAAGTAAATCATTTATTTTTATATTTATAAATATGATTTATAATATATAATTTTATATTTATAAGTATATATTTTTATATTTAAAAATGAATCATAACTAAGAAAAATTACTTAGTTATTAAGTACCATGTACTTAATCTGAATCTGCCTTTAGAAGATATATCCCTTTCCTTGTAGTAATGTATTTCAGTCAGTGCTGTCTGCCTTATGCAGACATTTCTGTCAAGACATTGAAATGTCCTTCTCTTGGGTGTTTGCTTTAATGACCAAACCGGATTGGCTCTGGGCCTTAACTGGATTAACTAGAGTGCTCTAGACCAGGGTTTCCCAGCCCCCGGGCCACAGACTGGGGCCTGTGGGTGGTCTGTTGGGCGCCAGGTCGCACAGCAGGAGGTGAGTGAGGGAACTTTGCTGGGTGTTTTCGGCCACCCCCACCTGTGTTTGTGGCATCACCTCCCGAGTGCCACCTCCTGCCAGAGCGGCGGCAGCTTTGGATTCTCATAGCAGCTCAGACCCTCCTGTAAACCGGGCATGCGAGGGGGCTAGGTTGAGTGCTCCTTATGAGAACCATCCCGAAACCATTTCCCCACCCCCGTCTGTGGGAAAATCGCCTTCCTCAGAACTGGTCGCTGGTGCCAGAAAGGTTGGGGACTGGTGCTCCCAAGAGGGGCTTTAAGACTTCCAGAAAGAGGGTGGGTGGGAGAGAGGCTCAACAGGGAGACAATATGTATAAAATACATATAATATATATATAGGACTGATCTGCATTGTTGTACAGCAGAAACCAACACACTGTAAAGCAATTATCCTCCAGCTAAAAAATAAAAAATAAAAAAAATCAAATTATGGCGACGGTGACACATTCTCAAATGTCGTCTTTCTCGAGCCTGACCTTTTGTCCATTCCTACTAACTCTTTACTACCCTTTCAAATACAGTTTTCACGTTTGTAATTGCTGCTGGTGAAGGCCATGGACTGCTTGGATTAGAATTCAAGGTTCAGATCCTTTCCAGATATCTGTCCCTGGGCGGTGGGCTTTCCGGCTCTGTCTCTCAGTTCACTCAATGATAAAATGAGGCTGCTCACGTTGCCTCCTTCACGGGGCTGTCTCAAGGAGTCAATGAATGTTTGTGAGGAACTGATCATAGTGCCTGCGATGTGCTAAGTGTTCATAAAAGTAGGCTGTCGTCACCAGCGTCATCACGGTGATTAGCCTTTTTCACATCCTACGCGGCGCCTTCCCTTCTCTAGGTTCAGCCTGTTTAAACCTTGAGCTGGAGTGCCTGTGGGCTTGATTTCACGTCCGGCAGCAGTGACTGCCTGACCCCGCCCTCAGCGTGCTTTCTCACCCCCTCCCACCCCAGACCCATCTCACTTGCACTGAGCCCCAGATATGAAGTGCTGCATACAGAATCTGACTCATTAATTTTCACTCAGGTTGAAGGCTACGACTTGTCTCTTCACTATTCTTTGTTCCTCTCCAGAAACAGTGGGACTAAGCGTGTGACACAGCAGACTGGCTTCTCAGGCTTTAGAGAAAGCCTTACATTTTGGGGTGTCTTAGGGCTGAAGTTCTTCACTGCAGCAACTGAGTTCAAACCCTTAGGTAGCCGCTCACCCTGGTGGGCAAGTGTCTTTCTCTCTCTAAGCCTCATCAGCATAGTGGGCATACTGACCCTCCTGAACAGGGTTGCTGTAAGAAACACACTGGATGAAATAAATCGCACTTATGGGCATTTGGGGCATCCTCAGTAAATGGAAGCTATTGATGGTAGTCAGTTTGATTCCTGAAGACTCAACACTGGTAGCATGACCTATTGGATTTGAAAGGCATTTCTGGTGGAAAAGTGAGCGGCAGGAGAATATTTAGGCAAGGCTTCTCTGTGATGTGTGAGAATAATAGGCATGTTATAAAAATCTGGCATTTGTGTGCTAGGAAATAATATTGATTTTTTTCCCCCAGCTTTTATATGCTATATTACTTTGTGGGTATAGAAATATGATAGCCACGATGATGAGGAAATGAGCATGTTAGTATGAGGAATGTCCTTCAGTTGGTACAGCCAGGAGTCAGAACATCTGCTGTTAGCAGCGTTTCCATGAGAGTTAGCGTCTGGCTCCGTGCATCAGGCTCTTTGTACGAGCCCATGGTGGCGGTTCCTTTTCCCTGGTACACAAGGTGAGAACTCCTACAGCAGAAACACGCTGTCCCTTCTTAGATGCCCAGACTCCCTCCTGGCAGCCAGTGCAGGCGAGGGACCTGGTCCGCTGACTGCTGGGGGCTGGGGACGAAGGTTGCAGGGCGAGAAAGGAGACAAGGGGGGAGGCGTCTGTAAGCAGCTGACACCCAGAGTCTGGTCCTTCACCAGCATCTCTCAGGACAGTTAGAGATGCCCTGGAGTTTAGAAGCTGTCTGCTAGCTCACACTCTGTCTGGCACGGTTCTCCCTGGAGAAGCAGTCACAAAGCAGTGTCTGCACAGTGAATACAATTAAACAGAAGCCTCTGGAAATGTCCAAGGGGAAATTAGATAACCTGTGCCTTGATGCAGGGATCTGGAGTTTGAAGGTGAAAGAGACAGGCCAGACGCCCGAAGTCCGTATCCGCTCGGCTCCCGTTTGGCACATTAGCATTCTGCCCAGGTGTCTGCAAGCTCTCCACTGAAGTCAGGGTGCTCAGTTTTTCTCAAGTATCATCAGATATTGCAAACATCCTTTAGATTAAAACAAATCCTGGAGTTAGACTCCAGTTGTGAGTGGAGGTTGGAATCGATTTTTCCTTAGATTTTCATTAGTGAACTACCGAAAGGGAAAAGCGCTTGCTAGTCTGCTTGCGGGCTGGAACACTGGGTTCTCCACGAGCTGCCCTGGCAGCCGCCAGCTCTGTGCCCAGAGGAGCAGAGCCTGCTTCGCCCAGGCCCATCCTTCCAGTGAGGGGCTGCACACTTGGCTGTGCCCGGTGGTGGGAGAGTCCCTGCGAGACGTGTCTACGGTCACTCTGGACTCAGGTCTCCCCTCATTTCCCTCAGATGCCCCCGCAATGTCACCGTGTGTCTGTCTGGGTCAGAGCACACTGTCCATGGTGCCAGGCTCGCCCCAGTGAGTCAAGTGGGCCCTGCTCCTCTCAGCTGCTGACCAGGACTCCGCTGGGATCTGGAGTACCATGGACAGGACATAACCTTGGGAGAGGCTGAGATGGAAGGGTAGCACAGTGGGCCCTGTGGATACTTGGAGGAGCAAAGTCAGGGCTCAGTAGGGCTTGATTTCCATTTATTTCCTCTGTGATCACAATAACAATTTACCAGGTTTCTGCTAGAGATGATGAGAAACGTGGGGACTGAATAATTCAACCTAGGGATGAATAAGAAAATGGTCTTGTCTCAGTGATCTCTAGTTGTGTGTGTGTGTGTGTGTGTCTCACACTGAACCAGGATAAAACCTTGGAGAATGTCATGAACTGCACAGGAGTTCTGTGTAAAGATGAAAATCTCCTCTCTGTCTGGTTGAATCAGGGTATCTTTTTGGGGGTGTTTGTGCCCCTGATCTTACAGAAGGTGTGTGTTTTCTCTTCCTTCTATAATGAATGACCACAAACTTAATGACTTAAATTTATTATCTTACAGTTCTATAGATCAGGAGTCCAAGGCTTCCATTAAGTTAAAATCATGGTGTTAAGAGAACCTCATTCCTTCTGAGCCTCTAGAGGATGATCCATTTCCTTGCCTTTCCAGCTTCTAGAGGCTGCCTTGCCCTCTAGGCCCTTCCTCCATCCTCTAAGTCAGCATCTTCAGTTCTCTCCGACTCTGATATCCCTGCCTTCCTCTTGTAAGCCTGTGTACTCAGTCATGTCCGACCCTTTATGACTCTGTGGACTGTAGTCCGCCAGGCTCCTCTGACCATGGGATTCTCTGGGCAAGAATACTGGAGTGCGTTGCCATGCCCTCCTCCAGGGGATCTTCCTGACCCAGGGAATGAAACAGCATCTCTTGTGCCTCCTGCATTGGTAGGGAGGTGCTTTACCACCAGTTCCAATAAGGACCCTTGTGATTACACTGGGACCACTTGGATAATCCAGGATAATCTCATCTCAAGATCTTGAACATAGGCACATCCTCAAAGTCTGTTTGCCACGGGAGATAGCATACTGACAGGTTCCAGGGAACGAGGCGTTACCGTGTTTGGGAATCATTATTCTGCCCGTCACAGCGGGCATCCACACTGATACTGTAGCACTCCGTGTCTCCCTTGGGCTACCCATGCCAGCTGAGCCAGAAGAAAGTGTCTTCGCTTGTCGGCTTTTACTCCTGTTGCTCTGTCAGTGTTATGTGGTGACTACACCCTGGGATTCTGGCCAGTGTGTGCCCCAAGGCCTGTTCACACTCCCACTAGCTAACCACAGCCCCCGGCTGGCACTGAGGCACTCGCGTATCTAGACCTGTGTGCAGAGGAGCGGCTCCTGATGTTGGACACTGGCACAGGGGGGCACGTGGGGAGGCCCCACCGTCAGAAGCAGGCAGACAGAGGAGGAGCATGTTAGGGTCATTTCTGAGACTGCTGTGGCCTTTACTACGTATGTGGAGAGCAGAGCGTATGCTGAAGACTCCAGCCAGTAGCCAGCCTCTTAGAGTTTCATGAGTCCACAGAGCAAAAGTCCTAATGGGGGGCAGACAGGAAGGGGGGACAATTACCCACTTGTTATATCCTCTTCAGGACTTACCAGTGATGCTGTTGTGGAAAAAACATGGTGTTTAGATTCAGAGGACACTGGGTTTGAATACCATCCATTTCCCTTAACAGCTTTGCCGTCTTGGACAAAACAACCTCTTTGCACTTGAGTTCTCTCACTTTTAAAACAGAGAATAATAATATAATACTATCTACTTCATGTGGTCGCTGTGAGCTTAGCATATGGAAGTTGGTGGTTCTCAAAGCATGAGGCCTGTGTTGGCAGCATGTTAATGATATCGACCACTATTATCTCTCAATGGTGGTTGAGACTTGCTTAACAGACCTGGATCATACCTTCCCTTATCTTCCCCGGAAGCTTCGTTGGGCTTACCATGCTTTGTTTTCAGTCATTGTCTGTTTTTTGGAAGAGGAAGGTCAGTGCCCCATCTGTTTGTTTCCCAACTCAGGGTCTCTCTTTTTCTCTCCAGTTTAAACAGCCATGTGAATAACAGATCGGAGAAAACAGAGTGATTAGTTTGCATTTTGGGCTCCGCCATTTTAACTCAGCAGAGAGAGCTCTCTGGCAACTCCCACCACCTGGTGTATCCGTTGTGTGCCCCCGAGTCAGCCGGGCGGCTCCCTTGTGCCCATCAGGGAGGTGGTAACTCTTTCCTTCTGCTGCTTTTTCTTTTTTGGTTAAACATAAGTGAATAATGTGAGCATGCACTTGCCTCACCAAACAGAGCTTCATATTATGTTATGTATAAAATTCACCACAGGGGTTCGTCATCTCGTTTCTGTACATTAGGTGAAGTGGAGCTGCATGTTCTAGGCCAAGTTAAAAGTCAATTTTGTTTTTTTCATGAAGTATAAATGCATTACCAAAACCACAAGGAGAATGACAAAAACGGCTAAGTCCTACAAGTCGCCTTGAAACTCTGAGGAAGACCTGACTTCTAAAAAAGTAGTTTAATGGAAATTTCTTAATGCACCACTTCAGAATATGATGGAAATGTGGGGGAGCAGGAGCCCCCAGGATACAGCAGTGATTGACCAATAACTTGGGCCCGATTTGGGCCCCTAGGTGGTGCTAGTGGTAAAGAACCGGCCTGCCAGTGCAGAGGACCTAAGAGGCTTGGGTTCAATCTGCAGGTTGGGATGATTCCCTGGAGAAGGAAATGGCAACCCACTTCAGTATTCTCGCCTGGAGAATCCCACAGACAGAAGAGCCTGGTGGGCTACAGTCCACGGGGTCGCAAAGAGTTGGACACGACTGAAGCGACGGAACACACACATCCAGGCCAGATTTACATGGTCAAACATTTCTAGTTCACTAACTTTCCCAAAGAGTGACGTTATGGAGCTTCCTCGTATTATGTTCCCAGAGCTGTGTATGGGGTCGACAGGAGCTGAGAGGGCCCCATGATGAGGGGTCTCATCTCATGAACCTGGACGTGCTCCATGTCATGCTCTCAGTGACCCTGTGAGCTTAATGCAGAGAGTGGTGTGTGTTACTGTCCTCACCAGCCAGAGGCTCCAGCTAAGACCCCAGCTCAGACACGGCAGAGCCGCCAGGACTGGAATCCATGTCCTTGCTGACCAGGCTCACTTCCCCACACCACACTGCTTCTGCCAAGTTGGAAGGTAAGTGGCACCAAAGGCTACCTTGTTGCATGACGTCACCTCAACTGATCTGTCTCTGTATCAAAAAAAGTCACCTTTGGGGTCATTTCCCTGGGTGTAAAATCAGAATCAAAATATGGATATTTTATGTGACAGAAATATGTTCACAGTGCCCTTATTTATGAACAACGATAATGTGGGATACACGGTTGAGAAAATGAATGTTTAATTTATATTAGAATGAAAGAAAATGAAAATCTATGGACTTGGGTTTGAATCCAAAACTTACTACTTATTATTCTTGCCTGGAGAATCCCAGGGACGGGGGAGCCTGGTGGGCTGCTGTCTATGGGGTCACACAGAGTCGAACATGACTGACGTGACTTAGCAGCAGCAGCAGCAGCATCTGTACACATGTCAGTTTACTATGTTTTCTTACCCGTGGATTGGGGTAATGCTTTCTATTATATAATACTGTGTGAAGACCCAATGAGAAAATGTATGTCAAAGTGCCTGGCACAGTGTCTGTAGCAAAGTAGTTGCACAATAAGTGTTTGCTACATAAAGGATGAAGCAGGAAATCAGTCCTGAATATTCATTGGAAGGACTGATGCTGAAGCTGAAACTCCAATACTTTGGCCACCTGATGCGAAGAGCTGATTCATTGGAAAAGACCCCAATGCTAGGAAAGACTGAAGGCGGGGGAGAAGGGGACGACAGAGGATGAGATGCTTGGATGGCATCACTGACTCAATGGACATGAGTTTGAGGAAGCTCTGGGAGTTGGTGATGGATGGGAAAGCCTGGCATGCTGCAGTCCTTGGAGTCACAAAGAGTCAGCCACAGCTGAGTGACTGAACTGAACTGAGATCACTAGTCATCAGTATTTAGAAGCGTAAATGAATCTGTCTGTTGTCTAGCAGGGAGACAGGGTGGGGAGTGTCAAGTTGATGTTGGAAGGTGGCTGCGAGGAAAGTAGATACCTAAGGTGGGTGTTGGGTACTTCCCTGGTGGTCCAGTGGTTAAGAATCCACCTACCAGCGCAGGGAACACGGGTTCGATCCTCGGTCCGGAAAGATCCCACATACTGTGGGGTAACTAAGCCTGGCACCCCAACTACTGAGCCTGCACCCTAGAGCCCATGGTCCACAAGAAGAGAACCCACCAGAGTGAGAAGACTGTGCACTGCAGCTAGAGCGTGCCCCCACTTGCAGCAACTAGAGAAAGGCCATGCACGGCAACAAAGACCCAGAGCAACCAAAAATGAAACAGGTCAATAAATACAACTATAAAAGGAAATGAAGTGGGTGTTAAACAAAGAGGTTGTTGGAAGGAAATCAAGAGAGCAGGGAGGTGGTTGGCAGAGAGTTCCTCAGCCTACACCTCTCCAGCCCACTTCCTATAAACCGTTGGCCCACGTTTCACACCCTCCGAGTCCCTGCATGCACTGCTCGGCTCAAACCTCTGGGATCTCATTCATATTCTTGCCCAGAACAGTGTGTCCCTTGGTTTTCACCTGACTTGTCTCATCTTCCATCCATCGGGATTCAACCCAGGTATCACCCTTCTAGGAAGCCTTCCCGAGACCCTCAGGTTGGGCAAAGTGCCCTTAGTAACCTCTGCTTCTGTGTGCATTCTTTCCTTTATTACTTCATGAAAGTAAAAGTGAAGTCGTGTTCGATTCTTTGCGACCCCATGGACTGTAGCCTACCAGGCTCCTCTGTCCATGGATTTTCCAGGCAGGAATACTGGAGTGGGTAGCCATTTCCTTCTCCAGGGAATCTTTCCAACCCAGAGATTGAACCCCGGTCTCCCGAATTGCAGACAGATGCTTTACCTGAGTCACCAGGGAGGCCCCTATTCATATACTATAAAAATTAATTATTTGTGTATGGGTTGGTCTTCCTCACTACTCTGTGAGCTGCTCCTAAGGTCAGAGTTTGTGTCTTATTTATCTTTATACTCCTAGCTAGAACTCAGCAATGTGCCTGGTATTAAGAGATTACTTTAAAAACACTGGTTGGAATTAAACTGAACTGGACCAAGGTGGGAAACATCAGGATTCCTTGCCTGTTTCATGAGCTTTTATATGAGATTGTGTGCATGCGTGCTCAGTCGCGGCTGACTCTTCACAACCCCAGGGCGTGTAGCCCTCCAAGCTCCTCTGTCCATGGGATTTCCCAGGCAAGAATTCTGAGTGGGTTGCTATCCCCTTCTCCAGGGGATCTTTCTAAACCAGGGATTGAACCCACATCTCCTGTGTCTCCTGAATTGGCAGGTGGATGCTTTATACTGAGTCACCTGGGAAGCCCTTATATGAGATTAGACAGAGCAAAAGGAGGAGGGTGGGGGGAGAAAGGAGGAGAGGAAGGAGAACTATTATTATACATGAAAGTAGTATAAATCCTCATTATTCCTTGTTATAATAAAATGATATTATTAATAAGCATAATAAGTAGTAAAAATGGGTCAGCCAGATTTTTTTCCCTCACAAGCAGAATCTATACAGAAATTTTAACATCACCACTCATTGAGAAGATTTCAGGCAACCCTTAAAGTTCAGATTTTATCTCACAGGCCTCTGTGTACATTATTTATATGTAGCATAAAAGTAAATCATGTCAGGCTCAGCTGAAGGTATGACCACACCCAGAAAATACAGTACAGAAAAGAACGAGGGAGCAGTGCTCAGGGAGACTCCTTGGAGGAGAGTCCTTTTCCACGCCCATGTGGTCTTGTTTTTCTTAAGTTCAGGCCACAGTGTATAAGAGCTGGAATGGGGAATATCCATTTAGTAGTTAACACGCATGGGCTCTGAAACTAGCCTCCCTCTCTCCTACTTAGTCTGTATGGATGTGAGCAGATAAATTCACCTCTGCTTGCCTCAGTTTCCTCATCTGTACAATAAAGGTTAGAAGAGTTAATACTTGTAAGGGGTTCAGAGCAGTACCTGGCCCATAGCAAATGCTCAATAAATGCAATTATCCACTATCTTTAGTCCTTCTTTTTTCATTGTCAAATGCCAGTGTAGCTCAGACATCATTTTTTGTTATCTGTCCATCCATCCAGCCATTCATCCATTCATTTAGCAAGTATGTTTGCACACTGACTATGTGTCTGGTACTGTGCTGGGTGTCAACTACACAGAAAAAGTAAGACATGGATCCTGTGCTGAGTAAATCCATGGCATTGTGTGTGTGTGTGTACATGTGCACACATGCTTGTGGGTAAGAGGGTCACAGTTAAGCAGGTCATAACAACAAAGATGATAAATTCTGTGTAGGGAGAAGCTCATGTGGACTGGGAAGAGAGAGACCTAATGACCCTATAATGTCCCAGATGGTCAGGACAGAATTTCCAGTAGAAATGATGTTAAAAATGGGTCTGAGTTGGCCAAGTGAGAGTTGAAGGTGAGTGGGCCAGGTATATTCAATACCAATGGAGCCACCTTGATAGAGGCCTGAAAGCTGGAAACTTGTGAGCAGGTTGGTATGGAAAATCAAGCAGGGAGGGACGAGATGCAAGGATGGCCAGGGAAGGGGTTGTCGTATTATCAGGGGCCTTCCCTTCCAGGAAGAGAGAGCTCTTCTCTGTCCTATCTTAGCCAATAAAGAAGTCCTGAGGACATCTAAGTAGACATTGAAATTTATCAAATGATAAATAATTTTTATCATTTGAATTGGTTCCTTTGAAAAGTTTTGCTAATCCTTAATATGTACAATTTACTGCTTCTACATTTGGGCCCCTCTAGTCCCCTGTAGATTCTTAATAAGTATCCTGTATCCCTTTACTAAACTTCAGTCTACTCAGTTCAGTCGCTCAGTCATGTCTGACTCTTTGCAACCCCACGGACTGCAGCACGCCAGGCCTCCCTGTCCATCACCAACTACCAGAGTTTGCTCAAACTCATGTCCATTGAGTTGGTGATTCCATCTAACCATCTCATCCTCTGTTGTCCCCTTCTCTGAGCCTTCGATATTCCCCTGCATCAGGGTCTTTTCCAATGAGTCGGCTGTTCGCATGAAGTGGCCAAAATTTTACAGTTTCAGCTTCAGCATCACTTCTTCTAATGAATATTCAGGAAATATTGATTTCCTTTAGGATTTGACTGGTTTGATCTCCTTGAAGTCAAAGGGATTTCCAGAAGTCTTGTCCAGCACTGCAGTTCAAAAGCATCAATTCTTCAGTGCTCAGCTTTCTTTATAGTGCAACTCTCACATCCATACTTGAATACTGGAAAAACCATAGTTTTGACTAGACAGATCTTTGTCGGCAAAGTGATATATGCTTTTTAATATGCTGTCTAGGTTTGTCATAGCTTTTCTTTTAATTTCATGACTGCATTCATCATCCACAGTGATTTTGAAGCCAAAGAAAATAAAATCTGCCATTGTTACCCTTTTTTCCCCTTCTGTTTTCATGAAGTGATGGGACAGGATGTCATGGTCTTAGTTTTTTGAATGTTGAATTTTAAGCCAGCTTTTTCACTCTCCTCACCCTCAACAAGAATCTCTTTTGTTCCTCTTTGCTTTCTGCCATTAGGGTAGTATCATCTGCATTTCTGAGGTTATTGATATTTCTCCCGGCAATCTTGATTCCAGCTTGGGATTCATCTAGCCTGGCATTTCACATGATGTACCTGCATAGAAGTTAAATAGGCAGGGTGACAATATACAGCCTTGAAGTCCTCCTTTCCCAATTTTAAACCTGTCCATTGTTCCATGTCTGGTTCTAACTGTTGTTTCTTGACCTGCATACACGTTTCTCAGGAGGTAGATAAGGTGGCCTGGTATTCCCATCTCTTGAAGAATTTTCCACAGTTTGTTGTGATCCACACAGTCAAAGGCTTTAATATAGTCAATGAAGCAGAAGTAGATATTATTCTGGAATTCCCTTGCTTTTTATATGATCCAGCAGTTGTTGGCAATTTGATCTCTTGTTTCTCTGCCTTTTCTAAAATCCAGTTCATACATCTGAAAGTTCTTGGTTCACATACAATTGAAGCCTAGCTTGAAGGATTTTGAGCATTACCTTGCTAGCGTGTGAAATGAGTGCAATTGTATAGTAGTCTTAACATTCTTTGGCATTGCCCTTCTTTGGAATTGGAATGAAAACTGACCTTTTCCAGTCCTGTGGCCACTGCTGAGTTTTTCATATTTGCTGGCATATTGAGTGCAACACTTTAACAGCATCGTTTTAAGGATTTAAAATAGTTCAGCTGGAATTCCATCACTTCCACTAGCTTTGTTTTTAGTAATGCTTCC